>NC_135661.1:88265664-88588164 GCF_964188315.1 Podarcis muralis
AGCGCCGCAACCACATCGTTTAGCTGCTGAACGGTGTGGGTCAAGGCCTGGTTCTCCTGGGCCAATGCCACCAGCGCCGCTGCCTGGTCAGCCATGGCCTCTTCCCGAACGCACCCCAACGAAGGGGGAGTGCGGGTGTGGCGGGAGCAAACTGTGCTGGTCCCAGGGGGGATAAGGTACTATTACCGTAGCCCAAGATCAGTCCAGAGTCTCTAGCAGGGTAGACGATCACTAGATGAGACGCGAGGTCCGAGACAGGGAGCCGGGCGGGGTAACAGGAACGATGGTAGGGCAGAAGCAGGAGTCCAGGCGAGGAACAGGAACACTGGTAGGGCAGAAGCAGGAGTCCAGGCGAGGAACAGGAACACCGGAGAGTCAGAAACAGGAAGCCGGGCGAGGTACAGGCACACTGGGAGTGCAGATCAAGGACTGGGTAAAGCAGGTACTCCACAACGACGTTGCTCCCGCAACCTGGGACCGGGCTGCCTGACCTTTATCTTCTTCTAAGGCCGGGGGCGGTCCCGGCCCCCAGAAGCCCCGCCTCTCTTGGCCTTAAGGCGAGCACTCCTCCTGGGAGACACCAGTTCCCTTCGCCTCTCTGCCCTAAGCCTCTGCAGTTCAGGAGAGGCCGAAGGGTTACTGGGCCCCGGGGAATGCTCACCTGTAGCCACTGAGTCTTCCAGCACCTCTGGGGCCAGAATGGTTTCACCTGGTGCCTGCTCTTGAGTTTCCTCAGCATCTAGGCCTTGCCCCAGTTCAGCCGGCCCTGGAGGCGGGGACTCCTGTGCCGGCTGGGATTCCTCCAGATCGCTCTCAGACTCGGAATCCCAGGCCATCACAGGAGGCTTTTCCATTTTCCTTTCACCTTGTAGAGCAAACATTTAGTAAGTTTGGGAGTCACAATGGTTCCAGGGCTGTTTTCCTGTGCTGCTTCAGACATGTGGTTTATACTGTATATTTATGTATGTGTTTGCTTGGTACATTTATGAACATTTATTATATATATAAGACCTTAATTTTTTTATTTCATGGCCATCACTGCCTCCTGCAGGAGGGAGTTCCACAGTTTAATTCTGTTCTGAGTGAAAACTAGCGCTAATATGCCCAGGAACCTCACCAAAATGCTGGAGAGGGTGCACCTCCACAGGCACATACCTCCACATGTGGTGGGAGTGCCCCCAAAATCCAACTATTCTGGACAGCAGCCATACAAGAAATATGTAAATCAACTAAGCAAGTATTAAAACCACCCCAGAATTGGCCCTACTAAACATCTTCCAAGACAACAATGCCCATTTACAACACAAAGAACTGATAACCCACCTACTTTCAGCAGCCAGAAACACCATAACCAGACATTGGAGAGAACTGTCAGGAGTAAGCATGGACCAATGGTGCCAAATAGTATGGGAAACAGCCCTACTAGAAAAATTAACCAATGAACTGAAACTGACATGGGGAGAAATAGAAGAAGACGCCTTCACCCCGGTATGGCTCCCCTTTATCACACACACAGCCCAACAAGACAACGACAAAAATCCACCAACGGCATACAAATCAGTGTGGCTAACCTGATCCAAAACACCCACCCACCCCACTCACACACGAAAACAAAGATCACCACAGCCAACCACAAATGAACAGCCACACCCTAGGCCAACCCCAACCTCTCTCACCACCAAAGGAACACAAGCGAACAGCAGAGAACCTGCATAAGCAACGCTGACACCAAACCCCACATATAGTAAGTAAAATAGAAACATCACCACCCGACCCCACCCATCTCACCCCCTTTCCCCTTCTTCTTCCAAATGTCTCAAGAAATGAAACTGATCTGTAAAAAATGTTACTTGGAGAGAAAAAGAGAGAGAGAGACATTGCACATACATTTGTAAACTAAGAAAATCTTTAATAAAAGTACATTTTAAAATAATAAAATTCTGCTCTGGGTGAAGGAGATGCATCTGAAAGTCCAGACTGCAAAGCAGAAGGGAGAGAGGCAGTCCCTGAAGGGCCCCCAGGCCCCTCGCCAGCTGCACCTTCTGCCAGGGACTCCACCCTGCGGAGCTTCTTCAGATCTCCCGCTGAGTCTGCCCCTCTCTTGCCCTGCCAGCGCTGTGATGTCAGCCGCCCGCCTTCGCTTCTGGCCTCCGGGGGCAGGGAGTGGCTCCCCAGCCTGGCACCGGGGGCAGCCTTTCTTCCTCCCCAGTGACGTCTGCGGTGCCAACAGGGACTGCAGTTGTGGAGAGATTGAGCAGAAGGGGCCCGGAAGGCAGAGGGTGGCGGCACGTGGTGGGGCAAACTCAACACCAGTCACAGAAATGGGCGTTGATTCTTCTTCTCCCCCCACAGGGATTCCCACAATGCCTTGCTCAGTCAGTAGGGCAGAAGGGGGGGAGCAGTGCCGGATTTATGTATACAGTGGACGCTCAGGTTGCGAACATGATCCATGTGGGAGGCACGTTCACAATCTGCAGCATTTGCAACCCGTGTCTGCAGATGCGCGGGTTGCAATTCAGCGCTTCTGCGCATGTGCAAAGTGTGATTTTGTGTTTTTACGCATGCACGAGCGCCGAAACCCGGAAGTAACCTGTTCCGGTAGTTCCGGGTTTGGCGCGGTGCGCAACCCGAAAACGTGCAACCTGAAGCGTCTGTAACCCAAGGTATGACTGTATAGGCTAAGTAGGCAGGATTCCAGAGCCTCTAAATCTGGGGGGGCAGCCCCCCCACCCCAGTGGGGAGTCCCCTTTCCCAAAATTGCAAACCCAAGACTTCATGCGAGGGAAGGGCAACTCGGGCCCAGCAACTATGAGACTCAGGGGCCCAATTTGAAACTCTGGGGCCCAATTATTATTATTATTTTTTTTTTTTTGTGGGGTCTCAGTTCACAGCCAAAACCTGCAGAATCTTAGAGATATAAATAAAATCCATCTGGATTGCCCCTTTAGGAGCAGCCTGCAGGGTCCAATTTGGCCCGGTTGTTCCAATTGGCTTAAGGCCAGCCCTGATGAGACTGCGCAGGGGTTGGACTGACAAACCCTGCCCCATCAAGGTCCCTTGTGCCACTACAGTGGTACCTTGGGTTAAGAACATAATTCGTTCTGGAGGTCTGTTCTTAACCTGAACCTGTTCTTAACCTGAAGCACCACTTTAGCTAATGGGGCCTCCCGCTGCTGCCGAGCCACTGGAGCACGATTTCTGTACTCATCCTGAAGCAAGTTCTTAATATTTCTGGGTTAGCGGAGTCTGTAACCTGAAGCGTCTGTAACCTGAAGCGTCTGCAACCTGAAGCGTATGTAACCCGAGGTACCACTGTACTAAGCACCATGCAGAAATGGCAGGCCTGTTCTCTGATGCTAGCTGCATAGTATGTTGTTGTTTAGTCATGTCCGACTCTTTGTGACCCTCCTGGACCAGAGCACTCCTGTCTTCCACTGCCTCCCGCAGTTTGGTCAAACTCATGCTGGTAGCTTCGAGAACACTGTCCCACCATCTCGTCCTCTGTCGTCCCCTTCTCCTTGTGCCCTCCATCTTTCCCAACATCAGGGTCTTCTCCAGGGAGTCTTCTCTTCTCCTGAGGTGGCCAAAGTCTTGGAGCCTCAGCTTCACGATCTGTCCTTCCAGTGAGCACTCAGGGCTGATTTCCTTCAGAATGGATTGGTTTGATCTTCTTGCAGTCCATGGGACTCTCAAGGGTCTCCTCCAGCACCAGATTCAAAAGCATCCATTCTTTGGCGATCAGCCTTCTTTATGGTCCAGCTCTCACTTCCATATATCACTACTGGGAAAACCATGGCTTTAACTATACGGACCTTTGTTGGCAAGGTGATGTCTCTACTTTTTAAGATGCTGTCTAGGTTTGTCATTGCTTTTCTCCCAAGAAGCTGCATAGTATATCTGTGTGCTTATTTATTTATGCCTCGGCTCAGAAAGGATATTGCAGAGTTAAAAATGTTCCAAAAAGGGCAGCTAAAACGATCCAGGGAATGGAGCCATTCCCCTAGGAGGCAAGCTTATGGTGTTTGGTCCTTTTTAGTTTAGAGGAAATCTGAGAGGTGACACGACAGAAGTTTATAAAATGATGCCGGACATGGAGAAAGTGGAAAGAGTCCCCGCCCCCCTCTCTTAATACTAGAACTGTTGGGCAGACAGATTCAGGAATCATAGCATTATAGGATTTGTAGAGTCAGAAGGGACCCCTAGAGTCATCTAGACCAACCCCCTGCAATGCAGGAATCTCAGCTAAAGCATCCGTGATGGAAGGCCGATAAAAGAAAGGACTTCTTCACATAGTAAGACTATGGAACTCTCTGCCACCAGAGGCAATGACGGCCACCAACTTGGCTTCCAAAGAGAGTCATCATCATCATTTTTAATTTGTATACTGTCTTTCTATCTTATAATACTCCAGGCGGTTTACAAGCTGGAGAAACAAGAAATGTACATCTTACAACCATCTAATGCAATACAAAAATGTGATAATAAAACATAAATTGAAGCAACCAACATTGAAAGAAAGAAACATCCAACAATCATTAGAACAGCATAGAATAATAATATCAGCATATAAAAGTTAAACAGAGATTCACTCTTTACAATAAATAATTTCTAAACTGCAATAAACAACACAACGACAAGCCACAGTACATCAAATAGCAAAATACAAATCGAGAAGCAGAGACTAGAGGGGGGAGCAAGGCAGGTGGAAGGAGGCCTTGCCTGACGAAGTCTCTCCCCTCAGGCAAATTCATGGAGGAGAGGCCTGCATTGCAGGGGGTTGGAATAGATGACCTCTGGGAGACCCTTCCAACACAGAAATTAAATAATTCTGTGATGGCTACTGGCTACGACGGCTCTGCTCTGCCTCCGCAACTGGAGGCAGCAATGCTTCTGAACAGCAGTTACTGGAAGCCACAGGATGGGAGAGTGCTCCCGTGTTCGAATCCTGACCTCTAAAGCCCTAAACAGCCTCGGTCCAGTATACCTGAAGGAGTGTCTCCACCCCCATCATTCTGCCTGGACACTGAGGTCCAGCTCCGAGGGCCTTCTGGCAGTTCCCTCGCTGCGAGAAGCTAACTTACAGGGAACCAGGCAGAGAGGGGCTTTCCTGGTAGTGGCTCCCGCCCTGTGGAACGCCCTCCCATCAGATGTCAAAGAGATAAACAACTACCAGACTTTTAGAAGACATCTGAAGGCAGCCCTGTTTAGGGACATTTTTAATGTTTATTAGGTTATTGTATTTTAACATTCTGTTGGGAGCTGCCCAGTGTGGCTGGAGAAACTCAGCCAGATGGGCGGGGTATAAATAACAAATTATCATTAATAATAATAATAATAATAATAATAATAATAATAATAATAAAGTAGAATATACAGGCAATAAATAAATAACAAACCAAGACCCTGGAAATCTGATTGCCACCCCAGCATAGTGAATGCAGCCCCAGGAAAGAAGCCTCCTCAAGTCAAGGCTGGGAAGATATTTTTCCTTAATTATTGCCCTGGGAGCCCATTGCCCTGGTTTGATGAGCAATGGGAAGATGCGCATGTATTTCGTGTATTTTGGGTCTTTGTTGGAAGCCGCCCAGAGTGGCTGGGGGCTGGGGAAACCCAGCCAGATGGGCGGGGTACAAATAATAATTGTTTATTATTATTATTATTATTATTATTATTATTATTATTATTATTATTACAAAGGGAGTCGTTTGCACGGGCTTAGTTCTGCCTGCACCTCATCTTGCCCTCTGCTCCTTCCTCGGACACCTGCTCCGCATGCAGAACGCCCCTGGGCTCGCTCCTCCCGGGACCCGCTGCCGCCGGTGGCGCATCTCACTACCACTCCCAGCGGCCCGCCAGATGTGCTGCACTACAACTCCCATCGGCCCCAGGACCTCGCCATCTCCGAGCCACCCACCCACCGCGAGCTGGGCTCCAGCTGCTGCCCAGGACCGGCTGGCCCCGTCCGCTTTCTGCGCAGCCCAGCGATGCCCTGCCTGCCTGCCGCGCCCTGGGCGCGCAAAAGAAGGAGAAGCAGCAGAGGCGCGCCGGGGCCGGATGGGGGAGCCCCGGGGGCCGGCGCTGCGCGAGGCGGAGCAGGCAGGTGAGCCGGCCCAGCGGGGCGGGGAGGAGCCGCCGGGGAGGCCGGGAGGGGCGAGGCCGAAGCTGCTCCGGCGGGCAGGTGCGCGGATCGGGGCGCGCAGCTGGCGACGCGCCTCCCTCGCCATCCTCGGCTCTTCTTGCAAGCGGCGCCTCGCCATCCTGCAACTCGCCTTCCTCGCAGTCTCCGGCTCGGACGCCCACCCCCTCCCCACCAGAGCATGACCCGGGGGGCTCTTTTCTCCAGTGGGGCGCAGATCTAAGCTCCCCCCCCCCAAAAAAAAACCCAGCTTGCATTGGAGGCAGATCCAGGGATCTTGCAGCGTCGCTTTCCAGCTGCCCCACCCGCCTTGCGCGCCAGCTGCGGGCGCTTTTCTTCCAGGAGGGACAGAATAAAAGGGGGCTGGATTCTACCCCCCCCCCCTCCCAAAGCGCGTCCTTCTCCCTCCTTCTGAGCCAGGTAAGGAGAAAATAAAAGACCCTCTTTCTCCCCGCCGGACTTTTGTTCTGAAGCTTGGTGCTCCTCCCACTGTTGACGGTTTGTGGGTTTAAGAAAAAATTAATCTTTTTTTCTTGTTTACGACGAAGTACTCGAAGCGCTGCAAGGCGACTTCATGAATAAAAGGAGGAAAGTAGGCTGGGAAGCGCCTCCTGATCTGGCAAGACTTGAGCGCCTCTCGTCAGAAGTCAGCGCCCTTTCGTTCCTGGGAGCTAATTCCCAGGGAATTAGTTCCTCGCAGCTAATTCCCACCTTTAGTTCTGCCATTTTAGCTTGTTTCAAACTGTTTTGTTTTTTTTATTTATGTTAGGGCTGTGGTTGCTGTAACCCAGCCCAGGGACCTTGTTGTAAAGGGTGGGTGGGTGTGTAAATAAATTGGAATCAATAATCAAAATAAAATGTTGTTTTTGAAAGTGTGCCGAGGTGGGTCTCGAACCTCTGGCTGAGAGTCAGCAACTTCCAGGAGGCCCTCGGATGTTTCGGACTACAGTTCCCGTCAGGTGCTGGCTGGAGCTGGTGGGAGTTGTAGTCTGAAATGTCAGAGTGGGGGGGTGCCAGGTCGGGGGAGGCTGTTGTAAGGCTTGAGGTCATCATCCCTGCATTTCCATGCAAGCACCACTCCCTGGCCGGGGCAGACATATTGCTTGCAAACTGAGCCCATCCCATTGCACAAGCAATCCAGGAGGATGCTGGGTGTGTGTGTGTGTGATATTTCAAAGCGAGTTGACAAAAGCAGGTAGGAGTGGCTCCCCCAGAGTCTTGGACCATGCACAGGCGAGGCTGCGCTGCACACAATCCATGCGCCAGATCCCGGCCTTCTCTTTGCGCATTGCAAGCCAGCCTGCATTCATTCTTCTCAGGACTTGGAGCTGAGGGACCTCTGGCTCCCTGGGTGCAATGTGTGTAAAGGTAAAGGGACCCCTGACCATTAGAGGTCCAGTCGTGGCCGACTCTGGGGTTGCGGCGCTCATCTCGCTTTATTGGCCGAGGGAGCCAGCGTACAGCTTCCGGGTCATGTGGCCAGCAGGACTAAGCCGCTTCTGGCGAACCAGAGCAGCGCATAGAAACGCCATTTACCTTCCCGCCGGAGTGGTACCTATTTATCTACAGTGGTACCTCGGGTTACTTATAATTCAGGTTACAGACTCCACTAACCCAGAAATATTACCTCAGGTTAAGAACTTTGCTTCAGGATGAGGACAGAAATCGCGTGGCGGCGGCACGGCAGCAGCGGGAGGCCCCATTAGCTAAAGTGGTGCTTCAGGTTAAGAACAGTTTCAGGTTAAGAACGGACCTCTGGAACGAATTAAGTACTTAACCCGAGGTACCACTGTACTGTTGAAAATGATATGTTAAAAACTAATAAAATTATATATATATTATATAAAAAGAAACCCTGACCTTTAGGTCCAGTTGTGGCCGCCTCTGGTGTTGCGGCGCTCATCTCGCTTTACTGGCCGAGGGAGCCGGCGTACAGCTTCCAGGTCATGTGGCCAGCATGACTAAGCCGCTTCTGGAGAACCAGAGCAGCGCACGGAAACGCCGTTTACCTTCCCGCTTATCTACTTGCACTTCGATGTGCTTTTGAACTGCTAGCTTGGCAGGAGCTGGGACCGAGCAACGGGAGCTCACCCCGTCGCGGGGATTCAAACCACCGACCTTCTGATCGGCAAGCCCTAGGCTCAGTGGTTTAACCCACAGCGCCACCCGCTCTGCAAAACTTCGTGAAACTGATGGACCCAGATGGGCTGGCATTCATCGTTTGTCTTATTCAGGATGGAGGGATAGGAGAGTCACTTTTTGTCCTGCCTCAAGAAAGGTTCCCAGTTGGGTTGCCTAGAAAAGCTTCCGAGTCGCCCTAGGCGAGTGTGCGTTCTAAACCGGAGAGGGCCTGGCTGCTTTTGGGCTTCCCAGGAAGGTGGGGTTGGTTGCTCTCCAGAAACAGGATGCCACCCTGAAGAGGCCTTTAAAAGGTAAAGGTACCCCTGCCCATACGGGCCAGTCTTGACAGACTCTGGGGTTGTGCGCCCATCTCACTCAAGAGGCCGGGGGCCAGCGCTGTCCGGAGACACTTCCGGGTCACGTGGCCAGCGTGACAAGCTGCATCTGGCGAGCCAGCGCAGCACACAGAAACACCATTTACCTTCCCGCCAGTAAGCGGTCCCTATTTATCTACTTGCACCCGGGGGTGCTTTCGAACTGCTAGGTTGGCAGGCGCTGGGACCGAGCAACGGGAGCGCACCCTGCCGCGGGGATTTGAACCGCTGACCCTGCGATCGGCAAGTCCTAGACACTGAGGTTTTACCCACAGCACCACCTGCGTCCGAAGAGGCCTTTAGTCCTACCCAATAGGCCTCTGCTTCTCCTTTCCAGGTAGAACAACACCTAGAAAATTGTTGGGCTTGAATCGACGTCCCCCAGGGGCTGTTGGACTACAACTCCCATCATCCCTGACGATTGCCATGCTGGATGGGAATGATGGGAGTTGTAGTCTAGCAACCTCTAAGGACCCAAGGATGGGAAAAGCTAGTGTAGCAGTTGGGGCAGAGTCTTGGAGCCTAGATCTGATGGAAGGGAGAGGTGTGTCTGCAGACTGGAGCTCTCCCAAGCCTTCCAGTTAGTGTCCAGGCCCAATTTAAAGTGCTGGTGTTGACCTATGAAGCCTTACACAGCGCTCAGGACCTCAATACCTTAAGGACCGCCTCTCCTCATACAAATTGACCAGGGCCTTTCAGTCATCATCTGAGGTCCTTCATGAGAGGTTCGGAGGGCGCCAACACAAAAGCGGGGCCTTATTAGTGGTGGCTCCCTGTCTGTGGAAGGCTCTCCCCAGAGAGGCTTGCCTGGAGCCTTCATTCCGTGTCTTCAGGCGCCAGGCGAAAGCAGTCCTCTTTACCCAGGGGTCTTGAGATGTTAAATAATCTATGGCCTGTTAAAACTGGGGTGGGGGACTATTATGACGATTATTTTGTTACTGGGCTGCGTAAATTACGGTATGTTCTTAATGTTGTACACATTAAGTCAGCTTATAAGATAAGGCATGGCATAGAGAAATTGCCTAGAGAAAAGTTATCCTCCTCCCTCACGACTCGTGGGCAGCCAGGGAAGCTGACTGAAGATTCAGTTGGGGAAAAGAAAGTCCTTCTTCCTGCACTGCCTAGTTAGCCTATGGAACTCCCTCCCACTGGAGGCATGGATGGCCACCAACTTGCAAGGCTTTAAAAAAGGATTTGACAATTAATAGAGGAGGAGAGGGCTGCTATCGATGGCTATTAGCTCCACTCTCTACAGTTGGAGGCAGCAAAACCTCTGAAAACCAGAAGGAGAGGGCTCTGTGTTCGAATCCTGCTTGCAGGTTTCCCATAATGGGCATCTAGTCGGCTCCTTTGAGAAGAGGATGCTGCACCAGATGGTTCCCTCTTTGGCCTGATCCAGCAATCTCCTCATATGTTCTGTTGTAGTCCAAAACATCTGGAATATCTCTAGCTGGGAAAAGCTGCCCTGGGTCGATGATCCGGCGTGTTTTCTCGCCTTCTTAAGCACTCGCTTCGTGTTTTTTGCACGGAGGCAGAGAACTCTCTGCCAGCAAACGCGCCCCGGCTTGTTCTGGCGGGCGCGTCCGCTGGCGGGACCTGTTCTGGCGAGAGCCGAGGTGACGAAGGGAAGCTGCCAGGGCGAAACCTTCCCAAGGGGTGAGAAGGGAGCCGGGCAAACCATCTCCCGTGAGGGTCCGCCAAACCTTGGACTAAGTTCAGCTTGGCTGCTACAGTTTATCTCTGTCTGGCTGGTGAGATCACCAACCTTTTTTCGGGTGGGGTTTTTACTTTGTATTGCTAAATCCCAAACTTAGAGCAAACTTGCATCCAGTGCCAGAAAATATTGCAGGTGTTAATTTTCCTCCCCTCCACATTTCTGAATTTGGGTTCTTTTAATAAAAAGCATGGCAAAAATCTGGTCCCCGCTCCCGGTTTTTCCTTTAGAGTTTTAGAGTTTTAATTGGTAGCGTATATTTTTTAACCGAAATCATATATTGATCATTTTTAGCTTAATTTGCTTTTTAGCATTAAATCTTATAATAACGATGAACATTTTATATTCCAACGTGCGAACTGTTTAAGGGATGATTTATGCAATATATAAATCCTGTTGAATAAAAATGAAATAAGCGATGGATTCTGCCTTAGTGGATCCAGAGAAAATAGAGAGCTGGGCTTGGAATGATAATTTTATTACTGGCCTTTGGCTTGGAATCAACTTGATCCCCTTCCCCTCTTTCCTCTTTCCTCCTGTGATGGAACTCCTATTTGGGGACTTCCCTGGCTTTTTTCTGGCCCACGTAGGACCAGTCTGGATAGTGGGCCTTGGTGAAGACTTGATGTTTTCATCCCCAAAAAGTTTTTGATTTGAGTTTCTACTGAAATGAGGCTGCGTTTTAATGTTGTATTTTAATCTTGTTTTTAAGTTGTATTTTAATCAATTGTTTTTATACCTGGTGTTAGCCGCCCTGAGCCCGGTCTCGGCTGGGGAGCGCGGGGTATAAATAAAATTTGTTATGATTACAGTGGTACCTTGGGTTAAGTACTTACGGTAATTCGTTCCAGAGGTCCGTTCTTAACCTGAAACTGTTCTTAACCTGAAGCATCACTTTAGCTAATGGGGCCTCCTGCTGCTGCCATGCCACCACCACTCAATTTCTGTTCTCGTCCTGAAGCAAAGTTCTTAATCTGAGGTACTATTTGTACAGTAATCCATCAAACATTAAAAGCTTCCCTGAATAGGGCTGCCTTCAGATGTCTTCTGAATGTCTGGTAGTTGTTTGTCTCTTTGACATCTGGTGGGAGGGCGTTCCACAGGGCGGGTGCCACCACTGAGAAGGCCCTCTGCCTGGTTCCCTGTAACTTGGCTTCTCGCAGTGAGGGAACCACCAGAAGGCCCTCGGCGCTGGACGGAGATGCTCCTTCAGATCTACAGTGGTACCTCGGGTTAAGAACTTAATCCGTTCCAGAGGTCCGTTCTTAACCTGAAACTGTTCTTAACCTGAAGCACCACTTTAGCTTATGGGGCCTCCTGCTGCCACCGCGCCGCCGAAGCACGATTTCTTTTCTCATCCTGCAGCAAAGTTCTTAACCCGAGGTAATATTTCTGGGTTAGCGAAGTCTGTAACCTGAAGCGCATGTAACCCAAGGTACCACTGTATTATGACTTATACCCTGCCCACTTGGCTGGGTTTCTGAGTCTGTGCAGAGTGCTGAGCAGCCCTCACTGCTGGGATCGGAGGAGAAGCTACGTTCTCGAAAGCCGCAAGTCGGGCCTTGACCCCAGCACCTATTTTTTCTTTTTCCAGAAGCTGAGCATCGCCCAAAGCGCAGAGACACCACCTCTGGGCTCCTCTTCCCCTCTCCTTCCCGGCTGACTTGACCCCGCCATGTCGGTCCTGGTGGAGATTGGCGACAACCAATCGGAGAGGATGACGGCCGACGACATCATTGTCCACACGCGGCAGGTGATGAAAGGGCTGGAGGCTCTGCGCAGCGAGAACAAGAGCATCCATCACCGGCTGCAAGAGGCTTTGCTGAGGGACAGGCAGCTCCTGGACGAGAGAGAGGAGGCCGTGGAGGCGGATGCGGAGGCCGTGGACATGCAGGCGCTGGAGTTGCTGGAGGAAAAGCACGACCTCGTCTATAAAAGTCTGGAAGGGATTGAGCTGGGCATTGCGGAGGCCCAGGTACGCTGCAGCGAAGCCATTGGCTGGGCTGCTGTGATGTCACAGAATGTCCACCAGAGTTCCAGCTTCCGAGGGTGGCGGATGTTCACCATTTCTGGGAAGGAACCGAAATTTGGGTGCAGTTGGGAGTTGTGGGGAGAACCTGACACAAGAAGGGTTTTGTGTTTTGGGAATCTGTGGGGGCAAGGCCCTCCCCCCCAAAAAAAAAATGGGGAAAGAGGTGCCCAAGAGGCTACTGGGGTGGTGATGCTGGGGATCGTGGCCACCTCACCTGCAAAATGATATGGTAGGGTTGGGAAAGCTTCGGGAAAGGGCGCCCAAAATGATCGAGGGGATGGAGCCATTGCAAAAGCTGCAGGGTTTGAGGGTTTTTAGTCTGGAGAAAAAGCGAGGAAGGGGCCGCAGGATAGTCGATTGTAAAATTACCGTATTTTTCGCTCTATAGGATGCACCGGACCATAGGAGGGGGAGAACAGAGGGGAAAAATTCTCCCCCTCTCTGCTCAGCGCCCCTTCAGCGAAGCGGCAGGAGAAACGGAGCCCCTTCCATTTCTCCTCCCGCTTCGCTGAAGGGGCACTGCGCAGCTCTCCCTCTCTGCTGAAGCCAGGAGAGTCTTGCTCTCCCGGCTTCAGCAAAAGGAACCTGAAGCCTTCGGAGCACAGTGCGAGTTCCCGCTGCACTCCGAAGCCTTCAGGCGGCTATCCCTGAAGCCTGGAGAGTGAAAAGCAAAGCGAAGCCTCCGGAGCACGGAGGGAGCGCTCCCTCTGCGCTTTGGAGGCTTCATGCGGCTATCGCTGAAGCCAAGGAGCCTGCATTTGCTCCATAGGACACACACACATTCCCCCTTAATTTTTGGAGGGGGAAAAGTGCGTCCTATAGAGCGAAATAGGGACGTGGGTGGCACTGTGGGTAAAACCTCAGCGCCTAGGACTTGCCAATCGTATGGTCGGCGGTTCGAATCCCCGCGGCGGGGTGAGCTCCCGTTGTTCGGTCCCTGCTCCTGCCCACCTAGCAGTTCGAAAGCACGTCAAAGTGCAAGTAGATAAATAGGGACCGCTTTATAGCGGGAAGGTAAATGGCGTTCCGTGTGCGGCTCTGGCTCGCCAGATGCAGCTTGTCACGCTGGCCACGTGACCCGGAAGTGTCTGCGGACAGCGCTGGCTCCCGGCCTCTAGAGTGAGATGAGCGCACAACCCTAGAGTCTGTCAAGACTGGCCCGTACGGGCAGGGGTACCTTTACCTTTACCTATAGAGCGAAATATACGGTATGTGTGGCATGAGGAACGTGGCTAGAGAAAAGTTTTTCTCTGTGTTGTAATGCAAGAGCTCGTGAACATCGGATGAAGTTGAGGTTCAGGGCTGATAAAAGCAAGGACTTCTTTTTTTTTTACACATTTTGCTTTATTTAAGCCCACCTTCCCATCAAACTCAAGATGGTGGTACACCTGTTGTTCCGCTTCTGAAACTTAATGGACTATAATTCATTGAATTCCAACACTTAAGTTTATTTGGTATATACTAAATTCAACTTTTGTACATAGTTTTGAATGACGGTGGTTCGGTTTTCTGGAGCCTTTCCCCTTTGGCCCAGGGGTTATGGAGATGTTGCCCATGGGCAGAGATTTTCCTGCAGAAGCCTTCACTGGTACCCATGGCATCCACTACCCTGCCTTTCCCCGCTGCTGAAATTAGGCTCGAAAAGAGCATTAGGTAGCAAATAGAAAAGGTTGCCGTAATTAGTGTGTGCCACTCTTTTGGCAACTCCTGGTGCATTGTATAACAAACAACTTATGCTTTTGATAAAAGCAAGGACTTCTTCATGCAGCTCGTAGTTAACCTACAGAACTCCCTCCCACTCATAGCTGTCAAGTGTCCCTTATTTGGAGGGACAGTGCCTTATCCCAGCACCATGTCCCGCTGCTGTCCCTTATTGATGGATGTCCCTTAAGTTTCCTGGGTTTCAAAGGAAGCAGCTCCTCCCCCTCCCTCCCTGCCGGTCAGGGAGGAGGGAGGCTCCAACTGTTGCTTGGCTGCCCGCCCCGCCCCCCTCTCACCAGCCTCGGCCCCCAGGAGCCGCTCCCCGCCAGGGCTGGTGGGAGCCTCGGGCCCTTCCGCCACCATCCTCCTCGCAGCCGCCAAACTGAGTGTCTCTGCCTGGGGCCTCCCCTCTGCCCATCGCCGCCGCCGCTCTCGTTAGTACTGCGGCTATGCCACCAAAGGACCCGGATGAGATGGGCAGCCTGGCATGGCCTATGAATTGCTGAGGTGCCTTGAGAGAAGAGTGAGGGCAACCATAGAGAAAGCAGTTCAGAGAGAGGATGAAGAGGAGGAGGTGGAGGCGCAGGCAGGTGTTCCAAGGGCTACAAGGGAAGGACCGCAAGCGCTTCTCCCATAGATTTGTAGTGGTAGACTAGCATAGATGGTCTGATCTGCGGGTTTACTTCGGGCACGATTTCCTCCCCCCTTCCTCCCGCCCCACCTGATGGAACTGAGAGCTGCAAATGGAGCACGAGAGACTCTCCTGGCTCTCCTGATATTTTTATGGAACCTCCAGGTTCAGAGGCAGTCTATCTGGGTTCTATGGAGCATTTGGCCACTGTGAGAAAAGGATAGTGGGCTATTTGGCTTGATCCAGCCACCAGTCTCTTAAACCAGGCAGGGGGACTTGTTGTCGTGGGGGCTCCAGAAGTTTAGAGTTTGCAAAGAGTCCACCTACAAACCCAGTTTCCTTTTCTCTAACCCCATCTCGCTCTGCCCCACAGATGATGGTAGCTCTGTCCTCTCACATCGGGTCGCTGGAGGCGGAGAAACAGAAGCTGCGAGCTCAGGTCAAGCGTCTCTGCCAGGAGAACCTCTGGCTGCGGGACGAGTTGGCGCTCACCCAACTGCGCCTTCAGCACAGCGAGGAATCAGTGGCGCAGTTGGAGGAGGAAAAGAAACACCTCGAATTCCTGAACCAGCTCAGGCAATATGACCCGAGGGATGACCAGGTATGGACAGGGGGATGTGGCAGCTGTTCGGTCCCCAAAATGAGAGATGCGGGGACACCCGAAGCTGCCTTCTACTGAATTTGCAATGCTGGACAGAGCTCTCTAAGCATGCACAAAGTGCCTTGTCCTTACTCCCAGCAAATCCGAAACCTACCCAGGGTTAGAGGGCGAGCCACGGAGGCAAGCAGCCTCTCTGCAGCCGTAAGCCCCAGTTCCTTTGAAAACTAACCAGATCCCCTCGCTTATTCATTCCACCAGGCCTTGTTGAACAGGGAACCAAGCAGAGGGCCTTCTCGGTGGTGGCGCCCGCCCTGTGAAACACCCTCCCTCAGATGTCAAAGAGGTAAGCAACTACCAGACTTTTAGAAGACATCCGAAGGCAGCCCTGTTTAGGGAAGCTTTTAATGTTTAATAGGTTATTGTATTTTATTATTCTGTTGGAAGCCGCCCAGAGTGGCTGGGGAAACCCGGCCAGATGGGCAGGGTATAAATAAAGTATTATTATTATTATTATTATTATTATTATTATTATTATTATTATTTTATTATTTATACCCTGCCCATCTGGCTGGGTTTCCCCAGCCACACTGAGCAGCTCCCAACAGAATTAATGGATAATAATAGTTTAAAAAGGTAAAACATCAGACATTAAAAAACTTCCCTGAACAGGGCTGCCTTCAGGTGTCTTCTAAAAGTTTGGTAGTTATTTTTCTCTTTGACATCTGGTGGGTGGGCGTTCCACAGGGAGGGCGCCACCACCAAGAAGGCCCTTTGCTTGGCTCCCTGTAACCTCACTTCTCACAGGGAGGGAACTGCCAGAAGGCCCTCGGAGCTAGATGATGGGGGTGGAAACGCTCCTTCAGGTATACTGGGCCTTTGAGGCAATTTAGGGCTTTCAAGGTCAGCACCAACACTTTTAATTGTGCTCGGAAACGTACTGGGAGCCAGTGTAGGTCTTTCAGGACCGGTGTTATGTGGTCTCGGCGGCCGCTCCCAGTCCCTAGTCTAGCTGCTACACTCTGGATTAGCTGTAGTTTCTGGGTCACCTTCAAAGGTAGCCCCATGTAGAGTGCATTGCAGTAGTCCAAGCAGGAGATAACCAGAGCATGCACCACTCTGGAGAGACAGTCTGCAGGCAGGGAGGGTCTTATCCTGCGTACCAGATGGAGCTGGCAGACAGCTGTCCTGGACACAGAATGGACCTGCGCCTCCATGGACAGCTGTGAGTCCAAAATGACTCCCAGGCTGCGCACCTGGTCCTTCAGGGGCACAGTTGCCCCATTCAGGACCAGGGAGTCCTCCACACTCGCCCACCTCTGTCGCTCAACGTTGCCCACACTGATGGCTCTGCAGAACTTCAGGAAGGAGTCTTTCCCTGCCCTTCCTTCAGGGACTGAACCCGGGACCTTCTCCATGCGAGGCACTGAGCTTTGCCCCTTCCCCAAAGCTTCCTTTGGTACCCTCTCTCTATAGCCCAAGTGGTTCATTTATGAGGAAAGGGCTGTCTGGGGTTTCTCTCCCCAGAAAATCCTGTGTGCTCATGCTGCAACTTTGCAGCACAGGTGCATTTTTGCAAAGTCAGAAACATTCCGCCCGTGTGAGTCAAAGCCTTGCTCCATAAGGCCTAGAAACATGATTCTTTTGAATGCAACGTGAGCTTGGAACTTAGCGCTAATGGGAAAATCTCATGTGATGGATTTGTGCAGCCAGTGGTCATTGTCATCTGGATACTTTCATAGCTCTCGTTTCATTTCTTAATAACCGCCCCCCCCCCAACAGAACGGTGCTTTGCATGACATGAATGATTCTGCACAATCTGTCCGTCTAGTAAAATGCCATTATGCTACCCGGTGCTATAAATCTTCCCTGCATTTCTTGGTGAACACAGCAAAAACTCCCACCTGCTTTGACTTTGCAATTTGTGCTTTCTGGAGGATGGATGGCAGCTAATGGATTGAGGTTGAATCCTGACAAGACAGAATTACTGTTTTTGGGGGACAGGAGGCGGGCACGTGTGGAGGACTCCCTGGTCCTGAATGGTGTAACTGTGCCCCCGAAGGACCAGGTGTGCAGCCTGGGAGTCATTCTGGACTCACAGCTGTCCATGGAGGTGCAGGTCAATTCTGTGTCCAGGACAGCTGTCTGCCAGCTCCATCTGGTACGCAGGATGAGACCCTCCCTGCCCGCAGACTGTCTCTCCAGAGTGGTGCATGCTCTAGTTATCTCCCGCTTGGACTACTGCAATGTGTTCTACGTGGGGCTACCTTTGAAGGTGACCCGGAAACTACAACTAATCCAGAATGCGGCAGCTAGACTGGGGACTGGGAGCGGCCACCGAGACCACATAACACCGGTCCTGGGAGATCTGCATTGGCTCCCAGTACGTTTCCGAGCACAATTCAAAGTGTTGGTGTTGACCTTTAAAGCCCTAAACAGCCTCAAAGGCCCAGTAGACCTGAAGGAGCATCTCCACCCCCATCATTCTGCCCGGACACTGAGGTCCAGCGCCGAGGGCCTTCTGGAGGTTCCCTCACTGTGAGAAGCAAAGCTACAGGGAACCAGGCAGAGGGCCTTCTCGGTGGTGGCGCCTGCCCTGTAGATGGCCCTCCCATCAGATGTCAAAGTGATAAACAGCTACCTGACATTTAGAAGACATCTGAAGGCAGCCCTGTTCAGGGAAGTTTTTAATGTGTGACATTTTAGTGTATTTTTGGTCTCTGTGGAAGCCGCCCAGAGTGGCTGGGGAAACCCAGCCAGATGGGCGGGGTACAAATAAATTATTATTATTATTATTATTATTATTATTATTATTATTAAGCCAGGAGATGCGGGACTTGTGTTTACTCTCTTTGCAGGCGGAGAAGGACGACTCGGAGCAGAGGAAGGACAGCCTGTCTTCGCTCTTCCCCAACGATGACGATGAGCAGAGGCAGGGTGCGTACATGGGCCGATGATGCGCGTTAACCTGCGCATGTCTTTTGAGGCTTAACCCCAACTTGTGATGAAATCAAGGCCCGTCCAGAGGTTCAGTGGGAGCTCATTTCTGGCTTCAAGTCAACTTTCTGTTTCCAGTTGGACAAAAGCAGCACCTCAGGCTGGCATTACCCAACTGGGTGCCCTCCATTTGGGGTGGGGGGCAGGACTACAGTGGTCCCTTGGTTCTCAAACGCTTTGGTGCTCAAACAACTTGGAACCCAAACACTGCAAACCAGGAAGTAGGTGTTCTGGTTTGCAAACTTTTTTCAGAAGCCGAAAATTCTCCAATTTGAGTGTTACGCTTCCGATTTGAGTGTTACGCTGAGGTCTGCCTGTTTTTGCTATTTATTTTGCGTTTTTGCGGCTCTTTTTGTTTTGTTTTTGCGACGGTGAGGAACCCAGTTCAGCTACCGATTGATTGATTGTGCGATTGCAGTACATTGTTTATTGCTTTCATTTTATGGATCAATGGTCTTGTTAGATCAGGCTTCCTCAACCTCGGCCCTCCAGATGTTTTGGGACTACAACTCCCATCATCCCTGACCACTGGTCCTGTTAGCTAGGGATCATGGGAGTTGTAGGCCAAAAACATCGGGGGGGGGGGGAGTTTGAGGAAGCCTGTGTTAGATAGCAAGGTAAAGGTAAAGGTACCCCTGCCCGTACAGGCCAGTCTTGACAGACTCTGGGGTTGTGCACCCATCTCACTTAAGAGGCCGGGGGCCAGCGCTGTCCGGAGACACTTCCGGGTCACGTGGCCAGCGTGACAAAGCTGCATCTGGCGAGCCAGCGCAGCACACGGAAACGCCGTTTACCTTCCCGCTAGAAAGCGGTCCCTATTTATCTACTTGCACCCGGGGGTGCTTTCGAACTGCTAGGTTGGCAGGCGCTGGGACCGAGCGACAGGAGTGCACCCCGCCGCGGGGATTCAAACCGCCGACCTTTCGATCGGCAAGCCCTAGGCGCTGAGGCTTTTACCCACAGCGCCACCCGCGTTGCTGTTTTAGGGGTTGGTTGCAGCAATGATTCTGAATCCTAGTCAATGGAAACAGCAGGAAGGGAGAGTTCCTCTTGTGCTTGAATTCTGCTTTGCTGGTTTCGCACAGGCAGCTGGTTGGCCACTGTGAAGGCAGGATGCTGGACTAGACGGGCCCTTGGCCTGATCCAGCACCCCCTTCTTGGGTTCATTCTTATTTGCCTTCCCTGGTGTGGTGACCCCGCGGTCAGAGATAGAATGTCTTGGGAAAGTGGAATTAAGAGATTGGTTAGTAACCTAAAACTCCTACTGGTCTTCTTCTTGGCAGCTAGACAGGAGGGCCAGTTTTCGGCTGGGTTACATGGGGTTGTGTTTAACCTTCACCCCACCCCAGTGAAGGTCACATTCTAACCCAGTGGGTGGTTTCTCCCGCTTGTGGGGGGCAGTGGGGTGACTTGGGGGCAGCACTAATAGGCAAAGGGAGGGCGCTTGGAGGTGCGAACAAGTATCCGGACTTTGAAAACCTGGCATCACAGGATCAAATCAATCAGTTTTGTTCAGCTAATTAAACTCAATAGTTTTAATTGGGTTTTGATCAAACGTGCAATTAATTATTCCCGATTATAATTTTATTGGGATGCGGGTGGCGCTGTGGGTTAAACCACAGAGCCTAGGACTTGCTGATCAGAAGGTTGGCGGTTCGAATCCCCACGGCGGGGTGAGCTCCCGTTGCTTGGTCCCTGCTCCTGCCCACCTAGCAGTTCAAAAGCACACCAGTGCAAGTAGATAAATAGGTACCACTCCAGCAGGAAGGTAAACGGCGTTTCCATGCGCTGCTCTGGTTCGCCAGAAGCGGCTTAGTCCTGCTGGCCACATGACCTGGAAGCTGTACGCCGGCTCCCTCGGCCAATAAAGCGAGATGAGCGCCGCAACCCCAGAGTCGGCCACGACTGGACCTAATAGTCAGGGGTCCCTTTACCTTTACCATATAATTTTATTGTGTCATTATCTTCCTTAGCGGGTTGTGCAAACTGCTATTCTTAATAATGCTGAGTTTCTGGAAGTGAGGGGACAGTGGCTCTCAAAAGTTTGGGAAGCACTGGTTTTTGCGGTTTTTTGTTAAATCATTTTTATTAATTTTTCCAATAAAAAACATCCAATTAACATATCAAATCACAATCCAATAATTTTTCGGGCTTCCCATAACCTTGAAGCATAACTCCAAATCTCAATCCTGGCTTTCGTCGTCGTTTCCATATTTCCACATTAGAAGCAGTGTTCTAACCCCCCCGACATTTTTGGATGGGTTCTGGGTTCAAGAATCTCCTCCCGCAATGGGCCCGACTTACCTGTCTCTCTCGTCTGCGGCAGGAGGGAACCCGAGCGCAGCCGCTTCAGCCGCTCAGCAAGGGGGCTACGAGATCCCGGCTCGGCTGCGGACCCTCCACAACCTGGTGATCCAGTACGCCTCCCAGGGGCGCTACGAAGTGGCCGTCCCCCTCTGCAAACAGGCGCTGGAAGACCTAGAGAAGAGCTCTGGACACAGCCACCCAGATGTGGCCACCATGCTGAACATCTTAGCCTTGGTTTATAGGTAAGGGGGGTGGCAGGGGGGGTGTTGTGTGGGAAAGGGTCCGGGGCTGCTGAGAAGAGCCTTGGAAAGAGAAGACTTAGAGCTTTGATTCCTGCATTGCAGGGGGTTGGGCTAGATGGCCTTTGGGTGCCCCTGCCAACTCCCCAATTCTATAAGCATCCTCTGCAGGAACCTGAGGTTGCACATTTTAGAGATTTCCTGCATTCAGAGGCCATGTTTGGCAGAGTCCTGCTAGCTGGCTCCTTCTCAGGACTTCTGCAGGTGTGGCTGAGGCACCGATGCTTTTCGCATGGCATCTATAGAAGAATAATAATATTTTTTTATTTAAGCCCCACCCTTCCTGGTTTAAAAACCGGGCTCGGTGCGGCTAACAGCAAATATAAAACATTGGTTAAAATGCGACTTAAAAGCAGCATAAAACACAACATAAAATGCAGCATCAAAATCAATAAAATTCAAAAATTCAGGGATCATATTTTTGGGGGGGGGACGGGACCCCAGTCAGTACACATCAAATGATCACCAGGGCTAACTGGCCAAGTTGGTCCCTACTAGGGGCGGCACGGAGACCAGGGAAGAATTTAAATGTGGGGTCCCAGAAAGGGTTTCTTCGTAGAAGAGGAAAGGGAAAATGGGAATAGAGGATCAGGCTAATTCAAACTGAAGGCCGTATCTATCTATCTATCTATCTATCTATCTATCTATCTATCTATCTATCATCTATCTATCTATCTATCTATCTATCTATCTATCTATCTATCATCTATCTATCTATCTATCTATCTATCTATCTATCATCTATCTATCTATCTATCTATCTATCATCTATCTATCTATTTATCTATCTATAATTAAATTTTCTATTTTACAATTTAAAGTCCTCATTTATACATCCTTAAGTTATCAGCGACTTCCCTTCTTCTCCTTCCATGGTTCACGTTACGTATAATAAATCCCTGCATAGTTTACAAAAACTATACCGTTCAGTACTCCATTACTGCATCCATCAAAACTTATTTACACTGTTGAATCTATCTCAATGCTGCCAGCCTTTTCAGCTGTAAGCTGTTATTTCTCATAAATTCAATAAACATTTTCCAATCTCCTGTTTCTTTCCATGCTGCCGACTTCTTCCGCCGCAGGGACCAGAACAAGTACAAGGAGGCCACAGAGCTGCTGAACGATGCCCTCGATATCCGGGAGCAGACTCTGGGTGTGGAGCACCCTGCCGTGAGTGTCCATCTGGGGCTCAGTGGAGGGTGATGATACTTGGGTCCTGTTAAGGCTTCTCTTCCTTGTGTCTTCTCCTCTGGGAGTATTTGGATGGGTGGGGGGCAGAGATCATCTGTGCTGGTCCCGTGGGTTAATCGAGAGGCGAGGTCCAAGTCCAGTCCGAGGTCAAAGGTGCAATATGGAGGCAGTCGGTAAAAGCTGGAGCTGGGTGCAGGGCAGGGAGTCAGGTGAGGTCAGGAACGCAGGACGGGGTTGAGGCAGGAACTGGTGACCAACAATGTTGCTCCCGCAAACTGGGACTGGGCTGGCCGGCTTTTATCTGCCCCGAGGCATAGGGCGGCCCCGATCCTCAGGTGACTCACCTCTCCTGGCCTGGAGGCAAGCACTCCTCCTGCGGGAACTTAGTTCCCTCCGCCTCTCTGCCCTGAGCCTCTGCAGCTCAGGAGAGGCTGGAGGGTTACCAGACCCAGAGGCAACCTCAGCTTCTCCTGACAGGGCTGAGAGTGGAGCACCTGCAGACAATGGGTCCTCCATCACCTCAGGAGCCAGAGCAGACTCAGCTGGTGCCTGCACTTGAGGATCCGGCACAGGTGAGGACCCTTCAGGCTCAAGCCGCAGCCCCGGCTCAGCTGGTTCTGGAGGTGGGTAATCCTGTGCAGGCTGGGATCCCTCAGGTTCAGCATCCGAGTCCGAATCCCAGGCCATCACACCATTTTTCTTGGGAGGGGCAGGTCACTCTCTTAGTAAAAATACAGCTCTTCTGGACGCCCTTGGAAGTTTTGAAGAGTCTCTTGTGCTCCCAAAGATTTGTTGTTGTTTTTAGTCGTTTAGTCGTGTCCGACTCTATGTGACCCCCTGGACCAGAGCACGCCAGGCACTCCTGTCTTCCACTGCCTCCCGCAGTTTGGTCAAACTCATGTTTGTAGCTTCGAGAACACTGTCCAACCATCTCGTCCTCTGTCGTCCCCTTCTCCTTGTGCCCTCCATCTTTCCCAACATCAGGGTCTTTTCCAGGGAGTCTTCTCTTCTCATGAGGTGGCCAAAGTCTTGGAGCCTCAGCTTCAGGATCTGTCCTTCCAGTGAGCACCCAGGGCTGATTTCCTTCAGAATGGAGAGGTTGGATCTTCTTGCAGTCCATGGGACTCTCAAGAGTCTCCTCCAGCACCAGAATTCAAAAGCATCCATTCTTCGGCGATCAGCCTTCTTTATGGTCCAGCTCTCGCTTCCATACATCATTACTGGGAAAACCATAGCTTTAACTATACGGACCTTTGTTGGCAAGGTGATGTCTCTGCTTTTTAGGATGCTGGGATTTCCAGGGAGTCTTCTCCTGAGGTGGCCAAAGTCTTGGAACCTCAGCTTCAGGATCTGTCCTTCCAGTGAGCACTCAGGGCTGATTTCCTTCAGAATGGAGAGGTTTGATCTTCTTGCAGTCCATGGGACTCTCCAGAGTTGGCAACATTGACCCAGAAGCTGTACGTCGGCTCCCTCAGCCAATAAAGCGAGATGAGCGCCGCAACCCCAGAGTCGGCTGTGACTGGACCTAATGGTCAGGGGTCCCTTTACCTTTAGTTCAGGTTTCAGACACTTCAGGTTACAGACGCTTCAGGTTACAGACTCCACTAACCCAGAAATAGTACCTCGGGTTAAGAACTTTGCTTCAGGATGAGAACAGAAATTGTGCTCTGGCGGTCCAGCAGCAGTGGGAGGCCCCATTAGCTAAAGTGGTGCTTCAGGTTAAGAACAGTTTCAGGTTAAGAATGGACCTCTGGAACGAATTAAGTTCTTAACCCGAGGTACCCCTGTACTGTTATTTTTATTTTTATTCTGCATTTTGTGGTTTTATATTTTGATTTTATTCTGTGAACCACCCTGATACCCCCTGTATATACAGTGGTACCAGAAAAACAAATAATAACAATAAGATACTGTGCATAAAATAACAAAATGAGATACAGTACAATGAGAATAATCGGAAGTTTATTTTATTTTATTTAATCCATCCTTTATCTTTTATTTTCTTCTTTTCTCTATTTTTTTCTTTTCTTCTTTTTCTACGTAAAGCGTGTGCATGTAGCTTGTAGAAAATGTAACATGGTGTATCATAGAATCATAGAGTTGGAATAGACCACAAGGGCCATCGAGTCCAACCCCCTGCCAAGCAGGAAACACCATCAGAGCACTCCTGACATATGGTTGTCAAGCCTCTGCTTAAAGACCTCCAAAGAAGGAGACTCCACCACACTCCTTGGCAGCAAATTCCACTGTCGAACAGCTCTTACTGTCAGGAAGTTCTTCCTAATGTTTAGGTGGAATCTTCTTTCTTGTAGTTTGGATCCATTGCTCCGTGTCCGCTTCTCTGGAGCAGCAGAAAACAACCTTTCTCCCTCCTCTATGTGACATCCTTTTATATATTTGAACATGGCTATCATATCACCCCTTAACCTCCTCTTCTCCAGCCTAAACATGCCCAGCTCCCTTAGCCGTTCCTCATAAGGCATCGTTTCCAGGCCTTTGACCATTTTGGTTGCCCTCCTCTGGACACGTTCCAGTTTGTCAGTGTCCTTCTTGAACTGTGGTGCCCAGAACTGGACACAGTACTCCAGGTGAGGTCTGAGCAGAGCAGAATACAGTGGCACTATTACTTCCCTTGATCTAGATGCTAGACTCCTCTTGATGCAGCCCAGAATTGATATTGTTGTGTATTGTTGTGTAAATTTGTGTTGAATGCTTAATAAAGGTTTTTTTTAAAAAAATTAAAAAAGAAATAAACAGACCTTTCCTCCTGTTTCTGACAGGTGGCTGCGACTCTTAATAACCTGGCCGTGCTCTACGGCAAGAGGGGAAAATACACAGAAGCCGAGCCGCTCTGCAAGAGAGCCTTAGAGATCCGAGAGAAGGTACAGGCTTTACCAGAGAACCCAAGAAAAACCGTATTCAACCCGTCTTAAGGACTAGAAACTTAACTTTGCTTAGAAAAAGAAACCATACAGACAGACAAGGTTCCGATTATGCAGATCTCAGCACTGAGCGCCAGACTCCGACCAGAATCGTGGAATACACAAAGCCGTCTTTCAAATTCACATTTTAGCAGTAGGATGGTCTGACAATATGGCTGGCTAAATTATCCTCTTTCTGGTCTCTGCAATTAAAAGGGGGAAATTGCACTGCATCAATCTGCATTTTTTGAAAGAAAAGTACACAAACTCGCATTTCTTTTCTCCCAAAACTTGCTTTTTTAAAAGAAAAAAAGCTGAGAATGAATGCATTTATATCTCACCCCCCCCCAAGAGCTCTAGATGGTATATGCCTGGTCCCCCCCCCCTTCATTTAATCCCCACCGCAACTGCCCTGAAAGGTAGGCCAGTAGAAAAAAGACAAAAAAGACAAACGAGAAATTACACAAAACAAATGAAAACCTGTGAAAATCCCTGAAACAAGAAGTAATTGACTAGAATTATTATCTGATAGAAATAAACTAAATAGCAAAAATCAAAAAGTTTAAGGAAAAAAATAGAATTGAACAAAGCCTTAACGGGATGCCGGCTACAAACCTCGTTTCACAGAACTATTCAGTTTCCTCAGAAGGAAATAGAGAAATCATTAACCTTAAATGATTTTAAACAAACTCAAGAACAGGGATGAAACATCTCCCCTGAGTTTACAAAAATGGTTTGAAAACGTAAAAACAAGTATCCGGACTTTGTAAAGCTGGCATCACAGGATCAAATCAATCTGTTCTGTTGAACTAATTAAACTCAATAGTTTTCATTGGGTTTGGAACAAACGTGCAAATCATTATTCCCGGTTATAATTTTATTGTGTCAGTATCTTCCTTAGCGGGTTGTGCAGACTGCTGTTCTGAATATTGTGGAGTTTCTGGAACTGAGGAGACAGTGGCTCTCAAAAGCCTGGGAAGCACTGTTTTGTTTTTAAATCATTTGTATTAATTTTCCAATAAAAAAGATCCAATTAACATATCAAATCACAATCCAATAAAAAACTAAAATAAAAAAAGGTTGAATTATCTTCCCAATTGCAATTATTACGGTAATTTTTCGGGCTTCCCATGGTCTGGACCTTGAAGCATAACTCCAAATCTCAATCCTGGCTTTCATCGTTGTTTCCATATTTCCAAATTAGAAGCACTGTTCTAATCCCCTGATGTTTTCGGATGGGTTCGGGGTTCAGCCCTGCGAGGTAGTGTAGCCTTCTTAGACTTTACCGACTGGTGGGCTCTGCGTTGCTCCCGGGAGGGAGAAAGGAAGTCAAATGACACTGAGGTTGATTCAGAGAAAGAGTTTATTCTGCTCTCGGATAGCAGAAGGCACTTGCGTGGTCAGTCCACAGCAAGTCCAAAGAAATGAGAAATTTCATGCAGTATATATATCCTCCAGGCACCCTCTCCCCCTTCCCCAGGAATCCAGCCACGTCAGCTCATACACGCAGGATGACATCACGGATGTTCCTGCTCCGGTACTTTTAACCATAAAAGGGTTACCTCTTCCTTTACTATTTGACTATAAAAGGTTGTTCCTGTTCCTATACTCTTATCTTGGGGCAGGAGGTCACCAACTCCTGGCGCCGTTCCCAGGTCTCTTGTCAGACTTGACAAGGTCTGTGCGTCTTTGTCGTCAGGATGTAAGACCCAGACACGGCATCCCTGCTCTACTGGAACTGGCAAGGCCATTCATTGCTGTCACGGACTGATAAGGGAGAGAGCTTTGAGCACTTGTTTATACAGCTGGTTTTTTGGCTCAAGAGCTCAAGTTAGAGCATTTTAGAAATGCTCCCTTGGAGGAGGAAAAATGGGGATTTGGGGTCAGTTTCAAACTGACCGCACAGAAACCCATTCCTTCAGTAGGCCAGGCTGAGAGAGGCAGTGACTGTCCCCCGAGGTCACACCCAGTGGGAGGATTTGAACCCTGGTCTCTCCCAGGTCCTAATGCTAGAATCTCTTACCCACTCTTGTTTTTTTTAGGTGTTGGGCACCGATCACCCAGACGTGGCCAAGCAGCTGAACAACCTGGCGCTCCTGTGCCAGAACCAAGGGAAGTTTGAGGAGGTGGAGCAGTACTACCAGAGGGCTCTCTGCATCTACCAGACCCGGCTGGGGCCCGATGACCCAAACGTGGCCAAGACTAAGAACAACCTGGTAAACGATGGGGAGACGTTGTGTGTGTGTGTGTGTGTGTGTGTCGGCCAGAGGACGTTTACTTTTCAGGACATTTCAGAAGAGCCTGGCCACTAGAGGTCCATCTAGTCCAGTATCCTCACAGTGGCCAAATAACCCTAGGGACCTAGGAAACAAGGTAGACTGCCTCTGGAGCTGGAGGCTCCACAAGAACCTAAGAACTGGCAATAATAATAATAATAATAATAATAATAATAATAATAATAATAAAAATATTTTTTTATTTATACCCCACCCATCTGGCTGGGCTTCCCCAGCCACTCTGGGCGGCTTCCAACAGAACATTAAAATACAATAACCTATTAAACATTAAAAGCTTCCCTAAACAGGGCTGCCCTCAGATGTCTTCTAAAAGTCTGATAGTTGTTCTTCTCTATGACATCTGGTGGGAGGGCGCTCCACAGGGCGGGTGCCACCACTGAGAAGGCCCTCTGCCTGGTTCCCTGTAACTTGGCTTCTCACAGTGAGGGAATCACCAGAAGGTCCTCGGAGCTGGACCTCAGTGTCCAGGCTGGACGATGAGGGTGGAGACGCTCCTTCAGGTATAATGGGCCTTTGAGGCCGTTTAGGGCTTTAAAGGTCAGCACCAACACTTTGAATTGTGCTAGGAAACGTACTGGGACCCAATGTAGGTCTTTCAAGACCAGTGTTGTGTGGTCTCGGCGGCCGCTCCCAGTCACCAGTCTAGTTGCCGCATTCTGGATTAGTTGTAGTTTCCGGGTCACCTTCAAAGGTAGCCCCACGCAGAGCGCATTGCAGTAGTCCAAGCATTCCGAAGCATCGCTGTCTCCAACTACCAGAGGCAGAACATGGTCATTGTGGCTAGTAGCCATCAATAGACCTCTCCTCTGTGAGTTTATTATTGACTTTCTTAATAATCAAAAGGTCCCAAAATGATTTACAAGAATAAAATACAGTAGAAAAAAAATACACAGAAGTCAAGAGTAAAAGCCTCCCATGATTGGTGCAGCCCAAACGATGACAAGGTTGTTGCTGGGCAGGCTTCCCAGATGGGTGGACTTTTCACAGACAGGATCTACTATAGAAGATGACTTTGGAACTATTCAGCAACACGACCGCCCTGGTCATGGCAGGACTGTTAGACTTTCGGGCTCCTTTTGACTCTCTCGGTGCTGGTGTTTCATTTAGAAATGGTTCATAATGATTCAGTATGTGGGCTGTTTTTAATGTAGTGTAACAACGGGACGCGGGTGGTGCTGTGGGTAAAACCTCAGCGCCTAGGACTTGCCGATCGCATGGTCGGTGGTTCGAATCCCCGCGGCGGGGTGCGCTCCCGTCATTCGGTCCCAGCGCCTGCCAACCTAGCAGTTCGAAAGCACCCCCGGGTGCAAGCAGATAAATAGGGACCGCTTACCAGTGGGAAGGTAAACGGCGTTCCGTGTGCTGCGCTGGCTCGCCAGATGCAGCTTGTCACACTGGCCACGTGACCCGGAAGTGTCTCGGACAGCGCTGGCTCCCGGCCTATAGAGTGAGATGAGCGCACAACCCTAGAGTCTGGCAAGACTGGCCCGTACGGGCAGGGGGACCTTTACCTTTTACCTTAACAACAGCGATGAGGTGTTCTTGTGCACAAACAACACGCATTTCAATATTTGCAGCATTGGCACAACAGCTACTTTAGAGCTTTATCTTTTATTTATTTTTGCAATGGCTTTGCTCCCTTGGCGCAGCTCCGGAACAAGCCATCGATTGCAAAGATCAGCCATAATATATATATGCATGCAATATGACTGCGGAAGAATAGAAAAAATAAGGAACCGGATTCCTCCGTGGGAAACCCGCAAGCAGGATTTCCCAGGTTATAAAGGTTAGGCTGCTCTTGGAGATGAAAAAATGTTCAGCCGGAGGTTCCAGCTGTCAGTGCAAATTAAAACCAGCTAAAATTCAGCCTAGGTTATCAAAGTGCAAAGTTCAACTTAGACCTACAGGGGAATAGGTCCTGTAGAAAGGGTTTCATTGCCAGTACATAAAATTAGAATGATATAAAAGCTAGATAATTGGTTTTTTTTTTGTTTTTTCTTTTTCTATTTTTTTTCTTTTTGCATTTTTCAGGTTTATACATTTCACTGATTTTACAATCATTTTGACATTTCAAAACTCGACTTCCTTCCCCCTCTTTCTGCGGTTCCTTAAATTTATTTTTAATATCTTCTGCGTATCCAAATTAACTTAATTAACTCATTTATTCATCTTCTTTAAGTATAAACTCTTATGAAACGGCAGGTTATTACAATAATCCTGCCAATTTTTCTTATCTGTTTACAGTTTATCTGTAAACATTCAATAAACCATTTCCGTTCTTTTATAAAAAGTTTGTTATCTTGATTTCTTATTCTACCGGTGAGTCCCGCCATTTCTGCATATTCCATAAGTTTTTGTATCCGTTCTTCCTTTCCTGGAACTTCAACTTCTTTCCATTTTGGGACAAGTAACATTCTTTCCACAGTAGTCGCATACATGAATAAATCGCTGTAGTTTGGGTAGTTCTGTTCCTATACAGTGGTACCTCGGGTTACATACGCTTCAGGTTACATATGCTTCAGGTTACAGACTCCGCTAGCCCAGAAATAGTGCTTCAGGTTAAGAACTTTGCTTCAGGTTGAGAACAGAAATCGTGCTCTGGCGGCGTGGCAGCAGCAGGAGGCCCCATTAGCTAAAGTGGTTCTTCAGGTTAAGAACAGTTTCAGGTTAAGAATGGACCTCCAGAACGAATTAAGTACTTAACCCGAGGTACCCGAGGTACCACTGTAATGCGCAAAAGGAAAGCTTCTGAGTTTTTTTTTTACAAACCTTATTTTAAACATCCTTTTCATTTCATTATATATCATTTCCCAATAAGCCTTAACCTTACTAGAAGACCACCACATAGGATAAAAAGAACCTTCTTTCTAGTTAATTGTTTTTTCAGTAGGGAAACAGGTGACGTCATCGGGTACGGTGCCACCCAGCTAAAACCACCATCCTCTTTTCTCGCCCAGGCATCGTCTTACCTGAAGCAGGGCAAGTACCAACAGGCTGAAGAGCTCTACAAGGAAATTCTGTCCACACACGACCAGGATTTGGGCGTCAGCAGAGGCGGTGAGCAGTCGGCTTGCAGTTGCGTTTCTCTGCAGCAGAGTCTGGAGAGGGAAGTTTGGGGAAGGGCAATGTAGCGGCAAACCGTGCATAATAATAATAATAATAATAATAATAATAATAATAATAATTTATTTATATCCCGCCCTCCCCAGCCGAAGCCGGGCTCAGAGCGGCTAACAACAATAAAAGTAACACAGCATTCTAAAACCAATTCATTCTAAAACTAATTCAGAATCAGGTTAATGGCAACCATTGGGCTAGAGTTCTATGAGGATTATGAAAGGAGGGGGTCAGACTGAGTCCAAACCAAAGGCCAGGCGGAACAGCTCCGTCTTACAGGCACTGTGGAAAGATGTCAAGTCCCGCAGGGCCCTGGTCTCTTTTGACAGAGCGTTCCACCAAGTCGGGGCCACAGCTGAAAAGTCCCTGGCCCTAGTTGAGACCAATCTAACCACCTTGCGACCTGGGACCTCCAAAATGTTGTATTCTGTGGACCTTAAGGTCCTCTGTGGGACATACCAGGAGAGGCGGTCCCGGAGGTACGAGGGTCCTAGGCCGTATAGGGCTTTAAAGGTTAAAACCAGCAGCTTAAACCTGATCCTGTACTCCATCGGGAGCCAGTGCAGCTGGTATAGCACCGGGTGAATGTGATCTCGCAGCAAATACCCCGTAAGGAGTCTCGCTGCAGCATTCTGCACCCGCTGGAGTTTCTGGGTCAGTCTCAAGGGCAGCCCCACGTAGAGGGAGTTACAATAATCAAGTCTGGAGGTGACCGTCGCATGGATCACAGTGTCTAGGTCAGGGTGAGAAAAGTAAGGATCATCTTCTTCTAAGGTTACCAGATTTTTTTCAATGAATCTGGGGACACTTTTCAACTTTTCCTGCTAAATAGATGGATTTTGTCAGGGGGCTAATTTGTAAATCCGGGTACTGTCCCCGGGAAACAGGGATGTCTGGCAACCTTATCTTATTCTCTCCATCCTTTCCCCTGCATCTTTCAGATGAGAGCAGAACGGGACCCGGAAGAGGCGCCCTGTATAGCCAGGTTTGTGTTGGGGCTGCTTTGGGGGGCTTCCCCACCTCTTCTCTGTTTTTAGGTCTTGACCCCACCTCCCCACCCTAGTCTGCAGAAAGATTGTGTTACCCTTTGCACCCGCAGCAGAATTTAACTGTGGCTCCTGCATTTCAGAGGGACGCGGGTGGCGCTGTGGGTTAAACCACAGAGCCTAGGACTTGCCGATCAGAAGGTCGGTGGTTCGAATCCCCATGACGGGGTGAGCTCCCGTTGCTCGGTCCCTGCTCCTGCCAACCTAGCAGTTCGAAAGCACACCAGTGCAAGTAGATAAATAGGTACTGCTCTGGCGGGAAGGTAAACAGCGTTTTCGTGCGCTGCTCTGGTTCGCCAGAAGCGGCTTAGTCCTGCTGGCCACATGACCCGGAAGCTGTACGCTGGCTCCCTTGGCCAGTAAAGCGAGATGAGCACTGCAACCCCAGAGTCGGCCACGACTGGACCTAATGGTCAGGGGTCCCTTTACCTTTACCTTTTTACCTGCATTTCAGGGGATTGGACTAGACAATCCTTTGGGTCCCTTCCAACTCTACAATTCTGTAGAGGGACACAGGTGGTGCTGTGGTCTAAACCACTGAGCCTCTTGGTCTTGCCAATCAGAAGGTCGGCGGTTCGAATCCCCACCACGGAGTGAGCTCCCGTTGCTCTGTCCCAGCTCCTGCCAACCTAGCAGTTCGAAAGCACACCAGTGCAAGTAGATAAATAGGTATCACTCCGGTGGGAAAGTAAACAGAGTTTCCGTGCGCTCCGGTTTCTGTCGCACTGTACCGTTGTGCCAGAAGTGGTTTAGTCCCGCTGGCCACATGACCTGGAAAGCTGTCTGCGGACAAACGCCGGGTCCCTCAGCCTGAAAGCAAGATCAGTGCCACAACCCCATCGTGGCCTTTGACTGGACTTAACCGCCCAGGGGTCCTTTACCTTTACCTTTACACAAGTCTGTGATCCCTCCCTTTTTGCCAGGACTCCCTTGGGAACCTGAGGCGCAGCAGTTCCTTTTCCCGCTTCCGCGAGTCCCTCAAGCGAGGCAGCGAGAAACTCGTCTCCAAACTCAAAGGGGAAGGCGGACGGCGCCCCATTGCAGCCTCGGCCCCAGGGTGAGTCTGGGTCTCCCTGGAACCTGGAGGCAGGAACATTTGCCTCCAAGCAAGCAATTCGCACACAAACACCGTTCTCGCGGGGAACGATTGAGGGAGTTGGGGGTGTTTTAGACGGAGAGGGTGAGATGACAGCCATCTTCAAATATATGAAGGGCTGACGGAGCAAGCTTGTTTTCTCCTGCCCTGGAGGGCAGGAACCGATACAATGGCTTCAAGTTACAAGGAAGGATATTCTGACTAAATATTAGGAAGAACTTTCTGAGGGGAAGAACTCTTGACAGTAGAAGAGGCTCCCTGGGAAGGTGCTCCCCTCTTCCCGACTTTGGAGGTTTTTAAGCAGAGGCTGGGTGGCTACCTGTCTTGGATGCTTTAGCTGAGATTCCTGCATTGTTGCAGAGGGCTGGAATAGATGACCTTTGGGGGTCCCTTCCAACTTCACGATTCGCTGGCGGTTGGACAGCCATCAGTCAGGGATTCTTGAGCTGCGATTCCTGCCTTTCAGGAGGTTGCGCTAGATTACCAGGGGGAGGGGAGCGCTGCTTCCAACTTTCCAATTCCATGATTCGTTAAAAAGTCAGTAATAATAATAATAATAATAATAATAATAATAATAATAATAATAATTTATTTATACCCCGCCCATCTGGCTGGGTTTCCCCAGCCACACTGGGCAGCTCCCAACAGAATACAGTCATACCTCAGGTTACAGATGCTTCAGGTTGCGTTTTTTCGGGTTACGGACCCGCCAAAACCTGGAAGTACCGGAACAGGTTACTTCTGGGTTTTGGTGGTCGTGCATGCGCAGAAGTGCTAAATCGTGCTTTGCGCATGTGCAGAAGCACCGGATTGCAACCCGCGTGTGCGCAGATGCATCGCTGCGGGTTGTGAACATGTATCCTGCACAGATCACGTTCGCAACCCGAGCGTCCACTGTACTAAAAACGCGATAAAACATCAAACATTGAAAACTTCCCTAAACAGGGCTGCCTTGAGAAGTCTTCTAAAAGTCAGAGAGTTGTTTATTTCCTTGACATCTGGTGGGAGGGCGTTCCACAGGGCAGGCGCCACCACCGAGAAGGCCCACTTCTCGCAGGGAGCGAGGGAACCGCCAGAAGGCCCTTGGCGCTGGACCTCAGTGTCCGGGCTGATGGGGCTGGAGACGCTCCTTCAGGTATCCTGGGCCTTTGAGGCCGTTTAAGGCTTTAAAGGTCAGCACCAACCCTTAGAATTGTGCTCGGAAACCAGGCATGCACAGGTGCATCAGAACTTGACAGGCGTTTGTCTTTTTGGACAGGATGAAAAGGGCCACTTCCCTGAACGTCTTGCACGTGGGCGAGAGAGCGGCTGCTGCGTCCCCGACGGTGAGTCTGTGGCAGGGGAGAGGAGGGGCAAGGTGCCAGGGCTGCGTGGCAAGGCTGCGGGGACAGAGCCCTGCCTCACATGCAGGACATCCTGGGGGGTCAGTTTCCTTTGTGGCTGGGGGCCCTGGCAGCCCAGCCAGCAAAGGTTTTGCATTGCCACTCCCTGCCCTGGCCTGTGCCTTCCTGGCGCTGCTGGCCTGCCAGTCAGTTTGGAAGATGCTGGCGTACAGCCCCTTAGAAGTGCATCTGTGTAACTCGCTGCCACAGGAAAACCAAATTGGGTGGCTTTAAATGAGGATGAGATAGCGGGCTTTAAGATGGCTGCCGAATGCTTGAATCAGGGTTTTGAGCTCTAAGGCAAATTTCTGCTCTATAAACAACCCTCGGCATTTGTTTTTATCTTCTCTTCCATTTTATTTCTTAACTCCTTTTAGTGCTTCGTTTTGATGTTTTAATTTATCGTTTCATCTCATGGTTTTATTGTTCTGCCTCCCCTAAACTGTGAGGCCACGTGAAGCTGGGCTGCGCTGAGCACTTTGCTAGGCAGTGCCAAACATAAAGTTGAGCCAAAGTTTACAAGATACTAGTTATAAATTAAGGAAGAGAAACACCTTGATTATCCGAACTGTTGACGAGCGAGCCCAGGGGGCAGCTTCAGAGTCTCCCAAACGCTCCCTTCTGCTGGACGGCACTGACTCCCGACTCGTAAATTCAAGGCCGCCACATTTGGAGATAATTGATTTCTGCAAACTGCCGACAAATAATCATGATCATTATGGTACTTACTAGAAAGAACTGCAAAGATAAATTCATGGCTACTAGCCACGGTGGCTGGGCTCTGCGGTCAAAGGCCTTCTGAATGCCAGTGGCTGGATACCACAGCAGGCAAGAGTTGCTCTCGCACTTGGGTCCTGCTCGTGGGTTTTCCGTGATGGGCACCTGGTTGGCCGCAGTGAGAACAGGAATCTGGGCTCTTATGTTTATGCTCTTTTAGGCAGAGCCTCAAAGGAAGGGGTTGCAGCCGAAGCAGTGTGGTGTAGTGGTTAAGAGCGGTGGACTCGTAATCTGGGTAACCGGGTTCGCGTCTCCGCTCCTCCACATGCAGCTGCTGGGTGACCTTGGGCCAGTCACACTTCTCTGAAGTCTCTCAGCCCCACTCACCTCACAGAGTGTTTGTTTTTGGGGAGGAAGAGAAAGGAGAATGTTAGCCGCTTTGAGACTCCTTAGGGTAGTGATAAAGCGGGATATCTGGCGGAGATGACCGGCAGAATCCGAGACCAGGGAGAAGAGTTGGTGGAAGAAGATTGGAAGAAATTTAAAGACTATCTACAGAAATATTGCAAAATTAATGAATGTTAGAATGATGTTGGAATGAAGTTAAGTGGTCTTAGCAGCAATGTTATTAAGGTTTAGGTAAAAATGGATTGTTAATAGATGGGAACTTGAAGTAATAATATATTAAGATCAAGGATTAAGATAAGAACAAAAAGGGAAAGGATTTGCTGAATTAAATAACTGATTTGGGATGCAAAAAAGGGAGGTGTGAGGAGGTCCGGGAAATAAGTGAATGAAAGACAAGATATGGAAATACTGATTTGCTTTTAATTGTTATTCTATTTTTTCTGTTTTTTGTATTTTCTCTTTTTCTCTTTTTTCTTTTTTGTATTACTGTAATTTTGTTTGAAACTTTAATAAATATTATTAAAAAAAAAAAAAAGATAAAGTGGGATATCAAATCCAAACTCTTCTAGAACTGGCTTTTCCTGCAGTGCTGTAGCCTTGTCTGTTTGTTTTGCAGCAACCCAGCAGCAGAACCCTGACCGGCGCCCGGACGCTGAGCTCCAGCTCCCAGGACCTCATGCAAAGCAGCTCCACTTAGGCCTGGTTGGCCCCTCTTCCCACTGCGCTTCCCTCGCTGCTGCCTTTAGGCTGGGCCGAAGCTTGAGCCTCTCTCTCCTCCCCTCGGCCAGCCTTCAGCTGAGCTTGTGGGGCTGCCGGAACCAGGGCAGGGGGTCCTGCACCAGGTGGAGACCCCCCCACCATCCCACAGCTGGAAAGCCCCTGTTCCCTGGGGCCTCTGGGGCTGCATGAGGGGTCTTCCCTGCAAGAGGTGGGCCGGGATGGAGATCAGGTCTGGCCCCCCTGCAATCAGGACAAACAGGCTGTTAATTCTCAGGACCTTTGGGGGGGGCAGTGGGTGGCCCTTCCCAAAGCAGCTGGACAGGAGGGTCTCTGCCCCCCACTCCGCTGCTGCCTTAACTCTTTGCGTACGACCAGGTAAAGCTGCACTCCTCTCCCCCCCCCCCCGCCCAGTGGAAAAAATCGCTGCTATTTCCCTCCAGCCAAAGTCACAATATTTATTGTATTTATGCAACAGGAAGCATATCTCTCTGCCCCAAATAAATGGTTGTAAATGGATACTGGACCAGTGACTGCTGAATGTTGTCTGCTTCATTAATTTAGTGGATGGGGAGAAGGGGAAGAGTCCTGTGTGAGTGCCTGGAGGCGGTTGGAGGATGGATGGCGGCTAACGGATAGAGGTTGAATCCTGACAAGACAGAAGGAATGTTTTTGGGGGGACGAGGCTGGCGGGTATGGAGGACTCCCTGGTCCTGAATGGGGCAACTGTGGCCCTGAAGGACCAGGTGCGCAGCCTGGGAGTCATTTTGGACTCACGGCTGTCCATGGAGGCGCGGGACAATTCTGTGTCCAGGGCAGCTCCATCTGCTACGCAGGATGAGACCCTCCCTGCCCACAGACTGTCTCGCCAGAGAGGTGCATGCCCTGGTTATCTCCCGCTTGGACTACTGCAATGCGCTCTATGTGGGGCTACCTTTGAAGGTGACCCGGAAACTACAACTAATCCAGAATGCGGCAGCTAGACTGGTGACTGGGAGCGGCCGCCGAGACCACATAACACCGGTCCTGAAAGACCTACACTGGCTCCCAATACATTTCCGAGCACAATTCAAAGTGTTGGTGCTGACCTTTAAAGCCCTAAATGGCCTTGGTCCAGTATACCTGAAGGAGCGTCTCCACCCCCATCGTTCTACCCGGACGCTGAGGTCCAGTTTCAAAGGCCTTCTGGCTGTTCTCTCCCTGCGAGAAGCCAAGTTGCAGGGAACCAGGCAGAGGGCCTTCTCGGTGGTGGCACCCGCCCTGTGGAACGCCCTCCCACCAGATATCAAAGAGAAGAACAACTACCAGACTTTTAGAAGACATCTGAAGGCAGCCCTGTTCAGAATGAATAACACTCAGCACTTAAGAAAAACCAAAAAAACTATTTTATTGCAACCTGAGTCCAAAATCTGGAACTGGCAAGCAGAGTCTTTTTGGGTGTGTGGGGTATAAAATCCGTGACAGTTTGGCCCCTCTGATTTCATCTCCGCCGGTGGGCCAGGCCGAGGCAGGAGCTGCGGGGAGACCCCCATTTGTGCTTTCTGCTTCCTCTTCCTGCTCGCCTCACACCTGGTGGGCAATTTCCTGCACCTTGCGTAGCGTCTCCTCCGACTGCAGCTGCTCAAAGGTGAGGAGAGACAGACCCAGTTGGTCCTCCTGGCGAAAGAGAGGACGGGATCTGGGGTCAGGAGTAGGAAGGGCTCGTCCTCATACCCGCCACCCCCTCCAGTCCAAAGGTAAAGGGACCCCTGACCATTAGGTCCAGTCGTGGCCGACTCTGGGGTTGCGGCGCTCATCTCGCCTTATTGGCCGAGGGAAACAGAAACGCCATTTATCCCAGTGACATAGCGTGGGTTGCCTGTACCCGGGGCAAGGCAAGTATTGCTCCCCCTAACCTGTGGAGCGTTGGCACTCCCCGAGTTCCTTCCTCCAGCCCAGTTAAAAGTCAGCCAACCCGGACCCTCCTCTCCCGCCACTCACCTTGCGGAACGGCTGGGCCATTTGGCGCAAGAAGAACTTTGACACCTGCACGGCCTCATCCACCGTCAAGTTGAGGTTGGCGTCCGTGATGTGCTCCTGGATCCAGCGCGGGAGCTTGCCCCGTTTGTCCGCCCGCGCGAAGCGCTGCCGAGAGTCGTGGGGCATGTTACCTGGGGAGAATGGGTGCCCGCCACTGCCCACCCACCCACCCACCTCCCCCTCCGAGTCTGCGGAACAATGTGCCGCTGCTCAGGATTTCTGCCCCGCCACCCGGCAAACCTTGTCAGCGAACACCATCAGGCCGTAGTCGGTCTTGCCGCGAATGGCTCTCCCCACGCACTGGGCTGCGTGGCGCATGGCGTCGAAGGTCAGGAAGTCGTTTTCGCGGATCTGGAACTGGTCCCGCAGGTAGTCTAGACGGGCCTGGGGGAAGGGGGCTGCCATGGAGGTCTCTGTGTGTGTTTGTGTGTCCTTTTTCGGATCTCCTCCCCGCTCCCAGTGAGAAAACACACACACACACACACACACACACACAGATACAAATGCAGTTCCCTGCATGCCAAAATCCGCTGATCTGAATGTGAAAATTAGCAGCAAAGAACGCTAATGCAAATAAATAAAGATAGATAGATAGATAGATAGATAGATAGATAGATAGATAGATAGATGATAGATAGATAATAAATTTTATTTATACCCCACCCTCCCCAGCCAAGACAGGGCTCAGGGCGGCTAACAACCGATAAAAAAAACCAAATTGATTGAAATACAACTTAAAAACGAGATTAAAGTACAACATTAAAACATTAAAATGCAGCCTCGTTTCAATGGAAACTCAAATCAAAAACTTTTTTGGGGATGAAAACATCAGGTCTTCACCAAGGCTAACTGTCCAGCTATTCTCAGCCGCATCCGTGTCCAGATCAAGGAAAGCAATAGGCTCTATTCCGCCTTGGTCAGACTCACACCCGGAATACTGTGTCCAATTCTTGGTGCCACAATTTAAGAAGGATTTTGATAAGACACAGGGGGAGGCCCCGGAACTGCAAATGACTTTCAGACTTTGAAAAGTTGGCATTGTGGCATGTGTTGTTGAACAGATTCCGCCATACCGTAGACCCTCGGGTTAGGTTACTCTCGAGTAACAGAAACTTCGGGTTGCGAAAGCGGCAAACCCAGAAGTATTTTTCCAGGTTTTGCCGCTTGCGCATGCGCAGAAACAGCGCCTCTGGGTATGGATTTTTCAGGGTGCGCACGAACCCCCGGAACGAATTCGTATCCAGAGGACCCACTGTATGGTGTTCATTGACGTCAGAATAGAAGCGCAGCTCATTGCAACGGTTTTGAATTTTGCTGTGCTGTTGTCTTCCTTGGTAGGTCATGCAGACCCAAAGCTGTAAGATGCTGGATCAAGCCAATGACCCATCTAGTTATAATGACCTACGGGACTGCCTCTCCTGGTATGCCCCACGGAGGACCTTAAGGTCCATAAATAGCAACACCCTAGTGATCCTGGGCCCTAAGGAAGTCAGATTAGCCTCAACCAGAGCCAGGGCCTTTTCAACACTGGCCCCGGCCTGGTGGAACGCTCTGTCTCATGAGACCAGGGCCCTGCGGGATCTGATTTCTTTCCGCAGGGGCTGTAAGACAGAGTTGTTCCGCCTGCCTTTTGGCCTGGAATTAACTTGATCCCCTCCCCCTCTTTCCTTTTTCCTTTCTCCTGTTGTGATGGAACTCCTATTTGGGGACTTCCCTGGCTTTTTTCTGGCCCACGTAGGACCAGTCTGGATAGTTGGCCTTAGGGAAGATTTGACGTTTTCATCCCCAAAAAGTTTTTGATTTGAGTTTCTACTGAAATGAGGCTGTATTTTAATGTTGTATTTTAATCTTGTTTTTAAGTTGTATTTTAATCAATTGTTTTTCTACCTGGTGTTAGCTGCCCTGAGCCCGGTTTTGGCTGGGGAGGGCGGGGTATGTATGTATGTATGTATGTATGTATGTATGTATGTATGTATAAATAGATAGATAGATAGATGATAGATAGATAGATGATAGATAGATAGATAGTTCAGCATCCTGTGCTCACAGGGGGGCCGACCAGAAGGTGCCCAACATGGAAAACCAGTGAGCAGGATCCGGGCCCAAGAGCTACTCTCCCCACCTGCATTTCCTGGTATCCCCAGTGCATTTTACAGCGTTGGGGGCACAGGGGTGAGTGTGTGGAACCAAGGGGGCAGTGTCCCCCCCAAAAAATGTTTGTGAACCAGTGGCTTAACCCTTTTCCAAGAAGCCGTTTAAATACAACGAAGGAAAATCCAGCAGAACCCTGGGCCGGGATTTTGACAGCGCTAGGTCTCTCCTGAAAGCTTATTTCTTTCCTGGAAGCAGGCTGGCGGCTCCTTAATCTGACTTAATTGGGATCAAGTCAGCCAATTCAGATCCCAGACTCTCTGCCAGGGGTTGTAGCACGGGGCTGGCAATATCCCAACATGTACACAGCCTTGCCAACCAGGCACCCTCTGGCTCTGTCGGACTACAACTCCCACCAGCCCCTTCCTGGTGAAGGCTGCCTTCAAAGCTCTTCTTTAAGCAGTGCACAGTTCATCTTCTTGAGACATCACCTTGCCAACAAAGGTCCGTAAAACGTGCGTCACAACAGCTTCCCCTCCTTGCTTGCTGTACAGAAATTCCCACCTCCAGCTCGGCAGAAGAGGAGCTGGGAACAGGCATCCTCTTCGCCCTCCCTGTATCCAGGAGACGCCAAGGTTTGTTTTGCGCCGGTGGAGCCCCAGGAGAGTCGCGCAGCCTCGAGGAGGCGGCTCCTGGGAATCACCTGCTCCGGAGCCAAGACGGAGGAAGGAGGCAGGGAGCCCAGCTTGAATGCGCAGGCAGAGAGGAGACGCCGGACTCACCTTCAGGATTCGGCTCTGGGTGTAGACGTAGGGAACGCCAAACATGATCACTGCTCTCCCGTAGTGGTGGACTGCGGAGAAGGACACAAATCTAAACCAGGTTGAAGGACACTGAGCAGAAATGGCAGCAAAGGGAATGACATGCAGTGGCTGAGATTCCGGGGGGGGGGGGGGGTTGGACTAGATGGGCTCTGGGGGTCCCTTCCAACGCTACAATGCTATGATTCCATTGTCTCTTGGAGGTTTTACAGCAGGGAGGTAGACGGCCACCTGCCAGGGATCCTTTAGCTGCGATTATTGCGTCATTGCATGGGGTTGGGCTAGATGACCCCTTAGGGTCTCTTAAAAGGTAAAGGGACCCCTGACCATTAGGTCCAGTGATGGCCGACTCTGGGGTTGCAGCGCTCATCTCGCTTTATTGGCTGAGGAAGCAGGCGTACAGCTTCCGGGTCATGTGGCCAGCATGACAAAGCCGCTTCTGGCGAACCAGAGCAGCGCACGGAAACGCCGTTTACCTTCCCGCCGGAGTGGTACCTATTTATCTACTTGCACTTTGACATGCTTTCGAACTGCTAGGTTGGCAGGAGCAGGGACTGAGCAACGGGAACTCACCCCATTGCGGGGATTCGAACCACCGACCTTCTGACCGGCAAGTCCTAGGCTCTGTGGTTCAACCCACAGTGCCACCCGCGTCCTTTACAACTATACAATTCTATGATTCCAACAAGATCCCTGCTGGATGAGGCCCCTGGCCTATCTGGTCCAGCATCCTTGAGGGTGTGAAGGCAGCAAGCATCTTCGGTTGTTGGGCCCCAGTAACCACACTCACAGTGGCATCTTGTCTCCCTGAACCTAATATCTGCTGTGCTCCCCTGTGTGTGTGTGATCTTCTAAGTCAGGGGTCAGCAAACGTTTTCAGCAGGGGGCCGGTGCACTGTCCCTCAGACCTTGTGGGGGGCCGGACTATATTTTGAAGGGGGGGGGGGGGGGAATGAACGAATTCCTATGCCCCACAAAGAACCCAGAGATGTGTTTTAAATAAAAGGGCACATTCTACTCATGTAAAAACACGCTGATTCCCGGACAGTCCGCGGGCCGGATTTAGAAGGCGATTGGACCGGATCTGGCCCCTGGGCCTTAGTTTGCCTATCCATGTTCTAAGTTTCTAGTCCACATGCTTAAATCTTTTCCTTTTTTACTCTCTGGCAGAGAAAGAGACAGAGATGAGAGGAATTGCATGAGAAAAATAGAAGAGGGCAGGTAGAGGTACTCACCAAAGTCGATCCCTTCAGACACCTTCCCCCTGGCCACAGACAGCAAAATGGCTCCCCGTCCGTTTTCGCAGGCCTGGCACGGAAGAGACAAGACACAACATTGCAAGATCCGGCCAGTTCCTCCACACGGCGGCCATCACTCGAGGGGCGAATAATTTTGCCCTGACTTTTCCCCCTGGATTGATGTCCGCATTCTGCATATCTGGGTAGGCTTGCCAGAATGAACACAGTGTTTATAGCAGGCACCGAAAACAGTTCAGTGAAGGTGCCAGCCTGCCCCACCTGAATCTTCTTGCCCAGACTTTCCCTTAACCGTAAGATTGGATTTTGTCAATCCCCATTTTTATACGATTTTATACTACTGTTTTACTGGTTATATATTTTTGTTTTGAGGATATTGTTTAACTAGGTAGGACAGATATGCCATACCAAACTCTGCTCCCAAAGTTTCACTCATTAGAGTATTAATGTAAATTGCTAAACACACCCTGGTCAGGAACAGTATTTCAGGATTCAGATTTAACTTCTTTAAAGCACAATAAATTTAACTCTCATTTCTTCCCTTACGGCGGTCGTTGTTTTCTATAAGCTACAATCAAAACAGATGACTCTTATCATCCATTACACCTGCATTTCCATTCTTCTTAATTCACTTAATCCTCAATGAATCCTATTTTAACTACAGTTACAGATGGGTAGCCGTGTTGGTCTGCCATAGTCAAAACAAAAAAAATTCCTTCCAGTAGCACCTTAAAGACCAACTAAGTTAGTTCTTGGTATGAGCTTTCGTGTGCATGCACGTGTGTATCTGAAGAAGTGTGCATGCACACGAAAGCTCATACCAAGAACTAACTTAGTTGGTCCTATTTTAACGGTACTGTTAACTGTTCTAATGTTTTTACACCGCTCAGAGGTTTCTTCAAAAATAAAGTAAGTTTTCAAACATTTGAAATAAATAAACTAGGCTGGTAAAAGGAACAGGGGGGATTTCATTCAGTAATGGTGAGTACTTCGAGGTCACTGCTTATTAGCCCTGCCCCACTGTTCACCAGGGGAACTGCCTGCCACTGCGTCCCGGCTGGCGGCTCACCTCCTGGTACTTCTCGAGGGCCATGCTCGTCTCTGCTCCGTCCTGCGTCTCGATGAAGATGAGTTTGTTGCGCTGGATGTTTTCTAGGATTCCCTGCAGTGGCCGGAGAGAAAAACGGGGGGGGGGGGGGCGTGAAATTCAAGAAGTCACAAGTCTTCTTGACGCAGCAGGTGGTTAGACTGTGGAACTCCCTCCCACAAGAAGCCGTAACGGCCCTAGAGACGGCTCGAAGAGAGGATTCGGTCAGAGGCCATCCTTGTGGCAGGGAGTTCCACAGTTTAACTTGGCACTGCGTGAAGAAGTTCCTTCCTTTTTTCTGCCCCAAATTTTCCAATTCTCAGCTTCGTTGAATGTCTAGTGTTGTTATGAGAGAGAGGGGGGGGGAAACCTTTCCTCATCATTTTATAAGCTTCTGTCAAGTCACTTTTACTTGCCTTTTCTCTAAATTAAAAAGTCTACAACACTGCATTCTTTCTTCATAGTGGTGTCTTTCCAACCCTGTGACCATTTTGGCTGCCCTTTTCTGGACCTTTCCACACTTCAGGGGCAATTTTCAGCCGGGCAAAAACTCTCAAGTAAGGCAAGAAGCAGAGCTGATGAGGGCTGTGGCCAGCGGAGAGCCCAAGGGCCACATACAAAGGTCTTGAGGGCCATATCTAGCTCCTAAATCTTTCTTGGACCTTTCCACACTTCAGGGGCAATTTTCAGCCGGGCAAAAACTCTCAAGGAAGGCAAGAAGCAGAGCTGATGAGGGCTGTGGCCAGTGGAGAGCCCAAGGGCCACATACAAAGGTCTCGAGGGCCATATCTAGTTCCCAAGGCCAAGCCTGAAAGCGTTCCCAATTGCCCCAGCTTAAGAAACCCACCACCCTCTAAAGGTCACTCTCAGGAGCCTCCCGGCCGGCAGCGAAAACCCGAACCCGATCCCCAAACATGCATGCGCGCAAACTCGCACATACCTGCTCATACCACGAGGCCACAATGTTCTCCATGTACTGGTAGCTGGTGAAAAAGGCCACGATGCCGTCCGGGACGATGGCTGACATCTCCAGCAGCAGATTCCCGTAGTTGCGGATTACAGCTGCGAGAAAATCAAGGATTGTTTTGGGGAGAGAGCCACAGGGAAGCCTTCCCTCCATCAACCCCTGCCGCAAAGGAAAGGAGGGCAGAGGAGACCCATGACCCAACCACGTTCTTACTCCTGGCCACTGCCCAAGCCAGGCATTTAAAGCCCTTTAAACAGCCACAGCTTTCCCCTAAAGAATCCTGGGAGTTGTAGCTTGCAAAAGGCGCTGAGATTTGTTAGGAGACCCTCTGGGAACTACAATTCCCAAAGCTCCCTGTGACTAATAGGGATGGATTGTTAAAACCACCCTGGGAATGGTAGCTCTGCGAGGGGAGCCTTAGAACTCACAGCGCCCTGTTGTTTAGTCATGTCCGCCTCTTCGTGACCCCCTGGACCAGAGCACGCCAGGCACTCCTGTCTTCCACTGCCTCCCGCAGTTTGGTCAAACTCATGCTGGTAGCTTCGAGAACACTGTCCCACCATCTCGTCCTCTGTCGTCCCCTTCTCCTTGTGCCCTCCATCTTTCCCAACATCAGGGTCTTTTCCAGGGAGTCTTCTCTTCTCATGAGGTGGCCAAAGTCTTGGAGCCTCAGCTTCAGGATCTATCCTTCCAGCGAGCACTCAGGGCTGATTTCCTTCAGAATGGAGAGGTTTGATCTTCTTGCAGTCCATGGGACGCGCAAGAGTCTTCTCCAGCACCAGAATTCAGAAGCATCCATTCTTCGGCGATCAGCCTTCTTAATGGTCCAGCTCTCACTTCCATACATCACTACTGGGAAAACCATAGCTTTAACTATACGGACCTTTGTTGGCAAGGTGATGTCTCTGCTTTTTAGGATGCTGTCTAGGTTTGTCATCACTTTTCTCCCAAGAAGCAGGCGTCTTTTAATTTTGTGGCTGCTGTCACCATCTGCAGTGATCATGGAGCCCAAGAAAGTAAAATCTCTCACTGCCTCCATTTCTTTCCCTTCTATTTGCCAGGAGGTGATGGGACCAGTGGCCATGATCTTAGTTCTTTTGGTGTTGAGCTTCAGCGCCCTTAACAAACTACAACTCCCAGAATGCTTTGGGGTGGCGGAGGAGAACCACGGCTGTTTGAAGCCCTTTAAAATTGCTTGGTGCGAATATGCAATTTTAGGCAAGAAGGGGTGGGGTGCAAAGTCCACGCAAGGCAAATATTCTGCTCCCCCTCCTTACCAATGTCTTCGCGCGTCTCGAACTTGGAGCTGATGGTCACCTGGTCATTCCCTCTCCCCACAATCTGAAACAGGAAAGGGGATTTGGAGAAACTGCCCGTTTTTTGGGGTGGGGGCAAGGAAATGGGGAAAGTTGGGTGGCTGATTAATCGAACACCCCTCTTTTTACAGAAGGGAACCTCAAAAAAAATCCTTTGGGGGTGGAACGCCCGACGAAAAGGCATTTATATTATTGCCTTTGTACCCTGCTTTTTAAGGGACGCGGGTGGCGCTGTGGGTTAAATCACAGAGCCTAGGACTTGCCGATCAGAAGGTTGGCGGTTTAAATCCCCGCAATGACGGGGTGAGCTCCCGTTGCTCGGTCCCTGCTCCTGCCAACCTAGCAGTTTGAAAGCACATCAAAGTGCAAGTAGATAAATAGGTACCACTCCAGCGGGAAGGTAAACGGCGTTTCTGTGTGCTGCTCTGGTTCGCCAGAAGCGGCTTAGTCATGCTGGCCACACGACCCGGAAGCTGTACGCCGGCTCCCTCGGCCAATAAAGCGAGATGAGCGCCGCAACCCCAGAGTCGGCCACAACTGGACCTAATGGACAGGGGTCCCTTTACCTTTTACCCTGCTTTTTCCTCCAGGGATCTCAAAGGGGACATATGGGGCTCTCCCCCTCTCTTCACAACAACAACAACCCTGCAAGGTTGGGCCGAGAGGCAGCGACCGGCCCTGAAGGCTTGGAGGTTGGGAGGGGGCGCGTCCGACATTTGCCACCCTTAAAAAAAGCAGCCAGCCTCCTGACCCTTTGCTCCAGGGCCCTGGCACTGTGGGGAGAGCCCTCTGCCAACCGCCCCGTCTCCTCACACTCACCATTGGGCAAAGGCAGGTCCTGGCGAGGGTCATGGTGAACGTTGCCATGGTGACGGGCCTGAAGTCCAGGATTTTGGGGTAGATGTCCAGCGGCGAAAGGGTCTGCGCCCGAATGAGGAGGAAATTGGGGTGGAAAATGTGGCCACAAATCACAGTTTTCTTTCACGAAAAACACACACAAACTCACACCGGTTTGGGCCTGCAGGAAGAGGACCCTCATGGACCCTGGTAAAAAGGCCACACTTACTCCTGAGGTGATAATGACCGACTGGAACCTCTCAAAGACCGGCTTGATAGCGATGGAGGCGTCCATGCAGCTGGGGAGAATCACAGAATTGTTGGACGGGACACCCAAGGGACATCTAGTCCACCCCCTCGCAACACACCCAGGCTCCCCGCCCCCCCCCAAAAAAACACAACATTTTGCAAACATAGCTCTGGCCTCGAAAGGATGCTACGATTTCCACTCGACTACGGCCTTCCTGGTGCCGTCCGGATGTTATCGAACTATAACTCCCGTCAGCCCCAGCGTCGCACGGGGAGTTCTGGTTCAGAACATCTCGGGAAGGTGCAGGATTGGGGAAGATTCCACGAGAAACTGAGACAGGGAAACGGGGTGGATTCTGCACACACACCCCACACAGAAAAAGGAAAATAATATTGGTAAAGGTAAAGGTACCCCTGCCCGTAGGGGCCAGTCTTGACAGACTCTAGGGTTGTGCGCCCATCTCACTCAAGAGGCCGGGGGCCAGCGCTGTCCGGAGACACTTCCGGGTCACGTGGCCAGCGTGACAAAGCTGCATCTGGCGAGCCAGAGCCGCACACGGAAACGCCGTTTACCTTCCCGCTAGTAAGCGGTCCCTATTTATCTACTTGCACCCGGGGGTGCTTTCGAACTGCTAGGTTGGCAGGCGCTGGGACCGAGCAACGGGAGCGCACCCCGCCGCGGGGATTCGAACCGCCGACCTTTCGATCGGCAAGCCCTAGGCGCTGAGGCTTTTACCCACAGCGCCACCCGCGTCCCTATAATATTGGTAGGTGCCCACAAAAGCCATTGTCTATCTCAGCCTTTTCTCAAGTCTGTGTCCCTGGATTTTGTGGAGCTACAACTCCTGTCATTCCTAGCCAGTGGTCAGGGATTATGGGAGTTGTAGTTCAAAAACATCTGAGGACCCAAAGTTGAGAAATGATGGTCTCACTAATGCCTCTGGCAAGCTGGTCATTGTAACAATAATAATAATAAATTTTATTTATATCCTGCCCTCCCCGGCCAGAGCTGGGCTCAGGGTGGCTAACACCAGTAAAATTACAATAAAAACATAATAGGGGGGGAAACCAATTTAAAATACAGGTTAAAATGCAATTTAAAATGCGGCCTCATTTTAAAAGTCAAAACCATAAAGGGAGGGAAACATAAGGGTCAATCAATCAATAGGCTTTATTTGCGTAGCCGACAGGCCATAGCATCAAAGAACAAACACTGACAAAAATACATTACAAATTACAAATATAGATACCATAAAGTCTTATGACCTATTAAAACCCTAGGTAAAAACTGGATTATCATTCATCAATGACCCTCTGTCCCCTGGGCGGTGGCCTTTTCTCTGGTAGATTGTTCCAGGTCGATTAAGTAAATAGACCAGCCAAATTGCAAGATTATAAATATAAATATAACCTCGGAGGGATGGTCAGGACAGGGAGAAAGATAATAATAACCAGATGCAGATAAATTAATAATCTCAATACTTAAAACTTGGCAGAGGTAATAAAATAATAATAGTAAAACATAATGATAATAATAATAAGATCCTAGGCGAGGAATCCGGGTGACGACAAACAGAAGGGTCAGACTGAGTCCAAACCAAAGGCCAGGCGGAACAGCTCCGTCTTGCAGGCCCTGCGGAAAGATGTCAAGTCCCGCAGGGCCCTGGTCTCTTGGGACAGAGCGTTCCACCAAGTCGGGGCCAGTGCTGAAAAGGCCCTGGCCCTAGTTGAGACCAATCTAACCACCTTGCGACTTGGGACCTCCAAAATGTTGTCATTTGTGGACCTTAAGGTCCTCCACGGGGAATACCAGGAGCAACTGTCTAACGATTGGTGTTCAATTCTTTCCTCTACCCTCCTCATCCCTTTCCCTTGTGTCGTGTGTGTGTGTGTTTTAGATTGTAAGACTGCCCCTTTGGCTTATGAGCTGGCTTCAGAGACTCTAAACATTCAGAAGGCTGGTGTGAATTTTAATCTGTTCTTAGCCTATTGTTATTTTAACTTTGGGAAAGTCTTAATGATTGTCATTGGTTTTTCTCCATGGTCATTTTACCGTCTTGCCTTTAAAAACTGCTTTGAGGTGTTTTTTTAAAGAAATATTCAAGCAGCGTACAAATTTTATGAAATAAATAAATGAAATAGATCTGACCTACCAGCTGACAGGCGGTTGGCTCCTGGGGTTACCTGTCGCCCGTCAAGACTGACCACTGCCCCTCCTCCAGCTGTGCATCTTTTTAGAGAAGAAAGGGACCCAAGGATCCCCCCCAAAAAAATTGGGTGCCCTCTAGATTTCCCAGGGTGCCCCCATGGCGCTCACCTGAAGTGCAGGATGGGATTGGTGATCGTGGGAGTTCGGTCATCAAACGGTTCGATGATTATAGTAAAACCTGCAGTAGGATAATTAAACAAAGACGTTTGGGTATCTGGCACAAGCACACACACACACACACACACACACACACACACACAAACACACCATCAACAAAAAATTACCGTATTTTTTGCTCTATAATACTCACTTTTTCCCTCCTAAAAAGTAAGGGGAAATGTGTGTGCGTCTTATGGAGCGAATGCAGGCTGCGCAGCTATCCCAGAAGCCAGAACAGCAAGAGGGATTGCTGCTTTCGCTGCACAGCGATCCCTCTTGCTGTTCTGGCTTCTGGGATTCAGAATATTTTTTTTCTTATTTTCCTCCTCCAAAAACTAGGTGCGTCTTATGGTCTGGTGCATCTTATAGGGCAAAAAATACGGGTATGGACAAAATCAGGCTGCTGATCTCCCTAAGGGTGTTCCAGAGAGAGCTCAGCTTTCCTTTGAATAAAGGAGGGATGCAAGCTTCTAGCCCTCCTTACGGGGTCCTTGCCACGGGATCACATTCATCCAGTGCTTTACCAACTGCACTGGCTCCCGGTGGAGTACAGGGTCAGGTTTAAGGTGCTGGTTTTGACCTTTAAAGCCCTTCATGGCCTAGGACCCTCGTACCTATGGGACCGCCTCTTCTGGTATGCCCCGCGGAGGCCCTTAAGGTCCACAAATGACAACATTTTGGAGGTCCCAGGTCGCAAGGTGGTTAGATTGGTCTCAACTAGGGCCAGAGCCTTTTCAGTACTGGCCCCGACTTGGTGAAACGCTCTGTTACAAGAGACCAGGGCCCTGCGGGACTTGACATCTTTCCGCAGGGCCTGCAAGACAGAGCTGTTCCGCCTGGCCTTTGGTTTGGACTCAGTCTGACCCTTCTGTTTCCCTCCCCTTATGGTCTTGATTTATTGGCTACTTTTAAAATGAGGCTGCATTTTAAATTGCATTTTAACCTGTACTTTAAATTGGTACACAAATCGGCCGTGGCCTGTCCCTCTATTATGGTTTTTACTGTGATTTTATTGGTGTAAGCAGCCCCGAACCCGGCTCTGGGAGGGCAGGGTATAAATAAAATAATAATTATTATTTTTACTATTACTATTATTATTACCGGGGGGGGGGGGAGTTTGAGAGACAGGCAGTACTTTGCTAACATATTTCAAGCTTCTGGGCTTGAAATTTCAAGTGTTCATTTTACCTACTTTAAATGAACTGTTGTTTTATCTCCCATGTTCGTACAAACTGTATGTTACTCAGTTTTTTGTTTTAAGCTTTTCACTGCAGAAGAAGCAGCTTGAAAATCTAACCCAGGGGTGGATAAACACTCCAGGGTTAACTGCGATTCCTGGGGTTGGGCTGGATGACCCTTGGGGTCCCTTCCAGATCTATGATTAGGTTTATGCAGAAAGCGTTGCAGGCTGGAATATTTATTGCCCTGGGCCTGCAAGCCGTTCGAGGCCCAAGCTTCTAGGACACCAGAAACCTTTCCTTCTGAGAGCCGAGGAGGAAGAATTAAGCTTCTTAAAGGCGGCTGGACTGACTCATCCTTGGGGCTAAGCACTTAAGAGACTTAGGAGGTATTTATATGCCGTGGCAACGTCAGACAAACACACGGAGCCCGTCCCCTTCTCCTCTCGGCTTGAGGAGATGGTGCAGCAGTCCTCAGCGCATGAGAGCGCCATCGTGCTTGGCTCCAGCGCACCTCCAGGCTGTGGAACAGAGGAGAGCCCCCTGGTGGCTTCAAGGCCTGGACACAGCAATTCAGGCACTGGTGACTTGAAGACTGGATGAGTGCAATGCGCTCTCTGTGGGGCTTCCCTCGCCCTTGAATCCCAAAGCTGTGGCTGGTGCAGAACATATTTGTTTAGACAAGCCTGTCCAAATGTTTAGAAAGTCGATGGAAGTTTTAATATTAGTCTTGTTGCAGGAATTTATGTCTAGGTTGGGGGGGGGGTTGCCCCTCCAGCAGATACCATGCACATGCAGCCCACTACCAAAACCAGCACAATCGCTTTTGTGACTTCTGTGATTTGTCCCCACAAAACACTTCATCACAGTTTCTTCCTATCTATTCAAAGGGCCTTTGCTGCATGATACCAAATGTAAGAATTCACTGATAATAAAAATAAATAATAATAATAATTTATTATTTATACCCTGCCCATCTGGCCGGGCCTCCCCAGCCACTCTGGGCGGACTCCAAAAGAATATTAAAATACTATAATACATCAAACATTAAAAGCTTCCCGAAACAGGGCTGCCTTCAGATGTCTTCTAAAAGTTTGGTAGTAGTTGTTCTCTTTGACATCTGGTGGGAGGGTGTTCCACAGGGAAGGCGCCACTACCGAGAAGGCCCTCTGCCTGGTTCCCTGTAACTTGGCTTCTCGCAGTGAGGGAACCGCCAGGAGGCCCTCGGTGCTGGACCTCAGTGTCCGGGTAGAACGATGGGGGTGGATACGCTCCTTCAGATATACTGGACCAAGGCCGTTTAGGGCTTTAAAGGTCAGCACCAACACTTTGAATTGTGCTCAGAAACGTACTGATAAATGTATCTCTGTACTGGCTCACTGGCAAAACTTCAGAAATTCATATAGACATGTGAGCTCAGCTACTCAGCCGCCCCTCTGCCTGAGTGATAATCCCTGGCATCCTGATACCTGAGTGCCAGACAGGTAGCCATTCCAGAAAGAACAAACCCAGATGAAGACAAAAGGGTGTGATGAACTTAGCTGGGAAACAGGGAAATGTAAATATCTCTTTTGTTCCACTTGATGGGTGTTTGGTGGAGGGCAAGGGGAACCATGGGGCAGGGTCCAGGATGCTCAGATTACTGCCACCAGACCTCCCCTTTCATGATGTAACCATGATGTAGTTTGGGGGGGGTGTAACATGGGGATTAGCAGCTAATAAAAGTTTGGGGGCTCTTTTGTTCGGGGTTTCCATCTTGTTCCACCTTGTGGCAGTCCTGTCGCGACAGTCTTCAATAAAGACCAAGCCTGTTTTGCTCTGGTATTCCTGGCTGGTGTCCTTGTTTTTTGTCCAAGGGAGCCCTCAGATTTCTCTGTTAACAGTCTACAGGCCACGGCTGATTTGTGTACCAATTTGGCAGACATGCACCAAACCCGGAAGTGACCCAAAAAGTCACAAAAGGGGGCTTACACAGGCCCCACTGACGTCCGCAAGGGTCTGGAACATAAGCCTTGCACAAATCAGTTGTTACCTCTGCTGCTATTTGAACTTTTCAGACACAGCCACTGCCAGAGAGCTAAAAGTTTTGTTTTTTAAAGGCGCAAACTACCCTATCAGATGCAGAAAGTCTCCCTTACCTTTGGAGTAAGTGCTGACCAGCGTGGCGAAATTGGAAATCAGTGTGATGGGGGAGAAATCGGAGATGTCGGCGATTTCCAGTGTTCGAAGAAGGGACCGGAGGCGCTCTGCACAGAATCTGCAAAAGGAAGAAGAAGAAGAAGAAGAGTTTGGATTTGATATCCCGCCTTTCACTCCCCTTCAGGAGTCTCAAAGCGGCTAACATTCTCCTTTCCCTTCCTCCCCCACAACAAACACTCTGTGAGGTGAGTGGGGCTGAGAGACTTCAAAGAAGTGTGACTGGCCCAAGGTCACCCAGCAGCTGCATGTGGAGGAGCGGAGACGCGAACCCGGTTCCCCAGATTATGAGACTACCGCTCTTAACCACTACACCACACTGGCTCTCCAGTGGAAACCCCGAGTTTGCAGGAAGGCAGGTGTTGCCTTCGGGGGAGAAGGTTTGTGTGAAGGAACAGTGATGGGGAATCAGCCTTCTTTATGGTCCAGCTCTCACTTCCATACATCACTACTGGGAAAACCATAACTTTAACTATACCTATACGGACCTTTGTCAGCAAAGTGGCTTACAACAATAAATAGTAGCACAGCAAAACTTCACCGTTGAAACGTAAATCGTATCAAAGAATTAACAAACCGTCAGTAAAACGAGTGGAAACAGAACCTGAAGACATCGCCGTCTCTGCCCTGGAGTCGAACGCCACTCACAGGTTGGGGTGCAAGCAAGGGTACGAGGGGTGGGGTTGGCTTTTGGGGGTGGGAGATTCTCCCTCCTGACCCCCCACTCACCGAAGGGGCTTGCGCTCAATGCAGACCTTCTCGAAGATGTCCTTCAGGAAAGACGGGGGGCTTTCCTGGACCACGTGATGCACCCGCAAGCGGGACTTCAAGTACTCCAGGAAGCGTTTCAGGAAGCCCACAAAGTGCTCCGCGGTCCGGATGTTGCCCGGGACGGCCTCTGCCAAGAGGGGATAGAAAGGCAGGTCAGAACTTTGCCGCTATCCTTGTGGGGCAGCCCAGTCCAGCAGGCAGGAGGCCCCAGGGCAGCCAGAACAAATCACTCCCCACCCTCTTCAAGAATGGGAAATGGGTCAATGCTGGATCAAACCAAGGGTACACCTCGCCTGGAGTAGGTAAAGATAAAGGAACCCCTGATCATTAGGTCCAGTCGTGGCTGACTCTGGGGTTGCGGCGCTCATCCCGCTTTACTGGCCGAGGGAGCCGGCGTTCAGCTTCCGGGTCATGTGGCCAGCAGGACTAAGCCACTTCTGGCGAAACCAGAGCAGCACACGGAAACGCCGTTTACTTTCCCGCCAGAGTGGTACATATTTATCTACTTGCACTTTGACGTGCTTTCAAACTGCTAGGTTGGCAGGAACATTAGGAAGAACTTCCTGACAGTAAGAGCTGTTCGACAGTGGAATTTGCTGCCAAGGAGTGTGGTGGAGTCTCCTTCTTTGGAGGTCTTTAAGCAGAGGCTTGACAACCATATGTCAGGAGTGCTCTGATGGTGTTTCCTGCTTGGCAGGGGGTTGGACTCGATGGCCCTTGTGGTTTATTCCAATTCTATGATTCTATGATTCTAGGAGCAGGGACCGAGCAACGGGAGCTCACCCCGTCGTGCGGATTCGAACCGCCGACCTTCTGATCGGCAAGTCCTAGGCTCTGTGGTTTAACCCACAGCGCCACCCGCGCCCCAACACACCTTGCCTGGAGTCTTGTCTTAAATGGGGGACAACCACCACAGGCTCCCCACCTCCCGCTGCAGAAAGAGGCACAAGCACCTTGGAGGACCTCGTCGGGCAGCACCGGGTTGGCCAAATAGACGTCCGTTTCGCGGGCGACGTTCGCCTCCCGCAGACCTTCCACCAGGCGCCGGTATTCCTCCTTCAGCTTCTGAGCATCCGTCTCCTTGATCCTTGAGGAAACAGGGAAAAGGGGGTTGTATACATGAAGGAGCGCCTCCACCCCCATCGTTCAGCCCGGACGCTGAGGTCCAGCGCGAGGGCCTTCTGGCGGTTCCCTCCCTGCGAGAAGTGAGGTTACCGGGAACCAGGCAGAGGGCCTTCTCAGTGATGGCACCTGCCCTGTAGAATGCTCTCCCTTCAGATGTGAAGGAAATAGTAGCTATCTTATCTTTAAAAGACACCTGAAGGCAGCCCTATTTAGGGAATTTTTAAATATTTAATGCTGTATTGTTTTTAACACTCGACTGGGAGCTGCCCAGAGTGGCTGGGGAAACTCAGCCAGATGGGCGGGGTATAAATATTATTATTATTATTATTATTATTATTATTATTATTATTATTATTATTACTATTACTATTATTATTACTATTATTATTATTTTCATCCTAGGAGGGCGCAGGGGACCTGCAGGCTGTGGCCCGCAAACAAATGGGGAAGCACTGTAGCTCAGCAACCCCTCCGTGTACGGAACGCCTCTGACCCCCACGGAGCGTACAGAGTGGATCCCAGTGGCAGCCTGACTGAGTAGGAAACATCTTCCCATGTTCCTAATTCAGCTCCCTGAGTATTTCAGCTATCAGTATAGACAAGGACCAAGTTTCTACCTATTCAAAACATACAAGCCAAGTTTCTAGCTCTCATGGAGGCCAGGGTGGTTGGAAAAGGTCTCCCCCTGCCCCCAAGGAGGGTCTCCAGGGCTTTACAGTGGCTCCTTGCCGCACCCGCTTCATGATCCAACAAGCTGTGATTCCTGAGTTGCAGGGGGTTGGGCTAGATGACCCTTAGGGTCCCCTTCCAACTCTACAATTCTGTAACTGGAACTATGCATGTGGGACGTCCCATAGAATCAGGGGGTGATCTTAGTGCAGGATTTCGACATCGTGCTCATGGGCATTTGCTGAGTCAAGGCTGCCGGGTGGGAAAATAAGAGGGTCTTATCTTAATTTATCATAATAATAATAATAATAATAATAATAATAATAATAATAATAATAGAAGGGACGCGGGTGGCGCTGTGGGTAAAAGCCTCAGCACCTAGGGCTTGCCGATCGAAAGGTCGGCGGTTCGAATCCCCGCGGCGGGGTGCGCTCCCGTTGCTCGGTCCCAGCGCCTGCCAACCTAGCAGTTCGAAAGCACCTCCGGGTGCAAGTAGATAAATAGGGACCGCTTACTAGCGGGAAGGTAAACGGCGTTTCCGTGTGCGGCTCTGGCTCGCCAGAGCAGCGATGTCACGCTGGCCACGTGACCCGGAAGTGTCTCCGGACAGCGCTGGCCCCCGGCCTCTTGAGTGAGATGGGCGCACAACCCTAGAGTCTGTCAAGACTGGCCCGTACGGGCAGGGGTACCTTTACCTTTACCTTTAATAATAATAAATTTTTATTTATACCCTGCCCTTCCCCGTTCAGAAAACCGGGCTCAGGGCAGCTAACAACAAATTTAAAACACTTAATTGATGCAACAAAAGCAGTATAAAATACAGTATAAAACGTGAATAACAATAAATTCAGAATTCAAAAATCAATTTACAAGGGAAAGCCATCCAAGAAACATTAGATGATCCCCAGGGCTAGCTGGCTAAATTAGTCCTATTTGGGCCAGCGAGGAGACCAGGGGAGAATTAGCTGTGGGATCCCAGAGCAGGTAATCATCATAAAAAGGGGAGGGGGAGGGAAGGAAGGGGAATAAAAGATCAAGCTAAGTTCAAGTTGAAAGCCAGGTGGAATAGCTCTGTCTTACAGGCCCGGCAGAAGGAAGTTAAATCCTGCAGGGCCCTGGTCTCATGGGACAGAGCATTCCACCAGGTCGGAGCCATCACTGAAAAGGCCCTGGCCCTGGTGGAGGATAGTCTGGCTTCCTTAGGGCCCGGGACCTCTAAACTATGGTTATTCATGGACCCTAAGGTCCTCTGCCGGGCATACCAGGAGAGGCGGTCCGGTAAATACAAGGGCCCTAAGCCACAAAGGGTTTTAAAGGTGAAAACCAGCACCTTAAACCTGATACTCCACCGGGAGCCAGATAAATTCAACAGTGTAAATAAGTTTTGATGGAAGTAATAACAAAATACTGAATGGTTTAGTTTATATACAACTTGCAGGGACTTATGCTATGCAAAATGAACCATGGAAAGAGAAGAAAAGGGAAGCCACTGGTATTTTAAGGTTGTCTAAATGAATATTCAAAATTGTAAAACAGAAAATTTAATTAAAAAATTGTGAGGAAATAAGAGGGTCTCCTCACTTACTTCTGGATGCTGGCTTGGAGCGTGGCCACGTTCCCCTGGCACCGGTCCAGCATCTTCCGTGTGATGTTGACACCCATGGAATCGATGCAGACGTTGTCTGTGGGAGAAGAAAGAGGCCGGCCGGCCGGTCGATGTGACCTTCCAGGCAGGTGGAGACTGACCGGCAGTTTTCCGGCACGGAAATTGAGCCACCGCGCTTGTCAGGATGGGGCAGCGAGACCTCCTTTTGTGAGAGAATCTTCTTCCCGCAACACCTCCTCAAATTTTAACGCACCCTGCGCTGATAACCATCGCGACACCATGTAGCGGTGAGTTCCGCAGGCTCTGCGTGTGCTACATGAACCACCACCCTCACCCTATCGGCTCAGGAAACGCCCTGCTACGCTTGGCCCTAAAGGGACAGTCGCATTATCCCCCCACATTGCAGAGGGTTGGACTAGATGGCACTTGGGGTCCCCGCCCAAGTCTACAATTCTATGATTCTAGGTACGTGCTTGCAGATGTCAAAGACAGGCAAGAGGTGATCTTGCATACCGATATTGTGAGCCTCGTCGAAGACGACGACAGATTTCTTGGCCAGTTCTTTAGACACCAGGTCAGCGATCTTGGGGTCCAGGAGATAGTGGTAGCTGTACACCACGATGTTGGCGTGAAGGATCTGGTCCAGCATGGAGAGAAAAGAGCAGAACAAAGACACGCGTGGCATGAAAATCTATACTGCAATCTATATTTCACCAAGTTATCACATCCGGAGAACTCTAGTTTTCCTTTTTAAATAAAATAAAATAAAATTATTCATTTGATTTTTTAACTTAAAGTTTCACAGAGATACAGTCATACCTCGGGTTACAGACACTTCAGGTTGCATTTTTTTGGGTTACTAGTTACTTCCGGGTTTCGGCGGTCGCACATGCGCAGATGTGCTAAATCGCACTTTGCGCATGTGCAGTAGCGCTGAATCACAACCCGTGCGTGCGCAGACATGTAGACGCGGGTTGCGAACGCTGCGGGTTGCGAACGTGCATCCCGCACGGATCATGTTCGCAACCCGAGCGCCCACTGTATATCAAACATAAATCATAAAAACCAGATCCCAAGGAATCTCCTGGACTTCCATCCTCCCCTTTGTAGGTCCTCCACCCCCATCGTTCTGCCTGGACACTGAGGTCCAGCGCAAAGGGCCTTCTGGCGGTTCCCTCACTGCAAGGAGCAAAGCTACAGGGAACCAGGCAGAGGGCCTTCTCGGTGGTGGCACCTGCCCTGTGGAACTCCCTCCCACCAGATGTCAAAGAGAACAACAACTACCAGACTTTTAGAAGACATCTGAAGGCAGCCCTGTTTAGGGAAGCTATGAATGTTTGATGCATTACTGTATTTTGATATTTTGTTGGATGCCGCCCAGAGTGGCTGGGGAAGCCCAGCCAGATGGGTGGGGTATAAATAAATTATTATTATTATTATTATTATTATTATTATTATTATTATTATTAATCAGTTCCTACCGCATCTTTTATGATAATCCAAACCCTTTACTTCTTCCATTATGTCCAGAATCAATCTTAAACTACAAGTGATATTCCAACCCTACTAACGATTTTAACTGTTTACAGTGGTCTTTAAGATAAGTTATAAATTAGATGATGGAATTTTCGGAGCTAACCGACCTGACCGGAAGAGTCCACGACCAGAAGGAGGAGGAGTATCAAGAGGAATGGAAGAAATTTAAAGAATATTTAGTTAAATATGTTAAGATAATTTAAATAGAATTACTTGCGAGTACCAAACTGGCCTAGGATTTAAATACGTGATGTTGTAGAATACTATGGATAAAAGTCAAAATGAAAAGAAAGAAAGAAAGAAAGAAAGAAAGAAAGAAAGAAAGAAAGATGTCAATAGGACTATGTAAATTTTATGTGGAATTAGTTTTCGATAACTGCTACAATGATTTATATGGAAACTCAACCAGGGAGATTTGAGGAAGTCACTTAACAATGCTAACAAAAGTGGATTTTCCACAGTTAGGATATATGTTTGTTTGCTTGCTTGCTTGCTTGTATTTTGATGTTTTGATGTTTTCTTTTTATGTTTGTTGATATGTCTGTTTTAAACTTGGAAAACTAATAAAAAAAATTGGGGGGGGGGGGGACAAACACAACCTTATTTTGCACATTTATTCTAATTTAGTGAGTAATGGGTGGTGAGAAGGCACTGAAGTCCCCACCCCCAATTATTGGAAATTTAAGCAGAAAATGCCAGCTGCAGAGGGGGAAAAGCAAACAGGACTCATCTCCATCACCTCTGCCACCTTTGGTTCTCCCTCTCTTTTCATAGCAGGCATTCCATCAGGCTACCAGCTTCCCTCCCAGCTGGTCATGAGAAGAACCGTAATGTTCAAGAACAGAGGCCAGAGCTTTCCCCCTTCCTCTTCCCTCCCCATCCCTTTTTCCTTGCATGCCGTGTCCTTTCCATTCTAAGCCCGAGAGCAGCAATCTCTAGCTGCCGATATTGTGCTTCTGAGCGGCTTTTCGACTAAAGAGCCCAGCAATATGCTTCAAACAAAATTATTTGCATTCATTAGCTTGTACTCAGCTCTCTGGCCTCAGATATTCCAGCAGGCCTTGCACTCTTTGAGCTATGAGGTCAGGAACTTGGCACCTTTAAAGAGGAGGTTCTTAAGAAGCTGAGTAGTATTTTTGATCTGTCTTAGTATTATTAGGGAAGTTTGTTCCCTAATAATGCTGTATTGTTTTTAACACTCGATTGTGAGCCAACCAGAGTGGCTGGGGAAACTCAGCCAGATGGGCGGGGTATAAATAATAAATTATTATTACTATTACTATTATTATTAACTTTTGTGTGTTTTAAAGAAGGGCTGCAAATATTTCTTGATTTTACTGTTTTATCTTTTGTAAACTGCTTAAGTTTGTGTTTTGTTTTGTTTTTCAAATCAAGCGGTGTATAAATTTTATTGTATTTTATGCCATGGCCATTTGGGCTGTTCCCCCCCCCCTCCAGAAATTTATGATGCCAGTCACATGGAGGCAGAGCCCTTTCCCAACAGGAAGGGCACCCAAACAAAATATACCTGGTTACCTATTACGCACACAAAAAAGACAGCTAGGTGATCACAGTCACATTACCGAGTATCGTGCAAGGAAGTAGGGGCACCATCCTTTCTGGCGACCGAAGGCCTTCAAGTCGTCGAGATTGTACACGCCGTATGGGAGAGGCACCTGCCGCCCGTGGGCATCAAATTCCTGCCAAAGAAGGGGAAAGCAAATGGCGAGCTGCAGTTTGAATCAGAGAGTTGGAAGGGAGCCTCGAGGGCCAGCTATTCTTTTTGGCACCTGCTAAAAACAGCATCTTAGACAGCATCTTAAAAAGCAGAGACATCACCTTGCCAAGAAAGGTCCGTACAGTTAAAGCCATGGTTTTCCCAGTAGTGATGTATGGAAGTGAGAGCTGGACCATCAAGAAGGCTGATCGCCGAAGAATGGATGCTTTTGAATTCTGGTGCTGGAGGAGACTCTTGAGAGTCCCATGGACTGCAAGAAGATCAAACCTCTCCATTCTGAAGGAAATCAGCCCTGAGTGCTCACTGGAAGGACAGATCCTGAAGCTGAGACTCCAAGACTTTGGCCACCTCATGAGAAGAGAAGACTCCCTGGAAAAGACCCTGATGTTGGGAAAGATGGAGGGCACAAGGAGAAGGGGACGACAGAGGACGAGATGGTTGAACAGTGTTCTTGAAGCTACCAGCATGAGTCTGACCAAACTGCGGGAGGCAGTGGAAGACAGGAGGGCCTGGCGTGCTCTGGTCCAGGGGGTCACAAAGAGGCGGACACGACTAAATCATTAAACAACAAAAATCAGGCATCCCCAACCTTTGGCCCTCCAGATGTTTTGGACTACAATTCCCATCATCCCTGACGACTGGTCCTGTTAGCTAGGGATCATGGGAGTTGTAGGCCAAAACATCTGGAGGGCCACAGGTTGGGGATGCCTACTGTAAATGAAACAGCGGTTATTATCGCGATACCTCAAAGAAGCGGCAAGAGGGGACGCTGCTGTCCTGCTCCTGCTGAGCCCGGACATAGGAAGCAGTCAGGCTGAAGCATTTCCCGTCCACCTCCTTCCCGAAGCGAAAGGCGCTCACCTGCAGGGCGGAATAACGATTATTAGAACTGCAGAGCGGGCAGAGACCCCCCCAGGGTGATGGACTACAGCTCCCATCAGCTGCAGCACCCACAGCTGGTGCCAGGTTGGGGGTAAGCTGGAATAAGGGGCCCCCACAGCAAGTGGGTGAGCACAGAGGGGCTGACCCCAAGGTGTCTGAACGCCCTGAAAGGGAGCGACGTGGGCGACTCCCAAGTAAGCCCACTGGGCAGAACGACGCTGATCAAAAAAACCGGCAAACCTCCGGGTGGATGCAGAGGTTCTTCCTGGAACTGAGCGCCAAGCCCAGGAAGGGCAGTTTCTCTCCTGTCTGCTTCTCGTGGAAATCCAGGAGTTTGCGCAGTTCCTCAATGACCTGGGGGGAAGCACAGCAGTCGCACCAAAGACTCCTTGGTCCTCTCTCTCTCTCTCTCTCTCTGCGAGCCACGGAGGATGGAGGCAAGTCGAGGGGTCAGGGACAGAGTCGCAGGCTGGACTCCAGCTCCCATCATTCTCCAACTTCTCACTCTCAACACTCCTCAGAACTAACCACACCACACTAACACTCTCCAACACACACCAGTGTTATAGGTAAAGGGGGCCCTGACCATCAGGTCCAGTCGTGGCCGACTCTGGGGTTGCGGCGCTCATCTCGCTTTACTGGCCGAGGGAGCCGGCATACAGCTTCCGGGTCATGTGGCCAGCAGGACTAAGCTGCTTCTGGCAAACCAGAGCAGCGCACGGAAACGCCGTTTACCTTCCCGCCAGAGCGGTACCTATTTATCTACTTGCACTGGTGTGCTTTTGAACTGCTAGGTTGGCAGGAGCAGGGACTGAGCAATGGGAGCTCACCCCGTCGCGGGGATTTGAACCGCCAACCTTCTGATCAGCAAGCCCTAGGCTCTGTGGTTTAACCCACAGCGCCACCCACGTCCCTATCAGTGTTATAGGTCATGCCTATATAAGGAACTCAGCCAATCACTTAGTTGTTGCTGGGTCTCTTTATTTCTGGGAAGATTCCTTTCATGTTCTGCACTCCCACACTGTGGAGATTCTAATTGCAAACTTGCTAAGCTGCCTGCAAATCATGGATTCCAACAAACCCAACCATGTCCCAGTTACCTTTTCAATCTCTGGCACCGTTCGGGAGCAGTAAATGAGCTTGGTCACTTCCAGGGGATGAGCCTGCGGAGGGAGAGGGAAAATGGGTTTACTTAGAAAGTGCTTTTTGGCTGGGTGGGTGTGGGAAGGAACATCGCCAAAAGAGGTGCCCCATTGGCAGGAGGGGATGCAGAAGAGTGGCCAGTCACACGGGGAGGTCCAGAAAGAAATGTATTTTATCTTTTTTTTAAAAAAATCATTTTTATTGATTTTCCAATAAAAACAGCCAATCAACATATCCGCATCATAATTCAATTAAAAACAATAAACTAAAATCTGTCTTCCGCTGCCTCACGCAGTTTGGTCAAACTCATGCTGGTCACTTCAAGAACACTGTCCCACCATCTCGTCCTCTGTCGTCCCCTTCTCCTTGTGCCCTCCATCTTTCCCAACATCAGGTCTTTTCTAGGGAGTCTTCTCTTCTCATGAGGTGGCCAAAGTCTTGGAGCCTCAGCTTCAGGATCTGTCCTTCCAGTGAGCACTCAGGGCTGATTTCCTTCAGAATGGAGAGGTTTGATCTTCTTGCAGTCCGTGGGACTCTCAAGAGTCTCCTCCAGCACCAGAATTCAAAAACTCTTGAGGTAGGCTAGACCAAACTGCGGGAGGCAGTGGAAGACAGGAGTCCATGGGGTCATGAAGAGTCGGACACGACTAAACGACTAAACAACAACAAGACTGAGATGCAGTGATCAACCTAAGCAAGCTTCATAGCCAAGTGGGGATTCAAACCCTGGTCTTTCCCAGGTCCTAGTCCAACACTCTAACCCCTGGCTCTCTTATTGATGTTTCTGCAGGCAAAGTACTAATAATGGAAGACTGCAGAACTGGTGCCCTCCTCCCCAATGTTGCTGGACTCCCATCAGCCCAAATGGCCAATGGTTGGGGTGATCAAGGGAACTGTAGTCCAGCGGGAATAATACTTCATCTTCATGTAGCCCCTTGGGGTGTTCAAAGTGTTTCACATTCTCCCGGCGATCATTACACCAAGCCTGCAAGGTAGGCCAGGTGTCGTTATCTGCATGAGGGGCTGCCAGGCCGCCTTTACAGAAGCCGAGGCAAGGCGACTCACCCGCTGGTAGGCCACAATCAGAGACAGGAGGGAGATTGTCTTCCCGGTGCCCGATGGCATTTCCAGAACGCCATGACCCTAGCGGAGAAACAGAGAGAGCCGGTATGAATTAGCGGCGATACTGCAATGCTGCTTACGTCAAATCTCAAAGTGGAAAAAGTATGCATTCACACAATTTAAAACAGGCTGTTCTCCATTCCATCGTTGTGATGCTGGCGATGTAAAAGCTTTGCTATCAAGTCTAGACTCTAGACCAGGAGTCAGCAAACTTTTTCAGCAGGGGGCCGGTCCACTGTCCCTCAGACCTTGTGGGGGGCCGGACTATATTTGGGGGCGGGGAGAATTAATTCCTATGCCCCGCAAATAACCCAGAGATGTGTTTTAAAATAAAAGGACACATTCTACTCATGTAAAAACACGCTGATTCCTGGACCGTCCGTGGGCCAGATTTAGAAGGTGATTGGGCCGGATCCAGCCCCCGGGCCGTAGTTTGCCTACCCATGCTCTAGATATCTGTTGATGAAACCTAGAACAGCATCAAACTACCATATTTTTCGCTCTATAAGACGCACCAGACCACAAGATGCACCTAGTTTTTGGAGGAGGAAAACAAGAAAAAAAATATTCTGAATCTCAGAAGCCAGAACAGCAAGAGGGATCACTGCGCAGTGAAAGCAGTGATCCCTCTTGCTGTTCTGGCTTCTGGGATAGCTGCGCAGCCTGCATTCGCTCCATAAGACGCACACACATTTCCCCTTACTTTTTAGGAGGGGAAAAGTGAGTCTTATAGAGCAAAAAATACGGTATTTTTTGCTGGTGCATCACATTATTCCACCTCACCTCTTGAAACAAGAAAGTGATTCGCACTGAGGTCAAGCGCAGCAACACCCTCCTCCTCCTCCTAAACCGGCACCCCAAACAAACCCAGCCTCTGGTCAAACCTTGGCATCCAATGTCCTCTTCAGCTCCAGCATGTAAGAATACTGCTCCGGGTAGATGTAATCATAGGGGAAATAAACAAGCAGTCCATCTATGTTCAGCCTGAAGGAAGGGAAAGCGAGAGAGGCATCAGAGAAATGTCCTGGGGAAAGAATTGCCCATAAGGAGGTGCTTGACTCAAAGCCAAGCTCCTAGTCCTTAGGTTTTGAACTGCCGGTCATTTGTAGGCAGCACTGAGGGGACCATAGGAATTCTAAGGCCTTATATATGGCCTTATATATATAAGATAAATGTACATAAATGCACAAGGCAAGCACATACATAAGTATATATACCACGTGTCTGAAATAGTACAGGAGAACAATCCTGAAGCCATTTTGACTCTCCCAAATTGACCTCAAATATTTCTCTGCAAGGAGGAAGGAAATGGGAAAAGCTTTCCAGTTGTCTTTGGGCTGTAGGGGCTTACACCTCCCTGTAAATACAGTCTGGCAATTATCTGTTAAGCTGATCACACTATCAATATGCGTAAGAGATTTAGGAACTAAGTATTTACCCAGAAAAGGCAATCAGATAAGGCAGGGGTCAGCCCATGACCAGCCCACGAGCCACCCCTGAATTGAGCTGCCCACTCGCACACTGAGCTAAAGCACAGGGACTCGCTTCCACGGCGCATGCACAGACGCCAAAAATCACATGCACAGACGCCAAAAATTGTGGGCATGTGCGCTCATGATCCGGCCCACGGAGGGATCTCTGCGGGACCAATCTGGCCCGGGCAAGATAAACCTTGCTGACTCTAAGATAAGGCATTATCAGGTATCCTGGCAGACAGGAGAGAAGCAACACACTCAAATTTCTGCTGGGGACCACCTCTTTCTGTGATGCATGTATGATGTTTTGGGGGGTGGTCTTGAGCTACAGGTGGGCAGTTTCAAAAGTCTACATAAGATCTTGCACACCGATGTTCTGGGTTCCTCTTCTCCTTCCCTGCGTGTGGTGAGTGAGGACCCTGTTGCAACAGTTTAATAAAGATCAGGCTTACTAGCACTTTGCTTCTCAATATTCTCTGGTTGGCCTCTTGTTATTTTCTCCTACCAATAGAGAACCTACTTAAGGTCTCTATACGGGCTCTTAGATACCCCATACAGGGGTGCCCAAACTTTTTTCAAAGGGGGCCAGATTTGATGAAGTGAACATACATGAGGCCCGACCAATTCAATTTTTAGAATTGAAGTTGTTCAACTTTTTTTTTTTTACGATTTTACCCCAAAGGTGCTGAGCTTTTTTTAGGATTGAAGTTGCTACAGACCAGCTCCTATCTAATCACATGTTTCTCCAGAGAGTCATGAGGACTGGAATCTTAGCTCATTTTAAGGGAATCTTAGCTTGTTTTAAGGGAAAAACAGGCAGGGGAAAACAGGCAGCCCTGTTTAGGGAATCTTTTAATGTTTAATAGGTTATTGTATTTTAGTGTTTTGTTGGAAGCCACCCAGAGTGGCTGGGGAAACCCAGCCAGATGGGCGGGGTATAAATAATAAATAATAATAATTATTGTTATTAATGGGCCACAGCTCAGGGGGGCAGCACCCGCTTCGCATGCAGGCGGTTCAGTCCCCGCAGGCAGCATCTCCAGGTGGGGCTGGGACTGCCCCCTGGCTGAAACCCTCGAGATCCACTGCTGCCAGTCAGTGTTGGGAATATTGAGGTAGATGGACCTGGTGGTCTGACTTGGCGGCTTTCCTAGAATCCTGAGCAGAGTTATGGGATTAATGCATGGGAAAGGGGGGCTGCATGCAAAGATATGGGGGTGCACGTTTCTCTGGCTGGTGGAAAAGGCTTGCTTTTGCACCCCCCAAAAATATTGCACCCACAGAGAGTGTGGAATTGGTCATGTCAATGACCACAGCAAATGCCCCCCCTTTAACCCAAGCAATGATTTCCAAACGCCTCCAGGTATTTGCTCCCCTCCGCCCACTCAACGCCCCCCCCCCACAATAGCCCCTCTTCTTAATAACGCCCACTTAGTCTATATCTCTCCCCAATAACACTCCCCCTCCCTGTTGCCCTAGTGGTATTTCCCAGGTCTCCCCCCCCCCCCGACTCACTTCATGGTCTCACCCAGCCTCCAATCCCATTGGCCGCCGCAGCTTTTCACGTCGGTCCACTCTAGGTAAGCTTTTTCTTCTTCCGCGCATGCCTTCGCCGCTGCGCTCTATTGGTCAGAAGGACTCGTCGGGTTGCGCTTCTGGTTGGCTACGATGAATAAAGCTCCGCCCCATATTTAAGCGAGCACTTACTCCCCCTACCCCAAAGGGAGTTCGGCTGCACTGTGAAAAGGCATCGTAAGCCGCTCGAGAGCTAATCGTACGCAGCTGTTGAAGGCTGAAGTAGTCGAGCGCAGAAATAGGGATGGCCTTGGATGGAGGGATGCTAAAAACCATGAATAATAAAGCTTGCTTGCTTGCTTATTGGATGGATGGATGGATGGATGGATGGATGGATGGATGGATGGATGGATGGATGGATGGATGGATGGATGGATGGATTGCATTTATAGTGTCCCACCTTTCCTGTGTGATAGGAATTTTGAGGTCTTAGATATATGGTAATGTTCATAACTACATGTACATAGATCAGCACAGGAAGACCGACCTGGAACCATTTTGATTCCTAAACTGAGCAAATGTTTTCTCTGCAAGGTCAAAGTGGGAAACCTCCCCATTCTCTCTTTCCTCACAAATCCTGTCTTAAGGGCACATTTAAGATATGAATAGGGTGTGAGCCTGTGACCTGGCCCAGGAACTAAGTATTTATCACTACAAAAGACTGAACAAAAAAAATTCCTTCCAGTAGCAAGGAATTTTTTTTTCCAGTAGCAAAGTTTTTTTGTTTGTTTGTTTGTTTTTTTGTTTTGACTATGGCAGACCAACACGGCTACCTATCTGTAACTACAAAAGACTGGCCACGCTCCGCAGGCAATCCAATCAAGTAAACTGCCAGACAGGAGATAAACAAGGAGATATTCAAATTTCTGTTTTAGACCGCCTTTTCTGTGATGTAGGTATGATGTATCTGAGGGGTGGTCTTAGGTTACATCCCTTCTGTGATGTATGTATGATGTTTCTGGGGGTGGTCTTGATCTACAGGGTGGCAATTTCAAAAGTCTTTATAAGGCCTTGTGCGCCATTGTTCTGGGTTCCTCCTCCTTTCCTGCGTGTGAGGGGAGCACCCTGTTGCAACAGATCAATAAAGATCAGGCTTACGAGCTGCTTTGCTTCTCAATATTCTCAATATTCGCCTTTACCAAAGGTGTCCTGGGCTTTGAAGACACTCGAACTCAGGACGCAAGGGAGAAACGTGCTAAGAGGAAGGCACGCTTGGCAAATCTACACCGTGATCAACTCCCGCCCAGAAACCAATGTCCCCACTGTGGGAGGACGTGTGGATCCAGAATTGGGCTCTTCAGTCACTTATGGACTCATTGTTAAAACCGTGTTTATGGAAGACAATTTTACTTCGCTACGAGGGATCGTCAGAGAAGAATGGGCTCTTGGATACCCCATAAGAGAAAAGGAGCAGTTTTTTCTTTTATCCCTGCGTTGCACCCTGCCCAGCCTGAAGCCTAACCTACAGGGCTGTTGTGCGAGGATAAAATAGGGAGGAAGAGAACCTTGCAGGTGTTGTAAACAAAAAATGCCCTTTTCCCTTATGGGGCATCCAAGAGCCCATATAGAGTCCTTAAGTGGGTTCCCTATCGGTAGGAGAAAATAACAGAGGCCAACCAGAGTATGTTGAGTAGCAAAGCAGCTCATAAGCCTGATCTTTATTAAACTGTTGCAACAGGGTGTTCACTCACCACATGCAGGAGGGAGGAGGAACACTGAACAGTGGTGTGCAAGCTCTTAAATAGACTCTTAAAGTCTTTAAAATAGACATTGAGCCTGTGGCTCAAGGCCAAACCCCAATACATTGTTAGGGAAAAATCTAGGTGCGAGGCTGCTCAGTCCCCCAGCTGGTCGGGCAGAGCCCGCGGGTCCCTGCGGAATAAAGGAAGGAGTCCAGCCAACCGGAGCAAATAGCTGTAGACCAAAGTTTATTTCGCAATAGGTTCAAAGAGCAAATTTGAACCCCGAGGACAGGGTGACAAAACTTTTAAAACTTTCCCACCATATCCCAGAATACAGTTCATATAGCATCATTGCTACATCACTGACATGTCACAAAAGGGGAGGGGTTAACCTTGGCAAACATGCCCAGACAAGTCCTTGGTACAAGATTAGCATAAGCAGGCATGGCAGGGCAAGACTCAGGTATAAGATTAGCATAGACAAATATGTCTTAAGTACCCACCACCCAAAAGTACAATAGAACTTCCTTTGCATGTCTGGAGCCTGAGGCGAGTCCTTTGGCTAACAATTGTCCCAGCAATTGTCACTTCTGGGAACTTCCTGGAGTCCCTTTTCAAGGGGAAAATAGCTTTGGAATGGAGGAAACTGGGAAAGGAGATGATTTTATATTATTTTTAAAGCTGAGCTGTCAAGTTGAAAGGATACATTCAGGTATAATATTTGTAATATTTAACTTTAAAGATGTGCCCCCCCCCCGTAATTTCCGTAACACATCATACATACATCACAGAAGGGGCGGTCTACAACAGAAATACATCACAGGGGTGGTCTACTGCAGAAATCTTGTCTGCCAGGATACCTGATAATGGTCAATGACTGCTTTTACCTGGGCATCCTGGCCATTCTTTTGTGATGGTAAATACAGTGGTACCTCGAGTTACAAATGCTTCGGGTTACAAAGACTTCAGGTTACAAACTCGACCTCCGTAACGAATTAGGTTTGTAACCCGAGGTACCACTGTACTCAGTTCCTGAATCCAGGTCACAGGCTCACCCTATTCATACACAGATACGCCCTTAAGACAGGATTTGTGAGCAAAGAGACAACGGGGAGGCTTTCCCATTTCCTTCCTCCTTGCAGAGAAATATTTGAGATCAATTTGGGAGAGTCAAAATGGCTTCACGGTTGTTCTATACTATTTCAGACACGTGGTTTATATACTTATGTACCTGCTTGCCTTGTACATTTATGAACATTTAATTTATATATTTGAGACCTTAAATTCTTATAACATGGGTATTAAGTTGTGGGTGAACATATCAGACGACACAGCGATTCTTCAAACAGCTCTTCTTTATTCAGAGGCCAGAACAGAACTGAACTGAAGGGCTCAGTCATCCTGCTTATATAGAGCTCCAGTACCCCGTTACTGTAACAACTTTCTAAAACTACTTAAGAGCCTCGGACATCAGAACACCAGATTGATGGACTAAGTAATGGACAGAAAGGACTGATATGACCCGAAACCAGGAAGAAGGGACGTTGGATAAAAATTAGAAATACGAAGGGAACTTTTTTATGTTAACTTTGGAATTAATGCAATATTATTGAAATTTGAGGGATTTTGCCGGAAAGGAACCAAATTGGCTTTAGTAGAAATGCTTTTTAAGGAAAAATGCATGGATGTGTTTTGTTTTTGAAATTTTAAGATTTTTAACATAAGATAAGGTTAAATGGAGTAAGGTAAAGTGAATAAAAGACTATATTAAAAGAGGGAAAGGTTATATTGATTAATGGAAAAGATAGTGTCATGATTAACTATTTAAATTAAAATTGAGAAATTTGGGAAGAATTTGCTGAAATAACGAATTAAACAAGAATAAAAAAGGGGAGGTGTGAGGAGGTTCAAGAATTAAGCAAATGAAAAATTGTAATTGGAGATTTGTATTTTTTCTTTTTCTTTTAATTTTAATTTTTTATTTTTTGGGCTAGGGTTGGGGATTCTTTATGTATTGATGAAACTTTGAATAAATATTATTTTTTTAAAAAATAAAACTATCCAGTCACTGAATGCCACTTTCGATCCTTCATTTGCATAACTATCTACAGTATCCCCCTGCTGGCCCAGGGTGAGAACTTCAGTACATAACAATGGGGAATGGCAATAAGGCCCCAAAGTAGGGCCTGAGCACAGCAAGAGTGGGGTATAAATAAATATACAATAATAAATATGGATCTGGGGGTGAACAGGTCCCCCACCATATCCCCAGTCCCCCTCCCCCAGGCCTCCACACCTTTAATTTCTACAGACCCATTTGTGGATGTGGTACTTTGCGAAATTGCAAAGAACCGGTTTGGCAAACCTGTAGCCCGTGGGGTCTTGCAAGCTCAAACTAGACCCAGGGAACCAAAGAAGGAAAGGCTTGGGAAGGGAGGGATAAAGGATAAAAAGGTTTCCCAACCATAGACTCTTGGAATGAGCACCTCCAGCGGCAACAGCCCTTTGCAATCCTCAGCAGGGCTGTGGGTTTCTGGTCTGGCCCCAGTGACGCACGCCTTAGTCATCCCAATTGGACTACTGCAATGTGCTGTGCTTGGGGCTATCCTTTGAAAAGCACGCAGGAATCTCAACTGGCCCAAACAACTGCAGACACATTGCTGGTTATCGGGAGCATAGGGAGAGACCGGAATAGTTAAATGGTTCAATTAAGTTGTCTTGAAGAGAAGCTGCTAAGTGGAAAGAAAACGAGGCCATATTTGACGGGTTTGAAAAGGAGTGAGCAAGCAGTGTTTCAGGAGACGGAAAGGATATAAGAAAAAAACTGCTCTTTTTCCCTTATGGGGTCCTCTTTTTAGGTTCTCTATCGGTAGGAGAAAATAACAGAGGCCACCCAGAGAATATTGAGAAGCAAGGCAGTTAGTAAGCCTGATATTTATTAACTGTTGCAACAGGGTGCTCCCCTCACACGCAGGAAAGGAGGAGGACCCAGAACAAAGGTGTGTCTGCCCTTATATAGACATTTTAAATTGCCTGCCCTGGAGTCCAAGACACCCCCCCCCCCGAAACATCATACCTACATCACAGAAGGGGTGTATTCCAAGACCACCCCCCAGATACATCGTACCTACATCACAGAAAAGGTGGTCTACAACAGAAATCTGAGTGCGTTGTGTATCTCCTGTCTGGCAAGTTACCTGATTGCATTATCTGGGTTTTGGCCACTCTTTTGTTGTTATAACTACTTAATTCCTGAATCTAGGTCACAGGCTCACAACCTGTTCATATCTTGTATCTGAAGCAGTGTGCATGCACACGAAAGCTCATACCAATAACAAACTTAGTTGGTCTCTAAGGTGCTACTGGAAGGAATTTTTTTATTTTATATCATCAATGTGCCCTTAAGACAGGATTTGTGAGGACAGGATTCATGAGGAAAGAGACCATGGGGAGGTTTCCCACTTTGACCTCGCAGAGAAATATTTGAGGTCAATTTGTTCAGGACCTTTTCTGTGGGGTTTCAGACATGCGGTTTATATATACAGTTATGAACATTTAAATTTTTTATATATGACCTTCAAATTCTTATAACAGAAATCATGCTGTACTGTATTTCAAGGCGAATTGCAGGTCAAGCACTTGTTCATAGCTGATGATGTAAATTAGGGTAGGAACAAGGGGAACTAACTGTGCATGTTTCTGTCTAACCTGAATCTGTTAAAGGCAGCTTCCGCTACGGCCAAAAGAGAACAGTGAATTAGCTGGGGTGCATAGCTGTCAAGCGTCCCTTATTTGGCGGGACAGTCCCTTATCCCAGCGCTGTGTCCCGCTGCTGTCCCTTATTGATGATGTCCCTTAAATTTCCCGGGTTTCAAAGGAAGCAGCTCCTCTCCCTCCCTCCTTGCCGGCCAGGGAGGAGGGAGGCTCCAACTGTGTTGCTTGGCTGCGTTGCTCACCCAATAAGGAGTCTAAGAACGACTGGGGGGTGGCGCTTGCATGCCTTGTGCCGATCAAATCTGCCGCATTGCCTGAGGACTCGCCTTTGCTCAGCGCTTCCCAGCCGAGAGGTGACGGTGGTTTTCCTTGCTGCATCCCCTTTGCCGGGTTGCTGCACTGTGGGAACCACCGCTTGAGGCTTCGTTTGGCTGCTGGTTGACTAAAATCCCTTATTTTGGCTGCTGATCCCTTATTTTCGAGGCTGCTGTAAGTTGACAGCTTTGTTGGGGTGTGCACACGAAATCCACCCTCCTCCCTACCCCAATACCTCCATAGTTCAGCAGAGGCACTTGACCAATAAATAGAAGCAACGCATCGATGATCCAGTTAGTCCACATTTATTATTATTTTTTAAAACATACTTTTTAGATCTAAGCAATTACAAATACATCATCAACAGAAAAGTAATTTCCCTCGCCATAGAGCGTGGCTCCAGTTTTATGCCTAATACAATATCCATTACATGCTACAGGTGCAAAAACAGGAAGCGAGTGTCATTCCAGAGGGTCCCTGTGCATTTCTGGAGGGCAGAATTGATGCTCGGTTTATTGTACATAGTGAATAACCACGTTGCATTAAAAGGAGTGCCTTTTCCCCGTTTGAGGTTCTCATAGCAAAGTGGTAATACTTGTTCATAAGTACAGTGGTACCTCGCAAGACGAATGCCTCGCAAGATGGAAAACTCGCTAGACGAAAGGGTTTTTTGTTTTTTGAGCTGCTTCGCAAGACGATTTTCCCTATGGGCTTGCTTCGCAAGATGGAAACGTCTTGCAAGTTTGTTTCCTTTTTCTTAAAACCGTTAATACAGTTGCGACTTGACTTCGAGGAGCAACTCATAGCATGCGGTGTGGTAGCCTTTTTTGAGGTTTTTGAAGACTTTGGTGATTTTTGAAGCTTTTCCAAAACTTTTCCGACACCGTGCTTCGCAAGACGAAAAAAAACGCAAGACGACAAAACTCGTGGAACGAATTAATTTCGTCTTGCAAGGCACCACTGTATTAAGTTCCAAATTTATGTGATCCAGTTCCTAGATAAGAGAGTTTAGTATCTGGGATTTTTCCAATGATTCCAATTCTGCCTTTTCCCCCAAGGCAGCTTACAGTAAACTCTTTTCCTTTGTGTGCATATCTGTTTTGTTTCAAGCTCTCCGTGATAGTATTCCTTGTAGTAATTTGAGTGTTAATGTTACTTTTCTCCTTTTTAACACCACATTTTTTACTAATACAGTTTCCACGGACAAAAGCTTCAAACGTGTCTCAGATTATTGCTAGGGTTTGCCCTCCCATTTAATGAAAAAGGTATGGGCTCGCCTTGAGGAGTTTTTCCTTTGTGTTTCTCTTTCTTTCTGTTACCCAATTTCCCGTGGGTCATGTTGGAAAAGTGTCTTGACAGGGGCAAGATCAGAGAGCCCCATCAGACCCATCTCCAAGAGAAGCCCATCCCTCAGAAATATTTAATTGTCTGGCCTTGCATGACTTTTATTTCTAGCAGACGTGCGTGGAGAACCCCTGAGATCAGGCTTAGCCATTCTCCAAGAATTGAAAGAATATATTCACAAAATATTAAACGGAGGCATCCTGAAAGAAGGATTACGAGGAGTCTGTGTTGGAGCAGTCCAATTTTTAACAGTTAGCTCTATGTTTTTCCAGCCAGTGTTCTTGATAGAAGCACAAACCCCAAATTCTCCCCCTGCAATCCTTCCTGCAAATAGAGGAATCTTTTTGCAGCAGTTGCATTGAGGAGCCTGTGTCTGGGCTGGGGGTGCAACCTTCCAAGGCTATAATATTCAGGGATACAGAACACTGGTTAACCCACCACCACCAAGTACCCCATCCTTTTCATTCGCTTTAAAATGCCACCCCTGGCTGCGGTTTGAGCGATTTGCTCGGCTAGAGGTGGAGGGGCTTGTCTCTCTTATGGCGGCTGACCGGCCTTAGCGGAATAAGTAAAGGTAAAGGGACCCCTGACCATTAGGTCCAGTCGTTGCTGACTCTGGGGTTGCGGCGCTCATCTCGCTTTACTGGCCGAGGGAGCCGGCGTACAGCTTCCGGGTCATGTGGCCAGCAGGACTAAGCCGCTTCTGGCAAACCAGAGCAGCGCACGGAAACACCGTTTACCTTCCCACTGGAGCTGTATCTATTTATCTACTTGCACTTTGATGTGCTTTTGAACTGCTAGGTTGGCAGGAGCAGGGACCGAGCAACGGAAGCTCACACCGTCGCGGGGATTTGAACCGCCAACCTTCCGATCGGCAAGCCCAAGGCTCAGTGGTTTAGACCACAGCACCACCTGCGTCCCTCCTTAGCAGAATAACAGCCCACAAAATAAGATAGGGAGGACGTGGGGCACCTTGCCCAAGGAGGGTGAGTGTCAGGTGTGATGGGAAGGCTTTAGGAGTGGGGAAAGGCAGAGCAAAACAGAGCTTCTGCAATTGAGCCAGGGTTTCCTCTGCAGTCTGAAGGGAGGCAGTCCAGCTCTGGAGCAGAGACCATGCTTGACATGAATTAAGTCTTGGGTTCAAACCGGGGCCTTTCCAGCTAGGAAGATCAGGGAGCTAGCAGCAGGGAAGGCGTCTCTCTGCCAGAGAGCCAGCTGCAGTCAGTGCGGGCCACATTGGGCAAGGCAAAATCATCAAGGCACAAGCTCCCTTATGGCTCCCATTTGTGCAAAAGTCAAAAGAGCAGAAAAGAGGCAGGAAGCAGTGGATTTTGCCCAGGCCACGGTCCCGTCCTGCGGAGCCCTCCTCCTGGGCAGAGAGGGAGCTCTCCTCAAGGAAACCCGTTGAAACTGCGAATCCCGGGGAAGCGAGGTCATCTCTCACATCTCCAGTTTCGACGCTGGGGCAGGGAGCTGGAGATTCGTGGAGGGAGAACCGCAGCTGAGCAGCGATCGCAGAAATGAGAGGGGGAAGCAGTTGTCGTTGCTCAAGTTCTCACGCTGAGGCCCAAAGGAAGCCGGTGGCGACGTGGCCGGAGCTGGGAGCGGAGAGGTCAGCTGGTGGTGGACGTGTCCAGAGAGGCAAGGAAGCCAGGGGGATGGAGAGCGGGTCCAGCACCTCTGAATGTGCTCAGGGTAGGAGCTGGGAGGGAGGAGGGGGCAATCTCTTTGAGAGGCAAGGCTGGAGGGGTGGATTTATGGGAAGGATCCCACCAGAGGTGCGCTACGTACCCCTGGAGCAAATCAATTAGTCACCCCAGCATCTGAATTTTCGTTTGGATGAAAGGGGCAAAAACCTTCCGGCCGCTGAAGCCAGAATCCCAAGTGGTAGGGGCTTTCCTTCCTTGGAGATTGGGATTCCCATCCGCCAGGGATTCCTCAGCTGAGGGGGTTGAGCTAGATGCCTCTCAGGGACTCCCTTAAAGGGAAAGGGAAAGGTACCCCTGACCGTTAGGTCCAGTTGCGGACGACTCTGGGGTTGCGGTGCTCATCTCGCTTTACTGGCCGAGGGAGCTTCCGGGTCATGTGGCCAGCATGACTAAGCCACTTCTGGCGAACCAGAGCAGCGCATGGAAACGCCGTTTACCTTCCTGCCGGAGCGGTACCTATTTATCTACTTGCACTTTGACGTGCTTTCGAACTGCTAGGTTGGCAGGAGCAGGGACTGAGCAATGGGAGCTCACCCCGTCGCGGGGATTCAAACCGCCAACCTTCTGATCGGCAAGTCCTAGGCTCTGTGGTTTAACCCACAGCGCCACCCGCGTCCCAGGGACTCTCTTACAACACTACAATTCTATGCAAAACAAAAAAATAAAAATACCATAGCTGTCAACTTTCAGATTTGAAAATAAGGGATCAGCAGCCTCACCTGTCCCGGGGACAGTCTACGGGATATCTAACAATCCGGCATAGCAGCAGGAAGCAGCGGGAAACGGCGCTGGGATAAGGGAATTCTCCGCAAAAAAAGGGAAGGTTGACAGCTATGAAATACTATCACCCTTCCTAGCGTCATGGCAAGTCCTTAACGGAAGCAGGAGGAGAGGAAGGCAGATAGTAAAAAACAAACTAACAGGTCAGACCCTCTCCTTTTAGGCATGCTTTTCCAGACACAGACACACACACACACACAGCGAGAGAGCCAAGGATTCGCCCATCTTCTCATGTCTCTCGCTTCCCTCCACCATTATAGCGCGTCTGAAGATGCCAGACAGCCGCCCTCCTGAGGCAGGTGAGGCGATTCATCCGCACTGCGAAGCTGTTCTTTGGGATCCTGTCCAGGCACATTCCTCAGGTTCCTCCTGGGATGGCAGCGACGGGGTTCCTCCCTCCGAAACGTCACGCCTTCCTCTGCTGCGGCCTCACCCTGGGGAAGAGCTGCGGAGGAGAGAAGCACAGGTGGGTTGCGTGTTTTGGAACGGAGCAAGCCCAGCAAGGCAGAGGAACCAGCACGCCAGGCTGGATCCTGGTGGCCGCAGGAAGCTCATCGCTGGTGAACAACGTAAGCAGAGGCTCATCCAGGTGCTTTTACACAGCAGCTAGACTGGGGACTGGGAGCAGCCTCCGAGACCACATAACACCGGTCCTGAGAGATCTGCATTGGCTCCCAGTACGTTTCCAAGCACAATTCAAAGTGTTGGTGCTGAACTTTCAAGCCCTAAATGGCCTCAAAGGCCCAGGATACCTGAAGGAGCGTCTCCACCCCCATCGTTCTGCCCGGACACTGAGGTCCAGCTCAGAGGGCCTTCTAGCGGTTCCCTCACTGCGAGAAGCCAAGTTACAGGGAACCAGGCAGAGGGCCTTCTCAGTGGTGGCTCCCGCCCTGTGGAACGCCCTCCCACCAGATGTCAAGGAAATAAACAACTATCTGACGTTTAGAAGACATCTGAAGGCAGCCCTGCTTAGGGAAGTTTAATGTTTGATGTTTTATCGTGTTTTTAATATTCAGTTGGGAGCCGCCCAGAGTGGCTGGGGAAACCCAGCCAGATGGGCGGGGTATTTAATTATTATTATTATTATTATTATTATTATTATTATTATTATTATTATTCAGCATAAACAAAGGACCCTCACACATGTGTGTGTGTCTTTTCAAAATTATTTTTTTATCTTGACAAACTAATAATCATAAATAAATAAGAATAACTACTGTAACTTTCCAACGTCCCAGAATGTCAACCCCTCTTGCAATGGTTTGACCCCTTTCTGTTTTAGCAGTACAAATACTACAAACACCCTCCATATCTCCTCAAAATCATTTCTCCTGCATATTCCCCGTCTTAACTTGATGGCACATGTTAATTTGTCATTAACAGCTAAATCCCACACCTCTTTATGCCATTCTTCCATTTTAGATTCTGCTTGCCCCTTCCACTTCCTAGCTGTAATAATTCGTGCAGCTGTCAATATATTTGTGAACGAGTCCTTCGTAGCCTGCGAACCTCCCATCCCATCCTTGTGCATGTTTTGAACACTCACCCCAAAGTAGTTCTTGGGCACGTAGCCCTCCTGCCCATAGAGAGATGCCCACCACCAGTCCGTTTCGTCGGGGTTGTCGTGGCGCAAGACAGTGACGGGCTCGCCCTCACGGAAAGACAGCTCGTCGCTGAACTCGGCGCTATAATCCCACAAGGCGTAGACCACCCCGTTGTTCATCAGGCCCATGTTCTGCTCAACATCTGCAATGGATCAACATGCAATCAAAACTCATGACTTCACTGCCACACACCATCTGAATCCTAGAATTGTAGTGTCGGATGCTCTGCTTCTTGGGAGAAAAGCAATGACAAACCTAGACAGCATCTTAAAAAGCAGAGACATCACCTTGCCGACAAAGGTCCGTATAGTTAAAGCTATGGTTTCCCCAGTAGTGATGGATGGAAGTGAGAGCTGGACCATAAAGAAGGTTGATCGGCGGAGAATGGATGCTTTTGAATTCTGGTGCTGGAGGAGACTCTTGAGAGTCCCATGGACTGCAAGAAAATCCAACCTCTCCATTCTGAAGGAAATCAGCCCTGAGTGCTCACTGGAAGGACAGATCCTGAAGCTGAGGCTCCAAGACTTTGGCTACCTCATGAGAAGAGAAGACTCCCTGGAAAAGACCCTGATGTTGGGAAAGATGGAGGGCACAAGGAGAAGGGGATGACAGAGGACGAGATGGTGGGACAGTGTTCTCGAAGCTACCAGCATGAGTTTGACCAAACTGCGGGAGGTAGTGGAAGACAGGAGGGCCTGGCGTGCTCTGGTCCAGGGGGTCACGAAGAGGCGGACACGACTAAACAACAATAACAACATGCTCTGCCAGGCATCCCCAAACTCGGCCCTCCAGCTGTTTTGGGACTACAGTTCCCATCATCCTTGACCACTGGTCCTGTTGGGTAGGGATGATGGGAGTTGTAGTCCCAAAAACAGCTGGAGGGCCGAATTTGGGGGTGCCTCCTTCCAAACACCACTTGCTGGAAACTGGGGTGGGTAGAGAATTCCTCTTGTGCTCAGGGGTCCTGTTTGAGAGTTTCCACTTTGGGGGAACCTCATTGGCCACTGAGAGAAGAGGACATTGGAGCAGATGGGCCTGATCCAGCAGACATGCTCTTGGAGGTCCTCATGGAACCTCCAGGTCCAGGAGAAGTCTATCCAGACCCCCAGGTTCTTAGGGGTATTTGGCCACCGCGAGGGCAGGAGGCTGGACTAGGTGGGCCCCCTTTGGACTGATCCAGCAGCTTCTCCCCACAGCTCAGAGACCCATAGCCCGTTTGTTTGTTTTTCCCCCGTCTGGAAAAAATCGCCAGACTAAATTTGCAGCTGCAACATGTATAATTTAGCACATGGAAACGTTTTGCAGCTGTGTGGCACAGGACTTTCCGGTGCATCCACACAGAAACATATCATTTTACTTCAGCTCGCTTGTGGAAACAACTCAGAGGCAGTGAAAGAAGGAAAACAACAGGAAGAAAAAGAAGAAGAAGAAGAAGAAGAAGAAGAAGAAGAAGAAGAAGAGGAGGAGGAGGAGGAGTTTGGATTTGATATCCCACTTTATCACTACCCGAAGGAGTCTCAAAGTGGCTAACATTCTCCTTTCCCTTCCTCCCCCACAACAAAGACTCTGTGAGGTGAGTGGGGCTGAGAGACTTCAGAGAAGTGTGACTGGCCCAAGGTCACCCAGCAGCTGCATGTGGAGGAGCGGAGACGCGAACCCGGTTCCCCAGATTACAAGTCTACTGCTCTTAACCACTACACCACACTGGAACTATTAGAAATGACTATCAAAAGCAGCAGAGATATGAGATGATCAGAGCCCACCCCCGAACTCAAAGCACGGGAAGCCCCAGCGAAAGATTTATAATTCGGCAGAAAATTTGAAGTACCGTATTTTTCGCTCTATAGGACGCACCGGACCATAAGACGCAACTTGTTTTAGAGGGGGAGAACAGGGGGGGGGAATATCCCCCTCTCTGCTCAGCGCCCCTTCAGCGAAGCAGCAGGAGAAACGGAGCCCCTTCCATTTCTCCTCTCGCTTTGCTGAAGGGACGCTGCGCAGAGAGGGAAAACTGTGCAGCGCCTCGCCAGCAATGCAAAGCCAGGAGAGCGAGAGGGATCAGTGTGCACCGACCCCTCTCACTCTCCAGGCTTCAGACGGCTATCCGCAAGCCTTAGGAGCACAGCGGGAACTCCTGCTGCGCTACGAAGGCTTGCGGATAGCCGTCTGAAGCCTGAAGCCTCTGGAGCGCAGCGGGAACTTCGCTCCATAAGACACACACACATTTCCCCTTAATTTTTGGAGGGGGAAAAGTGCGCCCTATAGAGCGAAAAATACGGTATTTGAAATGTGTATGTAGAATTTGGAATATTTAATGTGATTGGATTGGATTGTTAATATGGAAAATGTAATAAAAATTATTTTTATTTTATTTTTCTTTCCGGTGCCTTTCCCCCGCGCCCTCCTGCCGCCTCACCTGCCAGGTAGCTGAAGCAGTCGCTGTAGCCCTCGCGGTATGGGTCGCACTTCTCAATGGCCATGCTGCCGTCGCTGAAAGTGGTGGCGAAAATGGCCGCTCCGTGCTTGACCAGGGCTACGCAGATGGCCGTGTCATTGCATGAGGCGGCGCAGTGCAGGGGTGTCCTGGGAAAGAGACAGGGGGTGGAAAAACACCCAAGCTCAGTTAAGTTGTGTGTGTGTGTGGCGGGCGGGTGTGGGGGATTCCCTGGTCCTGAATGGGGTAATTGTGCCCCTGAAGGACCAGGTGCGCAGCCTAGGAGTCATTCTGGACTCACAGCTGTCCATGGAGGCGCAGGCTAATTCTGTGTCCAGAGCGGCTGTCTACCAGCTCCATCTGGAACACAGGATGAGACCCTCCCTGCCCGCAGACTGTCTCACCAGAGTGGTGCATGCTCTAGTTATCTTGAAGGTGACCCGGAAACTGCAATTAATCCAGAATGCGGCAGCTAGACTGGTGACTGGGAACAGCCACCAAGACCACATAACACCGGTCCTGAGAGATCTGCATTGGCTCCCAGTACGTTTCCGAGCACAATTCAAAGTGTTGGTGCTGACCTTTAAAGCCCTAAACGGCCTCGGTCCAGTATACCTGAAGGAGCGTCTCCACCCCCATTGTTCAGCCTGGACACTGAGATCCAGCGCCGAGGGCCTTCTGGCGGTTCCCTCATTGCGAGAAGCGAGGTTACAGGGAACCAGGCAGAGGGCCTTCTCGGTAGCGGCGCCCACCCTGTGGAACACCCTTCCTTCAAATGTGAAGGAAATAAGCAGCTATCCTATCTTTAAGAGACATCTGAAGGCAGCCCTGTTTAGGGAAGTTTTTAATATTTAATGCTGTATTCTTTTTAACACTCGATTGGGAGCAGCCCAGAGTGGCTGGGGAAACTCAGCCAGATGGGCGGGGTATAAATAAATTATTATTATTATTATTATTATTATTATTATTATTATTATTATTATTAAACTGCGATACTTGCATTGCTGGGGTTGGACTAGATGGCCACTAGGCTTCCCTTCCAGCTCTACAGTTCTGTGGTTCTGCAGCTTCCTCCTGGGGTATGGCGGGGATGTAGGGAGAGAAGGAAGCTGTGGAGCATTGTAGCTGCACTTCCTACCTTCCCCCAGGGAATCGCTGCAGCCCGATTGCTGACAAAAGCCAAGGGCTTGCCAGGATAGAACACCTGTGCTCAGAGATCCGCACTCGCTGCCAGGCTGAAGGTGTTAATAACTAGTACACAAAGTCCTTAACAACTTGGGAAACCGGTTTGCCTGCGAGATCACTTCACCCCACAAACACCCACTCAGCCACTTCAGTCGGTGGATCTGGCCCTGTCCCAGGTGCCCCATATTCCCCGTTCTGCATCAGTAGATGGCTTACTGCGGCAGTGCCTACACTTCGGAACTCCCTGCCTCATGATATTCGGGCAGGCGCCTTTGCTATAAAGCCTTTTCGGCACTTGCTAAAAATGTCCTTGTTTAGACAAGCCCACCTGGGTGTTCAGAACACTGGGACAAGATTTCTTTTTAGCCGATTGTTATTGTAACTTTCTAAATATCGTATTATTATTATTATTATTATTATTTTAGGACGCGGGTGGCGCTGTGGGTTAAACCACAGAGCCTAGGACTTGCTGATCAGAAGGTCGGTGGTTCGAAACCCTGCGGCGGGCTGAGCTCCCGTTGCTCGGTCCCTGCTTCTGCCAACCTAGCAGTTCAAAAGCACGTCAAAGTGCAAGTAGATAAATAGGTACCGCTCCGGTGGGAAGGTAAACAGCGTTTCCGTGCGCCGCTCTGGTTCGCCAGAAGTGGCTTAGTCCTGCTGGCCACATGACCCGGAAGCTGCACGCCGGGTCCCTCGGCCAATAAAGTGAGATGAGCGCCGCAACCCCAGAGTCGGCCATGACTGGACCTAATGGTCAGGGGTCCCTTTACAGTGGTACCTCGGGTTACATACGCTTCAGGTTACACACTCCGCTAACCCAAAAATAGTGCTTCAGGTTAAGAACTTTGCTTCAGGATAAGAACAGAAATCGTGCTCCGGCGGTGCGGCAGCAGCGGGAGGCCCCATTAGCTAAAGTGGTGCTTCAGGTTAAGAACAGTTTCATGTTAAAAACGGACCTCCGGAACGAATTAAGTACTTAACCTGAGGTACCACTGTACTATTATTATTTTATTTATTACATATGTACACCTTCCTATACCCGCAGGGCGGTTCACAGCATAAAATTACGATCTAAAAGACACAGAATACACAAGGAAAAACAAGGAAAACCCAAGGATCCTACGAGCAACAATTTAATTGTTTTAGGGTTTTTTTAGTAAGCTGCTTTGAGGGGTTTTGGATAAATAAATAAAAAAGGCTCACCATCCATGGCTGTCCGGGGAGTTGACGTTGGCCCCAATGTTGATCAGGTAGTCCACGATGTTGTAGTTGGCACCGCAGATGGCATTGTGGAGAGCAGTGATACCCTCGTCGTTGGGCTGGCTCGGATCGTTCAGCTGGGGGGAGAAGCAGGAAAATGCACATTTGGAGGGTCTGTGTGCTTGTGTGTGTTTCAGCTCCCATGGTTTTATTTTACTTATTAAAATAATCATATACCGCTACAGTGGTACCTTGGTTCTCAAACGCCTTAGTTCTCAAACGCCTTGGTTCCCAAACGCCGTAAACCTGGACGTGTTCCAGTTTTCAAATGTTTTTTGGAAACCGAACATCCGATGCAGCGGTTGGCTATTGTTTCCGGGGCGCCTGCACCAATCAGAAGCTGCGCCTTGGTTTTTGAACATTTCGGAAGTCAAACGAGCTTCCAGAATGGATTAAATTTGGCGCTTTCGTTTTTGCTATTTATTTGGTGTTTTTGAGGCTTTTTCAGTTGATTTGTTTTTGCGACTGCGTGGAACCCAGTTCAGCTACTGACTGATTGTGTGACTGTGGAAATGGATAAAAGCCCCCCATCCAAACAATGACTATCATCAGTGCAACTAAGAAAAAAATTATTATTTTTTTATCATCTACAATACTGTCTTATTTATTTTATAGTACAGTACGTTGATTACTGCTTTCATTTTATGGATCAACGGTCTCGCTAAATAGTAAAATTCATGTTAAATTGCTGTTTTAGGGGTTATTTTAAAAAGTCTGGAACGGTTTGATCCATTTTGCATTACTTTCTATGGGAACGTGTGCCTTGGTTTTGGAACGCTTTGGTTTTGGAATGGACTTCCGGAATGGATTAAGTTTGAGAACCAAGGTACCACTGTATTCATTAAAAAGATATCAGAGCCACAAAAGTCCTATGACAAAAATCCGGTGAATATGTTAAGGTCAGAGAAAAGGCGCCAAGAAGGGACGTGATGGAAGCTCATAAAATTATACATGGCACTGAAAAAGTGGAGAAATTAAAGGCATGTCAGAAGCAACATGAGTTTATAAAACGATGCATCTCAAGGAGAAAGCAGGCAGGGAAAGGAAGCTGAACGTTGGAAGATTCAGGACCAATAAAAGAAAATCCTTCTTCATGCAGTGCAAACTGTGGAACTCCCTGCCACTTGAGAAGAGGCTGTTGGGCCAGGCCAAAAGGGGCCCGTCTGGTCCAGCGGCCTGTCCTCACAGGGTCCTACCAGATGCCCAAAGATTAACCAGCAATCAGGATTCGAACACAAGAGCAACTCTCCCCTCCTGCGGTTTCCAGCAACGCATTGTTGCCTTCTGCTAAGGGCACTGAGTACAGCCATTGTGGCTAGAAGCAGTCAATAGCCCTCCATGAATTTGAGCAGTCCTCTTTTAAAGCCATCTAGATTGGTAGCCTGTTGTCTTTGTCCATGGAGTTTTCTTGGCAGGGATACTGGAGTGGCTTGCCAGTTCCTGCTCCAGGAAATGAGGGTGAAAGAGGAGAGTGCAAAATATGGTCTGAAGCTCAACATAAAAAAAAACTAAGATCATGGCCACCGGTCCCATCACCTCCTGGCAAATAGAAGGGGAAGAAATGGAGGCAGTGAGAGATTTGACTTTCTTGGGCTCCATGATCACTGCAGATGGTGACAGTAGTCACGAAATTAAAAGACGCCTGCTTCTTGGGAGGAAAGCGATGACAAACTTAGACAGCATCTTAAAAAGCAGAGACGTCACCTTGCCAACAAAGGTCCATATAGTTAAAGCTATGGTTTTCCCAGTAGTGATGTATGGAAGTGAGAGCTGGATCATAAAGAAGGCTGATCGCCGAAGAATGGATGCTTTTGAATTCTGGTGCTGGAGGAGACTCTGGAGAGTCCCATGGACTGCAAGAAGATCAAACCTCTCCATTCTGAAGGAAATCAGCCCTGAGTGCTCACTGGAAGGACAGATCCTGAAGCTGAGGCTCTAATACTTTGGCCACCTCAGGAGAAGAGAAGACTCCCTGAAAAAGACCCTGATGTTGGGGAAGATGGAGGGCGCAAGGAGAAGGGGACGACAGAGGACGAGATGGTGGGACAGTGTTCTCAAAGCTACCAGCATGAGTTTGACCAAACTGTGGGAGGCAGTGGAAGACAGGAGTGCCTGGCGTGCTCTGGTCCAGGGGGTCACGAAGAGTCGGACACGACTAAATGACTAAACAACAACAACATCTTTGGGGAGTGTCCTGGCTGCAGTGGGTTTTGGGGAGAGAGCAGGGGGAGTCCTGTAGATATCCTAAAGCCTGTGGTGCGACTGACTTCAGGGATCCTACACTCTGTTCTGGTCGTCTCGGCTCAAAAAGGAGATTGCAAAGTTGGGAAAGGTTCAGAAACAACCGAGGAAATGGAGAAAGGTTGCAGCGCTTTTTTAAATTTAGGGAAGAGGTGAGTCAGAGGGGACGTGGTGGAAATTTATGAAATTGTGTAGGGCATGAATAAAGCAGAGAGAGGAAAGGTTGTATCCCTCTCTCGTAACACTGAACGCCGGAAGATTTGGGGCAGAGAAAAGAGAGCCCTCCTTCATGCAGTTAAACTGTGGAACTCACTCCCACAAGAGGCAGTGACGGCTACCAATCTGTTGTTTAGTCGTTTAGTCGTGTCCGACTCTTCGTGACCCCCTGGACTCATTAAAAGGTTCTTTAATTCCTCCTCACTTTCTACCGTCAATGTTGTGTCATCTGCATATCTGAGGTTGTTGATATTTTTGGTTGTCCCCAAAGATAAGCCCCCCCCAACAACAAAAAAAACCTCACCTCCTTCATGGCTTCCTTCACGACTTCCAACTCGCCGGTCAGGGCCGCATCCAGCAGCAGCACCAGGGGGTTGAGTCGTGCCCTCTTTGACAGCCGCTTCCGTGGGGAGGCCGCCTTGCGCAGCACTGAGCGCTTCTCCTGTTGAATGGCAGAGGGCAGGCAGACATCAGCAGGGAAGCCGCCTTGGGAAGGGCCAACACCCCAGACACAGCCAAAGACACAGCCTTTCAAAGCCAAAACTCCATCCAGCGTGTTGTTTTTTTTAAAGGCCACAAGTGCCTCTGAGCAGGTGCAGAGCGCTCTCTAGTCAATAACTACAGCACAACTACCAGGGACAGCCAGGGACTGGGTTCGAGGTCTCGCAGGTTTAGTCTCTTTGGCTCCGTTTATTATTATTATTATTATTATTATTAAAATTTATATACCCCCCTATACCCACAGGTCTCAGGGTGGTTCACAAGGTAAAATTACAATATAAAAACACAAAACCCATAAACAAAATAGAAACATAAACAGCCGAATAATCCCATAAAACAGTTAAAAACATTTTAAAAACATACAGTTAAAAAGCAGTTTAAAAGAAGTGTTTATCTTGTACTTTGACTGTGATATGGCTAGGGTCTTACTGCTTTTTGTAACTACAGTGAGGGGGGAAAGTATTTGATCCCCCGCTAAATCCGCCCGCCTGCCCTCCGACGAAGAAATGACCAGTCCACCATCCCAATGGTAGGTTCACTGTAGCCACGAGAGCTCCATCTAAGCCAACATTGTCAACTCTGGCAGGCAGCCGCTCTCCGGGCTTCCATGCACACAGACAGAGAACGGGGGGTGTTTGTTCTCTCCCGCGACCTGTTCTATTAAGCTCAGCCTTTCTGGCGCAGGGGGGAGAAGCCCTCTGCACATGGGCAGAGGCACCTCCCAGTTTCATGCGGGTCACTGCACCGCAGTCCTCATCAACAACCTGGTGTCCTCCAGATGTTTTAGGCTACGACCCACACAATCCATGTCACGGATGCTTTCGTCGAGATTCCTGCATTGCAGGGGGTTGGACTAGATGACCCCCAGGAGCCCCTTCCAACTCTGCGATTCTTTGGTTGTAACTCCCATCAACCCCAGTATCGCGTAACTGTACTGGCTGGGGAATGTGGGAGTCAAACTGAATGTGGATACATCTACATGCAGCCGCTGGGAGAGATCATAAGGGGGTTTGGGCTGGGTGTCCATCAATATGCAGATGATACCCAGCTCTACCTCTCTTTCAAATCAGAACCAGTGAAGGCAGTGAAAGTCCTGTGTGAGTGTCTGGAGGCGGTTGGAGGATGGATGGCGGCTAACAGATTGAGGTTGAATCCTGACAAGACAGAATTACTGTTTTTGGGGGGACAGGGGGGCGGGCAGGTGTGGAGGATTCCCTGGTCCTGAATGGGGTAACTGTGCCCCTGAAGGACCAGGTGCGCAGCCTGGCAGTCATTCTGGACTCACAGCTGTCCATGGAGGCGCAGGTCAATTCTGTGTCCAGGGCAGCTGTCTGCCAGCTCCATCTGGTACGCAGGATGAGACCCTCCCTGCCCTCAGACTGTCTCGCCAGAGTGGTGCATGCTCTGGTTATCTCCCGCTTGGACTACTGTAATGTGCTCTATGTGGGGCTACCTTTGAAGGTGCCCCGGAAACTGCAACTTATCCAGAATGCGGCAGCTAGACTGTTGACTGGGAGCGGCCGCTGAGACCATATAACACTGGTCCTGAGAGATCTGCATTGGCTTCCAGTACGTTTCCAAGCACAATTCAAAGTGTTGGTGCTGACCTTTCAAGCCCTAAACAGCCTCGGTCCAGTATACCTGAAGGAGCGTCTCCACCCCTATCATTCAGCCTGGACACTGAGGCCCAGCTCCGAGGGCCTTCTGGCGGTTCCCTCACTGCAAGAAGTAAGGTTACAGGGAACCAGGCAGAGGGCCTTCTCGGTGGTGGCACCCGCCCTGTGGAATGCCCTCCCTTCAGATATCAAAGAGAAGAACAACTACCAGATTTTTAGAAGACATCTGAAGGCAGCCCTCTTTAGGGAAGCTTTTAATGTTTAACAGACTACTGTATTTTAATAATTGATGGAAGCCACCCAGAGTGGCTGGGGAAACCCAGCCAGATGGGCAGGGTATAAATAATAAATTCTATTCTATTCTATTGAATGGCAGGCCAGTTGCCATGTGCTTTAGAGGCCAAATGAAGGTGCCCAGATTCTAATGTGGGCAGAAATGGCATTTAAAGGCAGAGACCAGGGGTGGGAGATCTCAGGCCCCTGGGCTGGATGAAGCCTTACAACCCTCTGCATCGGACTCAAAGGCCCCGATCCACACCCTCAGCCAAGTGTTTTTGCTTGGCTGGAGTATGTCCTTGCCTGCCTGGATGAAGAGGCGAGTGTGTTTGTAGGGTGGGTGGCGGCACGTTTGCGTTTGCACGCTTATGCTTGTGCACATGCCTTTGCCCGGAGTGCCACCCACCGTGCAAAGGCAAGAGACCCCCCCCCATCGCTCCACCCAGCTTTTCCTTCCAGCGCCGGCAATTGCCAGTTCCAGAAGGAAATGGCACAAAAGGAAAAAGGAATGGGGAGGGAGGAAGAAAAAGGAAACCATGGTTGTGCGTCAGTTCTTAAAAGTGAACTGCTTGGACAAAAATGAAGCCCAATGAAATGGTTCTTAAGTTGTTGAGCCTCAGAAATTTCATAAATAATGATGATAATAATGCACCCACATGCGGACCCCAGAAGCTTGCCCACAAGGCAATTCGGCCCCAGCCCTGCAATAGACCTACCGGACTGGGCAAAGGACTGAAGCTCACTGGGCTCTCTGGCAGCGGTGGAGGCGGGATGGGGGGTGCCGGCATTGGTGGCAGGGGGGCTGCTGGAATGGGGGCCACGACAGCCCCAGGCGCCTTCTGTTCCATGGCCTCGGTGATGGGCGAGAGCTCCGTCTGCGGGGACACATCTCCGGCCATGCCAGCGTCCTCCTTGCGGGGATGGTGGTGGAAGAGGCGGCTGATGATCTGGCGGTACTGGTTCTTGTGGGTGGGGGGCAGGGCGGGGCCGGGGCACTGCTCCATGGAGCCGCGGCGCTTCAGGGGCCGGGGCATCTCGGCCAGGACCCGTGCCACCTCCTCAAACTCGGGCACTTTCTGGGCCTCGGGGGGCAGCAGAGGCTGGAGGCGGGTGGGGCTCAGAGGCCGGGGGACCTCTTCCGCTTCGGCCGGCTCCCCTCCCGGAAGGAGGTTCTCCAACTCGGCCTCCGCGTCGCCCCCGGTCAAGACGATGGGGACGATGCGGACGGGCTCGGATGGGGGGCTGGCCGCTTTGGCGACGCCGTTCCCTGGAAGAGAAAGAAGAGAGGGGTCACCGCTGGGGATGCCGTTCCTAGGAAAGGGAGAGCTTCCTGGGAAACGAATGTTGGAGTTGTGGCGTCGGAAGGGACCCCTGGGGTCATGCAGTCCAACCCACTGCAATGCAGGAATCTCAGCTTAAGCATCCATGGCAGATGGCCATCTGATCTGTGCTTTAAAATCTCCAAGGAAGGAGAGTCCACAAGCTCCCAAGGGAGGCTGTTCTACTGCCAAACAGCTCTTCCATTCAGAAGGTTATTCCTGATCTTTAGTCAGAATCTCCTTTCTTATACAGTCATACCTCATAATAATACTAATTAATTTATTATTTATACCCCACCCATCTGGCTGGGCTTCCCCAGCCACTCTGGGCAACTTCCAACCAAATATTAAAATACAATAACCTATTAAACATTATAAGCTTCCCTAAACAGGGCTGCCTTCAGATGTCTTCTAAAAGTCTGGTAGTTGTTGCTCTCTTTGACATCTGGTGGGAGGGCGTTCCACAGGGAGGGCGCCACCACTGAGAAGGCCCTCTGCCTGGTTCCCAGTAACTTGGCTTCTCACAGGGAGGGAACTGTCAGAAGGCCCTCGGCGCTGGACCTCAGTGTCCGGGCAGAATGATGGGGGTGGAGACGCTCCTTCAGGTATACTGGGCCGAGGCCGTTTAGGGCTTTAAAGGTCAGCACCAACATGTTATGTTTGCTTCAGGTTGAGCGTTCTCAGGTTGCGTCCCACGGTGACCCGGAAGTAACGGAACGGGTTACTTCCAGGTTTCGCTGCTCTCGCATGCGCAGATGTGCAAAATGACGTTATGCACATGCGCAGAAGCAGTGAATCGCAGCACGTGCAGATGCGGGTTGCGTTCTGTTCAGGTTGTGAATGGGCCTCCGGAACGGATCCCATTCACAACCCTGTACAGTGGAACCTCAGTTCTCAAACGTCTCCATTGACGAACGTTTCGGAACTCGAACGCCGAAAACCCAGATGTAACTGCTTCAGTTTTCAAACGATACTCGGAAGCCCAACAGCTTCTGCACAACTTCAGTTTTGAGTTTCCCTATTGTACTGAGGCTTCCACTTTCATTTTTCGGTTTTTTGAACATTTTGAAAGTCAAACGGTCTTCTGGAACGGATTACGTTCGAAAACCGAGGTTCCACTGTAACATCAATTCATTGGTTCGGGTCCTCCTCTCTGGAGCAGCGGAAAGCAAGCTTTCTCCATCCTCCATGGGGCAGCCCTTCAGATATGTGAAGATGGCTGTCCTATCCCCTCTCAAGTCTCCTCTTTTCCAGGCTAAACAGACCCAACTCCTTCAACCGCTCCTCATCAGGCTTTGTTTCCAGACCCTTGATCATCTTGGTTGCCCTCCTCTGCCCACCTCCCAGCTTGTCAACATCCTTCCTAAATTGTGATGCTCTGAATTGGACACAGCATTTCAGGTATGGACTGACTAAGGCAGAAGACAGAGGCAGAAGAGAGTTGATGCAGCCAAGAATAGTATTAGCCTCTTTCGCTGCCGCGTGACGCTTACCTTCGCTCCCGAGCGAGGCCATGCGCAGGTGGTGCTGGCTCTGGGGCAGAGTGGGCTGCATCAGCTGCTTGTGGAGGGAGCGGAGGAAAAGCGAGGAGCCCGGGGGCCCCTGGGGAAGGGGGAACTTCTGCCCAGCTGCCCCGTACTCCCAGAAGGCGTTCTGCAGCCGGAAGATCATGGAGAGCGGCAGGGGTTTGTGGCGCTTGGGGAGGCTGCCCTGCGGGTTGGGGGGCGGCATGGGGATGCGGGAGATGGGCTGCCAGTTGCGGGGCAGGGTTCCCGTCGGGTTGCTGGGGAGGGAGCGGCGGAAGGAGGTGTCCGGGCGGCGCTCGCTGGCGAGCGGGGAGACCTTGTAATTCCTGGGCAAGGTGGCGCTGTGCATCCCATAATGCTCCTCCTAGGGGAGAGGAAGCAAAGAGAGGTGAGAATCCCATGGCCCTGTTTTTGAAGTGGCCCTAACAAACTAGGAACCTAGATAGACTGCCCCTGGACCTGGAGGTTCCATAAAAACATACCGTATTTTTCGTCCTATAGGGCGCACCGGCCCATAGGGCACACTTATTGGGGGGGATAAAGGGGGGGATTATTTCCCCCCCAAGCCCCAAAGAGCAACCTCGCCATCGCTCCCGGAGCTTGCGGGGCTGGGGGCGGGGGAAGCCTGAGCTTCCCCCATCCCCAGCCCCCAGAACGGGTCCGGGAGCGATGGCGAGGTTGCGCAACCTTGCCATCGCTCCCGGAGCTTGCCGGGCTGGGGCGGAACAGGCTGCTATCCGCAAGCCTTGGGAGCCCGGCGGGAATTCCCGTCGGGCTCTCCAGGCTTGCGGATATCTGCCCGAAGCCCGGGGAGCGCTTTGCTGCGCTCCCCGGGTTTCAGGCTGCAGGCTGCTGTCCGCAAGCCTTGGGAGCTGGCGGGAAGTCGCGCCGGGCTCCCAAGGCTTGCGGATAGTTTCCTGAAGCCTGGAGAGCGAGAGGGGTCGGTGCGCACTGACCCCTCTCGCTCTCCAGGCTTCAGCGAAAGCCTGCATTCGCCCCATAGGACGCACACACATTTCCCCTTCATTTTTGGAGGGGAAAAAGTGTGTCCTATAGGGCAAAAAATACGGTAATCAATTTTTTAAAAAATGCTTTTTTATTTATTTTTCTTTTAAAAAAACCAAACAAAAAAATATAATGAAGTTCCATAATCTTATACACACTTATTTTCACAACGCTCTACTGAGCGCGGACTTCCATAAAAACATAATCTAGTCCAGCCTCCTGTTCTCACAGCGGCCAACCACATGCCCATTATGGGAAACCTGCAAGCGGGATTTGAACAAAAGATCTAGCTATTACATTTTTCACCCCTGAGGTTACAAATCCATATCCCCTCCCCTTACTTTAATTTGTCACCATCACCCGAGATTTCAACCTGCCATTAGTTGCAGGGTTCCCAATGAGCGCCCTCCCCTGGAAAGTCTTCCTTGAGAGTTAGTGTTGTGTAGTGGTTAGAGCACTGGACTAGGACCTGGGAGAGACCGGGGTTCGAATTTTCGCTCAGCCATGAAGCTCCCTGGGTGACCTTGGGCCAGCCTAACCTACCTCGCAGGGTTGTCGTGGACATTTAAATGAGGAGGAGAACAAGAAAGGGAAAAAAGGTGGGATATACATGAAATGAGTAAACCCCACAGACCATAGCTGTCAACCGTCCCTTATTTGGCAGGAAAGTTCCTTATCCCAGCACCGTTTCCCGCTGCTGTCCCTTATTGATGATGTCCCTTAAATTTCCCGGGTTTCAAAGGAAGCAGCTCCTCTCCCTCCCTCCCTCCCTGCCGGCCAGGGAGGAGGGAGGCTCCAACTGTGTTGCTTGGCTGCGTTGCTCACCCAATAAGGAGTCTAAGAACGACTGGGGGGTGGAGCTTGCATGCCTTGTGCCGATCAAATCGGCCGCGTTGCCTGGGGACTCGCCTTTGCTCAGCGCTTCCCAGCGGAGAGGTGACGGTGGTTTTCCTTGCTGCATCCCCTTTGCCGGGTTGCTGCGCTGTGGGAACCACCGCTTGAGGCTTCGTTTGGCTGCTGGCTGGGCTTTCTGCCTTTGGCTCGGAGGGGCTCAGAAGTTGAACATACCTGTGCTCTGAAACTCCCTTATTTTGGCTGCTGATCCCTTATTTTCGAGGCTGCTGGTCCCTTATTTTCAAATCTGCAAGTTGACAGCTATGGTGAGGACCCAAAGGGGAGCCACGCAGGCCCAAACTTACCTTGCTTGACCCGATGCCCCCGTCTAAACTCGATTCCCTCCAAGGAGACAGCGGGACGCCTGCCGGGCTCTGGCGGAGCACCATGTGGGCGTCTCCTCCTGGACATGGGGGTGGAGAAAAGAGAGACTGATTGGGGATGGGATGCTCAGTGCTGGATAAACCATTAAGCAAAATAAGCACTTACTTAGGGCATCGAGGAAAGGGGGGGGGCAACCACAGAAATTCCCCATTGCCAGATTTTTTACCATTAACGGTCAGAAATGGCTCAGCTGAGCATTCCTTTTCTCAGCTGAAGTCTATTAGAAATCCCAGCAAAACAACTATGTGACAAGGCAAATATAGGAGGAGATGTGTCACGTGAGATTGGTTTTGAGGTTCTGATCCAAAGACTTTGCAATGAGAAAAAGTAGGAGAAATGTTTTTTTTCAAATGTAAAGAAAGTGGAAGTAATAATAATAAATAATAATAATAATAATAATAATAATAATAATACATTTTTATTTATACCCCGCCCTCCCCAGCCAGAGCCGGGCTCAGGGCGGCTAACACCAGTAAAATTACAATAAAAACATAATTGAGGGGGGGGGGGGACAATTTAAAATACAGGTTAAAAATACAATTTAAAATACAGCCTCATTTTAATAATAGCCCATAGATCAAGACCATAAGGGGAGGGAAACTTAAGGGTCAGACCGAGTCCGAACCAAAGGCCAGGCGGAACAGCTCTGTCTTGCAGGCCCTGCGGAAAGATGTCAAGTCCCGCAGGGCCCTGGTCTCTTGTGACAGAGCGTTCCACCAAGTCGGGGCCAGTACTGAAAAGGCCCTGGCCCTAGTTGAGACCAATCTAACCACCTTGCGACCTGGGACCTCCAAGGCGTTGTCATTTGTGGACCTTAAGGTCCTCTGCAGGGCATACAAGGAGAGGCGGTCCCATAGGTACGTGGGTCCTAGGCCGCATAGGGCTTTAAAGGTCCTCCGCGGGGCATACCAGGAGAGACGGTCCTGTAGGTATGTGGGTCCTAGGCATTGTTTTCCACCTTACTGTAGGTAAAGGTAAAGGGACCCCTGACCATTAGGTCCAGTCGTGGCCAACTCTGGGGTTGCAGTTCTCATCTCGCTTTAGTGGCTGAGGGAGCCGGCGTTTGTCCACAGACAGTTTTTCTGTGTCATATGGCCAGCATGACTAAGCCGCTTCTGGCAAACCAGAGCAGTGCACAGAAATGCAATTTACCTTCCTGCCGGAGCGGTACCTATTTATCTACTTGCACTTTGACGTGCTTTCGAACTGCTAGGTGGGCAGGAGCAGGGACCGAGCAACGGGAGCTCACCCCATCACGGGGATTCGAACTGCCAGCCTTCTGATTGGCAAGTCCTAGGCTCTGTGGTTTAACCCACAGCGCCACCCGCGTCCCTACTGTAAGTTTTATTGAATCTCAAAAATTAAAATTTTATTTGACAGTTTATTATTGCCTATATTTTCAATTAGATATATATGGGGGGGGGGTCTCTAAAAGTCTTAATCCAGCCCTGCGGATGCTCCAGCAGCCTGGCTGCCCCACTATGATGCCCTGGGGTGAAGTCCTTTCCATGCCCCCCCACTTCCACCTGCCCGCCGACTGCAGCATCAAGACCTCTCTTCCTCTCCGCCCTCCAGAGACCCCAGCCGACACTCACGCTCATAACCAACTGGGTGGGTCGCCTTCTTCTCATACGCCACGTCCAGGTCAGATTCGTTCCACCCTTTCTGCACCCTCCTCCGGATCACAAGGTCATCTGCAGAGAGGGAGATCTTCAGAGATCCACCAGAGGACCTTTCTATGGGGATACGCCATTGCCATCCCTTGGCCCAGAACCTCTGGCTCACCCCGTCTTTCCTGATCTTCCAGCCCAGCTGGTCCCAAAGCTTTTCAAGCCATTGCCGCCTTGAGCTCATCCCCAGTGCCCCCCTATTATTATTATTATTATTATTATTATTATTATTATTATTATACCTGAAGGAGCATCTCCACCCCCATCGTTCTGCCCGGACACGGAGGTCCAGTGCCAAGGGCCTTCTGGCAGCTCCCTCCCTGCGAGAAGCCAAGTTACAGGGAACCAGGCAGAGGGCCTTCTCGGTGGTGGCGCCTGCCCTGTGGAACGCCCTCCCACCAGATGTCAAAGAGAACAACAACTACCAGATTTTTAGAAGACATCTGAAGGCAGCCCTGTTCAGGGAAGCTTTTAATGTGTTGTGATGTATTACGGTATTTTAATATTCCGTTGGAAGCCGCCCAGAGTGGGGAAACTCAGCCAAATGGGCGGGGTATAAATAATAAATTATTATTATTATTATTATTATTATTATTATTATTATTATTATTATTATTTATTTATTAGAATCTATATACTGCCCTATACCCAGAGGCCTCAGGGCAGCTCACAGAACCTACCCTTTATTATTATATTATATTATATAGTGGTACCTCTGGTTAAGTACTTAAATTCGTTCCGGAGGTCTGTACTTAACCTGAAACTGTTCTTAACCTGAAGCACCACTTTAGCTAATGGGGCCTCCCGCTGCCATTGCACGATTTCTGTTCTCATCCTGAAGCAAAGTTCCTAACCTGAAGCACTATTTCTGGGTTAGCGGAGTCTGTAACCTGAATCCTATGTAACCTGAAGCGTATGTAACCCGAGGTACCACTGTATTATATTATATTATATTAGATTAGATTAGATTACATTATTATATTATATTATATTATATTATATTATATTATATTATATTATATTATATTATTTATTATAACCTACCCTTTATTAGAACCTACCCTTTATTATAAAGAAGCCACAATCAGAAAGCAATTTTCATGACCCGCCAAGGCTGATAACACAACAGAATTCAAATTGCACACTTATCCAAAAACCAATTAATTCTGTTTCATCAACTTGACGAAACTGATGGGCTCATGACCCAAAGGCTAGCAGTCCCACCCCGCCTCAAAAATGCCCCCCATACCAGACCGCCCCCCCCTCAGTCCTCGCCTGACCTTTACCTTGAGACCGGAAAGGTGCGAAAGTGCTGGGTGGCGACGGGTACAGGCTATGGCTCTCGTACGGCGGCGGCAGAGGCGGCCGTGGGGAAGGCACCCGGTCCGGGAAGAAGGACTGGGGCGCAGCTCCTTCCGTGGGCATCCGTGGGGAGCTGGCTCGGCCCAGCGTCCCGCCGTAGGTCTTGTAGTCATACTGGCGCTCTAGGGAGATGCTGGGCCGGAGGGAGCGGGGAGAGGCCGTGGGGCTGGGCGCCGTCTCGTAGGGTACAGGCAGCACCTTGGGCCTGGGGGGCGGCAGTGCCCGGTCCACCTCCGGCTGGAGGAAGAGGGACGGCCGCGGAGAGGTGGGGCGGCCCAGCGGGGATCTGGGTGCGAGGAGCTGGCTGGGGGACGGCGAGCCGTAGGTGGAGCTGTGTGCGAATCCCGGCGCCGCTTCCCCAAAGGAGTAGTGGGCGCTCTCCGTGGTCTCCGACGACAGGCTCTTGCGGGGGAAGAGGGGCAGCGGGGAGGGGGCGATGGGACTCATCCTGCCCAGCAGCTCGTGGGAGGGGCTGGTGCTGAATCTCTCCATAGCCTGCCAGGAACAGAGAAAGGAGATTGGGTGATGACTCCACAATGACCCCCCCCCCCCCGCCAGGCCTGGCAAAATAAGAGCTGGCAGCCACAGGCCAGGGTTGCGGGACCTGGTTGGCAAGCAAGAAATGACATACCAGCAAGAATTCTTTCAATGCATTAATTCTATCATGTAGTCGCAAGCTATCACTCGGCTTTGCAGAGGACCTTAAGGTCCATGAATAATCATAGTTTGGAGGTCCCAGGCCCTAAGGAAGTCAGACTATCCTCCACCAGGGCCAGGGCCTTCTCAGTGGTGGCTCCGACCTGGTGGAATGCTCTGTCCCCTGAGACCAGGGCCCTGCAGGATTTAACTTCCTTCCACAGAGCCTGTAAGACAGAGCTATTCCGCCTGGCTTTCAACTTGAACTTAGCCTGATCTTTAATTCCCCCTCCTTCCTTCCTTCTCCCGTTTTTATGAAGATTACCCGCTCTGAGACCCCACAGCTAATTCTCCCCTGGTCTCCTTGCTGGCCCAAATAGGACTAACTTAGCCAGCTAGCCCTGGGGATCATCTAATGTTTATTGGATGGAAGCTGGTTCCAGGACCGCCCCCCCCAAGGCTCCGTTGCTGCCTCTGCACCTTGAGCTGCCCAGGAGACTGAGCTGGGTTCTCTGTCCAGAGGGACTCCAGTTGCTTGGAGAGCTCGTCCACTTTGGCCACCGCCGTGTCCAGTTCCAACTGCTTGAGGTCCATGTGCTTCGAGGCCAGAGCTGTGGTGGGGAATGTGAGAGAGGAGGGTGAGAGAGGGAGAGAAGGGGCAGGTCTCTGCCTGGGAAGCGGGTTGGGCTAGATGACCTCTGGGGTGCCCCCCGACTCTAAAACTCTACCATTTTTAAAGCGAAGGAACCAAGACACTTGGTTCACGAAGGATGCCTGGACCCAGAGATGTTCAGAGCAGGGCTAGCGGTGGTCCAAGATGCCCCTCGCCCTCGAGGGCCAAACGCAGCTCTCTGACTGGCCCTTGGACCTCTCCTTAGCCGCCCTCCACCCCCCACCCCAGCCAGCTCTGCTGAGATGATGTGAGCGCATGTAGAGAGCCTAGCCTACTGGGCAAGGCAGAAAATCCACAGGTGTTGCTTTTGTCCATTTGGCCCCGCCTACCATTCACATGCGGCCCCCAGAAGCGAATTTGGCCCCAAGGCCCCTACAAACACTCTCTGCTCCTCCTGCCCCAGGAAGGAGAGCACCAATTGATAGAGCACGAGACTCCGAGTCGTGGGTTCGAGTCCTACGCGGGGCAAAATATTCCTACATTGCAAGGGGTTGCACTAGATAACCCTTGTGGGCTCTTACAATTCTATGCAGATGATACCCAGCTCTACCTCTCTTTCAAATCAGAACCAGTGAAGGCGGTGAAGGTCCTGTGTGAGTGTCTGGGGGCGGTTGGAGGATGGATGGCGGCTAACAGATTGAGGTTGAATCCTGACAAGACAGAAGTACTGTTATGGGGGGACAGGAGGCGGGCAGGTGTAGAGAACTCCCTGGTCCTGAATGGGGTAACTGTGTCCCTGAAAGACCAGGTGCGCAGCCTGGGAGTCATTCTGGACTCACAGCTGTCCATGGAGGCGCAGGTCAATTCTGTGTCCAGGGCAGCTGTCTGCCAGCTCCATCTGGTACGCAGGATGAGACCCTCCCTGCCCGCAGACTTTCTCACCAGAGTGGTGCATGCTCTGGTTATCTCCCGCTTGGACTACTGCAATGCGCTCTACGTGGGGCTACATTTAAAGGTGACCCAGAAACTGCAGCTAATCCAGAATGTAGCCGCTAGACTGGTGACTGGGAGCGGCTGCCAAGACCATATAACGCCGGTCTTGAAAGACCTACATTGGCTCCCAGTACGTTTCCGAGCACAATTCAAAGTGTTCCTTGGTCCTGTATACCTGAAGGAGCGTCTCCACCCCCATTGTTCAGCCCAGACACTGAGGTCCAGCGCCGAGGGCGTTCTGGCAGTTCCCTCGCTGCGAGGAGTAAGGTTACAGGGAACCAGGCAGAGGGCCTTCTCAGTAGTGGCACCCGCCCTGTGGAACGCCCTCCCACCAGATGTCAAGGAAATAAGCAGCTATCTTAACTTTAAAAGACATCTGAAGGCAGCCCTGTTCAGGGAAGTTTTTAATATTTAATGCTGCATTGTTTTTAACACTCGATTGGGAGCCGCCCAGAGTGGCTGGGGAAACTCAGCAGATGGGTGGGGTATAAATAATAAATTATTATATAATTATATGATTCTACGATCTACCGTATTCCCCTTTTTCGCAAGAATTTCGGCCCTGACATGTGGGTGGAACAAACAGAAAACGCGAACACAAAATGGACAGCCTAGGTAAAGGTAAAGGGACCCCTGACCATTAGGTCCAGTCGTGGCTGACTCTGGGGTTGCAGTGCTCATCTCGCTTTACTGGCGGCATACAGCTTCCGGGTCATGTGGCCAGCAGGACTAAGCCGCTTCTGGCGAACCAGAGCAGCGCACGGAAACGCCGTTTACCTTCCCGCCGGAGCGGTACCTACTTATCTACTTGCACTTTGACGTGCTTTCGAACTGCTAGGTTGGCAGGAGCTGGGACCGAGCAACGGGAGCCTACCCCGTCACGGGGATTCGAACCGCCAACCTTCCGATCGGCAAGCCCAAGGCTCAGTGGTTTAACCCACAGCGCCACCTGCGATCCACTTGACAGCCTACCAGGATCCTATTTAGGATTTCTGTTTAAATGGATCTGGATTACCGAACTAGGGTATGGAAGAGGCCTGGGTTCGAATTCCCACTCATTTGCATAAAGCGCACTGATTGTCCCCTTGGGCCAGTCGCTGCCTCCCTCAGCCTCACCTCCCTCGCAGGGTTGTTGTGTGAGGATGAAACGGGAAGGGAGGGAGCTGTGTGCACCACTTTTGAGCTGGAAGGTGGGACGACAATGTAATAAACCAATAAATAGTTCCGCTAACGATCTGGGGGAACCAGATTTCCCTCCAATGTTTTTTTAGCTGCCAGAGGGGCTTGGCACTTTACAGCGCTGTAGCATATGAGATCCAAGCAGATACACACAGAAACACTCCTCAGCCACCAGGGTGCAAAATTCCTAGCAGGTGCCACCCATTTCCCCCGGAAAGCTCTCTAGGACACCCCCCCCAGGGAAGGGAGGCCCATTGGGCAGGATCAAGCCTGGCGCCCGCTCACAAAAGCGCGCCGGCCCTGCAGTGCGGGCCCAGCCCTCCTTGTTTCCTCACCCGTTTGCCACGGGGCCATTACGCCACCTGCCTCCTGGGCAAGCTCAGCGGACTACAAAGGGTTCGGCCGAAAATGCCGCAGGAATGTCAAGACAAGCCCAGGACGTCCTGGCAAAGAGCCCCGCTTTGCTCGCGGCTATGAAATGCCGGGCCAATTGCCAAGTGAAGAAAATTAAAATTAAAAAGGGCAGGCGTTTGCTCCCATAGAGCAACACACACCAGCAGGCGATGCAATATTGAATGTGTGTGTGTGTGTTTTAAAAACATTTCTGAGTCACTTTTCACGGCAGAGCCTGAGCAAAGTGGCTTACATACACACTTTTGTATTTTTAAATTGTTTGCGCTGTGGGTTAAACCACAGAGCCTAGGACTTGCCGATCAGAAGGTCGGCGGTTCGAATCCCCGCGACGGGGTGAGCTCCCATTGCTCGGTCCCTGCTCCTGCCAACCTAGCAGTTTGAAAGCACGTCAAAGTGCAAGTAGATAAATAGGTACCGCTCCGGCGGGAAGGTAAGCGGCGTTTCCGTGCGCTGCTCTGGTTCGCCAGAAGCGGCTTAGTCATGCTGGCCACATGACCCAGAAGCTTTACGCCAGCTCCCTTGGTCAGTAAAGCGAGATGAGCGCCACAACCCCAGAGTCGTCCGCGACTGGACCTAATGGTCAGGGGTCCCTTTACCTTTTAAGTATGTTATTTTGTATTTTTGGGTTTTATAAGGCTAACATTCTACTGCCCTTTCAATGTGTTTCTGGGGGGTATTGTTTTGTTGCTTTATATATTTTTTATCCTGCAAACCTCCCTGAGATCTTGTGAAAAAAGGTTGTATATAAATCTAATAATAATAATAATAACCTTACGCTCTTTTAACTCACGCAGTTCCAACCATACGTGGTAGCAGGCAAGGAGGCTGAAACTGCGCAAGTTGCATCTGAGCAAGGCAGAGAGCTCAAAAGCTCTTTTTGCGCCAGGTCTGCTTCAGGTTTGCTGGCACAGAAAGAGCGTTGAAGCTCTCTGCCTCGCTTGGGGAGGCAAGGCTTGCTCAGTGCACCAGCTCTGAGACGCTCTTGTGAGATCCTGTGTGGCCGTCTGAGTTTGTGTGAGATTTGCTGCGGGCATTCCTAGCGTGCCAAGACATCTTGCCCAAAAAGCAGGGCAGAGAGCTCTTTTTGTGCCTGCTTGGGGTTCCCTGGCTTGTCGATATTCTTCTTAAATTGTGGTGCCCAGAACTGGACACAGTATTCCAGGTGTGGCCTGACCAAGGTAGAATAGAGTGGGACTATCCCTGGACACTGGACTTCTGTTGATGCAGCCTAGAATAGCGTTAGCTTTTCTTGCTGCTGCATCACACTGTTGACTCATCATCATCATCATCATCATCATATTATTATTATTATTATTATTATTATTATTATTATTATTATTATTATTATTATTAATACCCTGCCCATCTGGCTGGGCTTCCCCAGCCACTCTGGGTGGCTTCCAACAAAATATTAAAATACAGTAATGCATCAAACATTAAGAGCTTCCCTAAAGAGGGCTGCCTTCAGGTGTCTTCTAAAAGTCTGGTAGTTGTTTATCTCTTTGACATCTGCTGGGAGGGCGTTCCACAGGGCGGGCGCCACCACCAAGAAGGCCCTCTGCCTCGTTCCTTGTAACTTGGCTTCTCCCAGGGAGGGAACCACCAGAAGGCCCTCGGAGCTGGACCTCAGTGTCTGGGCAGAACGATGGGGGTGGAGACGCTCCTTCAGATGTTTAGCTTGTGGTCCACTAAGACCCCTAGATCCTTTTCACATGTATTGCTGTCGCGTCAGGCGTCCCCATCCTAAATTTGTGCGTCTGGTTCTTCCAGCCTAAGCAGAATCTGACATTTGTCCCTGTTGACAAAAGAACTGCCCATACTGAGCTAATTGGAGCAGAACAGCAGTGTCTTCTGTTCCTCTCTCCCTCTCTGGCATTCCTGTTTGCTTGAGTGGAGATCTAGTGTTTGTGTCTCGATTTGGGCAACCAGGACAGATTAAGGAATCTCCTTGTTTACCGCCTGCTTCCCGTGTCAATTCTTAGGTTGCAAAAGTCCCGGGGGGGGGGGGGGAGAGAGCAGGACACTCTCCTCTGCTACTTTGCAAAGTAACATACGCATTGGGGAGTGTTTATTACGATTATTATTATTATTGCTATCCGGTCGTTTTCTCCCTTTGAAGTTAGTTGGGCATTTCAAAGCGGAGATGAGCAAGGCAAAGTCTTTGGCCGGCAGCCTCTTTTGACATTCCTGGGGCACGCCCAGCAAAGCCCGCCGTAGCCCCAAAGGCAGATTGCATAATCGCCCCGTGGAAAGACCCAGTTTGCAACCGCTCACGTAACATGCTTGGGAGCCAGAGACGCTTCTCAAAGGCTCAGGACAATGCCCCCCACCCTCGCACTTCGGTCAGAGAAAACAGCCAAACCCTGCTCTCTTCGTCTCATTCTGAAATGTTCCAAAGCGTAGCAGCCAAACCAGGGACACCAAAAATATAGGGGACCAAAGGCAGAACCAGCTGCGTCCGGCCTTATTTGTTTATCCTCAGCATAATTTACCGTATTTTTCGCTCTATAGGACGCACCCGACCATAGGACGCACCTTGTTTTAGAGGGGGAGAACAAGAGGAAAAAAATTTCTCCCCCTCTCTGCTCAGCGCTCCCCGAGCTTGTGGGGCTGGCGGTGGGGGGAAGAGCTGCTTTCCCCCACCGCCAGCCTCAAAGATCCCTGAAGCCTTCGGAGCGCAGCGCAGTTCCTGCTGACTCTCCCGGCTTCAGCAAAAGGAACCTGAAACCTCCGGAATGCAGCGGGAACTCGCGCTGCGCTCCGAAGGCTTCAGGCGGCTATCCCTGAAGCCTGGAGAGCGAGAGGGGTCGGTGCGCACCGACACCTCTCGCTCTCCAGGCTTCAGCGAAAGCAACGCGAAGCCTCCGGAGCGCAGAGGGAACGTTCCCTCTGCGCTTCGGAGGCTTTGCATTGCTGTCGCTGAAGCCAAGGAGCCTGCATTCGCTCCATAGGACGCGCACACATTTTCCCTTAATTTTTGGAGGGGGGAAAGTGCGTCCTATAAAGCGAAAAATATGGTACCAAACTTTTATCCTAATCGTTTTCGCCAACAGCGGGTTAGGAATGTACTGAGCCAGACCCTTGGTCCCTTCTAGAACCACATTCATGTTATACATTTAAAGCACTCTGGTAGCACTTTAAATGCCCATGGCTTCTCCCCACTGCACCCCCCGAATCCTGGGAGTTGTAGTTCATTGAGGGAGGTGCATATGCCCGCCACGCTGCTGTTCCCAGAGTTCCTAGGGAAGTGGGATTGTCAGTTTACAGCTCTGGAAATTGTTGCTCTATGATACCACTTGGCTTCCCTCAAAGAATCCTGGGAGTTATAGTTTCTCACAAGACAACAGCTGAATAATCTGTTCTAGGGTAATTTCTTCCCCAAGGCAACCTGGAAAACTGCTGGTGAGCTCCCCTGACTCACAGTTGAAGCTGAGGTCCAAGAGATCCTGGGCATTGGTGATGTCTTCGCTCGCCATAATGCCAGCTGCCAATCGGGGTCCCGATCCTGTCGGCCACCAGCACCCCAAGCGTCGCAGGGACCTAGGAAGATGGAGCAGCTCCATGGTTGGTGTTTGTGGACACGGGGAACTTGCTAGCAGAGCATCCCAGCTTTCCCACCCCCCACACCACCCCCTGCCCCACCGGCACTCTCGACCCCTCTCTTCCCAGGGATGTTTTGCAGCAAACTGAGAAGCCAGCCTTGCCAGTCACCCGCTTATACCGTATTTTTCGCTCCATAAGACGCACCTAGTTTTTAGAGGTGGGAAACAAGAAAAAAAATTATTCCGAACGAAACAGTGGGTGCATGATTTTTGTGGAACATGCTGTGGCCACAGACGTGATTTGACGGCGAGTTTGGGGTGACCCAATGCAAAAATCCTGAGGATCCATGTGGATCCGTGCTTTGTTTTTGCGCCATTGCGGCCCCACACAACAGTGGGTGCGTGGTTTTTTGTGTGCAGGCTGTAGCCATGGACATGCTATGTGATCTGATGGTGAATTTGGGATGAGACAATGAAAAGATCTTGCTGATCCATGGGCTTTTACCTTCCCCCTCCCAGGCAGCCTCCTTTATCTCTAGAGTCCCTTATCTCCCTCCCAATCGCTTGCCAATCAGCGGCTTTGTTTCAACACCCCCTTCCCCCCCCCTTTTTTTAAACACACCATCTGCTTTTTGCCCCTGGGCAATTCGGCTGCAGGGACCACACATTCGCTCCGTAAGACGCACAGACATTTCCCCTTACTTTTTAGGAAGAAAAAAGTGTGTCTTATGGAGCAAAAAAGGGACGCGGGTGGCGCTGTGGGTTAAACCACAGAGCATAGGACTTGCCAATCAGAAGGTTGGCGGTTCGAATCCCCGCCACGGGGTGAGGTCCCGTTGCTCGGTCCCTGCTCCTGCCAACCTAGCAGTTCAAAAGCACGTCAAGTGCAAGTAGATGAATAGGTACCACTCCAGCGGGAAGGTAAACAGAGTTTCCGTGTGCTGCTCTGGTTTGCCAGAAGCGGCTTAGTCCTGCTGGCCACATGACCCGGAAGCTGTATGCCGGCTCCCTCGGCCAGTAAAGCAAGATGAGTGCCGCAACCCCAGAGTCAACCACGACTGGACCTAATGGTCAGGGGTACCTTTACCTTATGGAGCAAAAAATATGGTAAGTCAACTCGGGTGCCAGTTCCCCTGTTTCAGTACTTTTGGGTTTTGGCAATCTGCAACCCAAAAAATCGCAACCTGAAACGTCTGTAACCCGAGATATGACTGTAGAGGATCAGGCTAATTCAAATTGAATGCCAGGCGGAATAGCTCTGTCTTACAGGCCCTGTGGAAGGAGATCAAGTCCTGCAGGGCCCTAGTCTTGTGGGTTGGAGCCAGGTTAAAATGGCGTTGGAATGAGAAGAGTTGGTTAAAGTATGGATTTTCTACGAATTCATAAAGCTAGGTATCTTCCCTGAGCCGTCAAGTCGAAAGGTTACATTCAGGCATAACATTTGTAAAAACTTTAAATATTTGGTCCGTCCCATAGGCAGCGATGCTTCTGAATTCACGTTGCTGGAAACTGGAAGAGTGAGTTTCCCATAAAGGTTGTCCTCTGTGAGAACAGGAGTCTGGACCAGATGGGATCCTGGCCTGATCCTGGACCCAGGCTCTTCTAATGGGCATATGCTCCTCTCTGAGTAATTGGGGAGAGTCAGCCACTTCCCACGACCCCCTTGAACTAAGAATTGTGAAGCAAAATCCTCCGTTATCATCACCACGGCTTCTCCCACGCTGTCTGCCGGCTGACAACTCTTTCCTTTCGCTCCTGCCTCAATGTAAGATCCTCAGGGCAGGGACCAAGTTTCTATAAAACTCTGGGCTGTCTGTGAACCAACAGCAGGGGACAATGCGAAAGCAAACAAGCATTTTCTGCCGGGGATCCGGAAAGGATTCTAACCATTCAATATCCTTAAGAAAATCCTTAAGCAAACGGCACATCTTTTTCTCAACTCCACGCGCACCTTTCATGCGCTGGCTGCGTTTAAAGCCATCAAGCAAACATCAGAAGTAGAACAGAAGAAATAACATCGCCAGTTGCCAGAAGAAAAACTGGGAAGGGATTAATGGAATTAATTTTTTTAAAAAATGAATTAAGAAAATATGCTCTTCTAAAAACAATTAAAAGCAAAAGCTTCTGTTTTTTAAAAATATTGGGTGATAGCCACCAAAGTCATACTCAGAGTAAGTAAAGGTAAAGGGACCCCTGGCCATTAGGTCCAGTCGCGGACGACTCTGGGGTTGCGGCGCTCATCTCGCTTTATTGGCTGAGGGAGCCGGCGTACAGCTTCCGGGTCATGTGGCCAGCATGACTAAGCCACTTCTGGCGAACCAAAGCAGCACACGGAAACGCCGTTTACCTTCCCGCCGGAGCGGTACCTATTTATCTACTTGCACTTTGACATGCTTTTGAACTGTTAGGTTGGCAGGAGCAGGGACCGAGCAACGGGAGCTCACCCCGTCGCAGGGATTCGAACCGCCGACCTTCTGATTGGCAAGTCCTAGGCTGTGTGGTTTGACCCACAGCACCACCCGCTGTGGGTTAAACCACAGAGTAGACCCACTCAAATCCATGGACAAGTCACAAAACCCCACTGAACTCGTGAGTATGGTTAATAATAATAATAATAATAATAATAATAATAATAATTTATTTTTTTTACCCCGCTCATCTGGCTGGGTTTCCCCAGCCACTCTGGGCGGCATCCAACAGAATATTAAAATACAATAACCTAATGCAGAATATTAACTTATCTGTTGTCTCATTTGGGTCTTCAGAGAGGGCATGATATACCGGTAATTTAAATTGGCTGAGGTATGCAGAAGGTACCTTTATTAACATTTGAACATTTTATCCTTTTTATTGTTATATTTAAGGTTACAATGTTGTATTTTTGAACACTGTTTAAGCTCCACAACTCTAAACACACCTGCAAGGCAGCAAGTCCCATTGAACACAGCAGGAGTTGCTCAGGGGCACTTTTGCGGAGATATTACAGCACGCAAACATGCAAACATTTATTCGGTGCGTGATCAGATGAGTCAAGTTTAAAGCTAACCACCTAATTGCACCAGTCGTTTGCACTGGGCTGGGACCAGGGAGAGAGCTGGGTTCGAATCCCCACGTACCTGCCACTTTGAGCTCTTTGGAGGGGAGGGAAAAGCGGGATGTAAAAGCAATACATAAATAAATTAGGCAGCAGCTGTTGTTTACAAAAACACGTGGAGGAAATATATTTAGACCAATTTACATGCCTGATCTAATTTGCCCTCACGGAAGAAACTTTTAAATGTGTTTGCGGTGAGGCAGGGTTACTGTTTTGTTCCTGTTCTTGTTTTTATTGTGTACTTTGTGGTTTTTGCTCCGTATTTCGTGCTGCGAAGTGCCCTGAGGGCTTTGGACGAAGGCCGGTACAGCGTCAATTTAATAGATGTGATAGGAATTTTATGGTCTTAAATACATGGTAATGTTCATAAGTGTACCAACCAAGCACATACATAGATCAGCGCAGGAAGGCCAACCTTGATCCATTTTGATTCCTAAACTGACCAAATCTTTTCTCTGCAAGGTCAAAATAGAAAAGCCTCCCCATTGTCTTTTCCTTCACAAATCCTGTCTTAAGGGTATGTCTGTGTTTTGAATAGGGTGTGAGCCTGTGACCTGGCCCAGGAACTAAGTATTTATCATTACAAAAGACTGGCCAGGCTCCCCAGGGTATCCAATCAAGTAACTTACCAGACAGGAGATAAACAACAACAGGAGAAAAAAAAAATATTAAAATTTCTGTTTTAGACCGCCTTTTCTGTGATGTAGGTGTGATGTACCTGAGGGGTGGTCTTAAGTTACACCCCTTCTGTGATGCATGCATGATGTTTCTGGGGGGGTGGTCTTGATCTACAGGGTGGCAATTTCAAAAGTCTTTATAAGGCCTTGCGTGCCATTTTTCTAGGTCCTGCAGGTGAGGGGAGCACCCTGTTGCAACAGATCAATAAAGGCCAAGCCTACAGGCTGCTGTTTTGCTCCAAGTAATCCTGGTCGGTGTCTTTGTTTTTTGTCCAAGGGAGCCCTCGGATTTTCCCGTTAACATAGATAAATAAGTAAAGGACAAAACTGGGGATCTGGGAGACGGGGTGCAGCCAGATTTCTCCCAAGAGGCCATCCTTAATCAGGAGGGATCTGGCAGCCCCATTCTGCCTGCAAAGCATTGTTCTCTACAAGAGAGAGCTCTTTGTCTGGGAGCAGGAGGAGGAGGAGGAGGAGGAGAGATTTCCCCGGCAGAGAGCCAAATCCATTTTGTAATGCCCAGGGAACCAGTTCAGGCAAGGACGGAGCCAGCCCTAAACCTCTCTCGCAGTTCCTCCACCCCCAGCACCACCAACAAGAAAAGGGACACCCCATTCCCCAAGGCTGATCGCATCCTGCACACCTGCCAAACCAGTCTGGAAATGACAAACTGCCGATTTTAGAGGCCTCGCAGGGTCCCAAACATGAGGGCGTCTTGGTTGCACAATAAGAACATGACGTAAGAACATAATAAGTGTTGCTGGGTGCCGGTTAGGCCAATGGGAGCCCATTAGTCCGGCATCCCGATCTCATAAAAAACTAAGAATAGTCTGCTGGAAAGAGATGGAAAAACACAAGGTCCCTACCGGAGAAGAATGGCAGGTGGACTAGGCTGAAATGACGAAGTTTTTAATGTGTGACATTTTGATGTACAGTGGTACCTCGCAAGACGAATGCCTCGCAAGACGGAAAACTCGCAAGACGAAAGGGTTTTTGGTTTTTTGAGCTGCTTCGCAAGACGATTTTCCCTATGGGCTTGCTTCGCAAGACGGAAACGTCTTGCAAGTTTGTTTCCTTTTTCTTAACACCGTTAATACAGTTGCGACTTGACTTCGAGGAGCAACTCATAGCACGCGGTGTGGTAGCCTTTTTTGAGGTTTTTGAAGACTTTGGTGATTTTTGAAGCTTTTCCAAAACTTTTCCGACACCGTGCTTCGCAAGACGAAAAAATCGCAAGACGAAAAAACTCGCGGAACAAATTAATTTCGTCTTACGAGGCACCACTGTATTTTTAATCTTTGTTGGAAGCCGCCCAGAGTGGCTGGGGAAACCCAGCCAGATGGGTGGGGTACAAATAATAAATTATTATTGTTGTTGTTGTTATTAAAATGACCGGAAGAATCAGAAATCTGGAAGACCAAAATTTCAATAAGGAATGGGGGAAATTTGTAACTTACGGTATCTTAAAGACCATTGCAAACAGTTAAAATCATTAGTAGGATCGGAATATCACTTGTTGTTTTTAAGGGTGAATTCTGGATATCATAGAGATGTAAAAGATTTGGACTGTCATAAAAGATGCCGAAGGAAATGATTAATAACAGGACCCACAAAGGAGAGGATGGAAGATTCCTTGGAATCTTGTTTTTATGATTTATGTTTGATATATCTTTGTAAAATTTTAATTTGAAAAACCAAATAAATGTTATCGTTTTTTAAAGGTAAACTAGAGTTCTCCAGGTAGTCTACTGGATCAGGCCAATGGCCCATCTAGGCCAGCATCCTGCTCTCACAGTGGCCAACCAGTTGCCCCAACGTCAGCAGGATTCGAACACAAGAGCAACTCTCTCCTCCTGTGGTTTCCAGCTGGTATTCAGAAGCATAGCTGGCGCGGGCTAGGAGCCCTCAATAGCCCTCTCCTCCGCAAAACTATCCACTACTCTTTTAAACCCATCTGAGTTGGAGGCCATCGCTGCCTCCTGTGGCAGGGAGTTCCGTAGTTTAACTCTGCGACGCATGAAAAGCTCTTCCTTTCTTTGATCCTGCCCTGAATATTCCACCCTTCAATGAGAAGGAGACGGTATTCTGCACATGCTCAGAGGGCGTTCCTCCCTGGTGGCGCCTTTGCCTCCCTCACGGAAAAACAAACAGGTTGTACACCTGACCCCTCAGCTCACCTGAAGCCCTGAGGACAGAGCTGGAGGCACAACCCTGACCTCTCCTAGGAGCTAATTTTCTCCTCTGTAATCGGCAGCTAAAAGAGAGGGGGAAATGAATTATTCCTTTAATTATACTTTTCGTAAGGGATTGCAAGGCAAAACAGCATGCAATCTAGGCCAGGCTGCCCCTTCTCTTCACCAATTTTTGTTGCAGCTTAAAAGAAGGAAATCGGTGTTCCTTTCCTCCACCCGGGATGCAGAGAAGCCAAGCCATTAAAGGTAAAGGTAAAGGGAGCCCTGACCATTAGGTCCAGTTGTGGCCGACTCTGGAGTTGCGGCGCTCATCTCGCTTTATTGGCCAAGGGAGCCGGCGTACAGCTTCCGGGTCATGTGGCCAGCATGACTGAGCCGCTTCTGGCGAACCAGAGCAGTGCACGGAAACGCCGTTTACCTTCCCGCCGGAGTGGTACCTATTTATCTACTTGCACTTTGACGTGCTTTCGAACTGCTAGGTTGGCAGGAGCAGGGACCAAGCAATGGGAGCTCACCCCGTCGCAGGGATTCGAACCGCCGACATTCTGATCGGCAAGTCCTAGGCTCTGCGCAACCCACGTCCCTCAAACCAAGCCATTAGCCACCTCCAAAGGCCTTCATGTCCTGTTTACAGACATTTTTGTAAAGTTGGTCTGCCAACAGGCCTGCTGCCTGAAGCCAGCTGTCCGTACAGCATATCCTTTGGGATCCTGCCTGCTTGGGCTGTACCATAACCAGGAAATTCTCCATTGACGCTGAGCTGGATATGCATAATGGCAAGGCAGCCCTGGCAATGGCTCGCCTCTCCGAAAGGGTGTGGGAGAACGTGATGCTAACATCTAAGGCCTGCCAGACTTGTGCGTTGTGCACGCTGCTTTATGGAAGTGAGTCGCAGGCGAGCTGCAACGGCCAGGAGCAATGCGTCAAGGCCTTGCATCAGGATTTTAAGTATCGCACGGCAGGACAGAACTCCAAAAAAAATGCGCTCTCCCAAGGCAACATTCTGAGCCTGTTTGCACTCCTGTCTCAGCCATGTCTACGCTGGCTTGGTCATGCCAAAGCAGCCTCAGCAAATTTAGAGGAAGGCGTTACTCGTTCCACATCTTAGAGAGAGTAAAGGTGATGAAGGGCATTATAATAATAATATAATAATAATTTATTATTTATATCCCACCCATCTATTGGGTTGCGGCTATTGGGTTGTTGTTTTTATTTTTATTAGGCATTTTATGGTTTTATATCTTGATTTTATTCTGTGAACCACCCTGAGACTCCCAGGTATGTTGTTGTTGTTGTTGTTTAGTTGTTTAGTCGTGTCCGACTCTTCGTGACCCCCTGGACCAGAGCACGCCAGGCACCTCTGTCCTCCACTACTTCCCGCAGTTTGGTCAAACTCATGCTGGTAACCTCCATCTTTCCCAGCATCAGTGTCTTCTCCAGGGAGTCTTCTCTTCTCATGAGGTGGCCAAAGTACTGGAGCCTCAGCTTCACGAACACTCAGTGAGCACTCAGGGCTGATTTCCTTAAGAATGGATGCGTTTGATCTTCTTGCAGTCCATGGGACTCTCAAGAGTCTCCTCCAACACCATAATTCAAAAGCATCCATTCTTCGGTGATCAGCCTTCTTTATGGTCCAGCTGGCGGTATATAAATTCGATAGTGTTGTTGTTTAGTTGTTTAGTCTGCCTCTTCGTGACCCCCTGGACCAGAGCCACACCAGGCACTCCTGTCTTCCACTGCCTCCCGCAGTTTGGTCAAATTCAACAACAACAACAACAATCCTCTTCTGGAACCGGGAGCCACCGCTGGCTCGACCCACTAAGGAAGTTAGTAGCACAGAATGATTCAAAATAGCAAAATTAATTGCACGTTTATTCAACATCCCATTAAAACTATGTAGTTTAATGAATTCGACTGAACTGGAGAACTTGACACAACTTGTCAAATTCTGATAGTCATTTACACCTCTGCCGCCTCTTTGCACCAAGAAATAATAATAATAATAATAATAATAATAATAATAATAATAATAATTTATTTATACCCTGCCCATCTGGCTGGGCTTCCCCAGCCACTCTGGGCAGCTTCCAACAAAATATTAAAATACAGTAATGCACCAAACATTAAAAGCTTCCCTCAGCAGGGCTGCCTTCAGATGTCTTCTAAAAGTTTGGTAGTTGTGGTTCTCTTTGACATCTGATGGGAGGGCGTTCCACAGGGCGGGTGCCACTACCGAGAAGGCCCTCTGCCTGGTTCCCTGTAGCTTGGCTTCTCGCAGGGAGGGAACCGCCAGAAGGCCCTCAGCACTGGACCTCAGTGTCCAGGTAGAATGATGGGGGTTTCTTAACTAAAACATCTTCCACGAGGGAAACTGGGATCCTGGCTGCGATGCCTTCACTCCAGTTCAGTTGTGTGAGGCCGTTATTGCGACGGGAAGGTGACTTTCCTCCCAGCCAACATTCATCCTGCACTCGGCAGCCTTCCTAGGTCCTCTACTTCCGATGAGATCTTCTGCACCGGCCCATGGTAGCACTTGCAACAGAGAACTTGGTGGATTCTGGTCCAAATCTCTTTGGTTGATGGCCAAGGGTCTCCAGAAGAACACGATCACCAGCAGGATGATGGAGAAGAGGAATCTACATAAGGTGTCGTCGATCCAGAGCTCCCGCCAGACAGATAATGGCCCATATTATGAAGATAACGGATGGAATGATGGTGGGAATGACAGCAGTGTTAGAAACTCAGATACCGTATTTTTTGCACCATAACACACTTTTTTCCTCCTAGAAAGTAAGGGGAAATGTCTGTGCGTGTTATGGAGGGAATGCCTACGGGTGGCGGAGGGGATCTGCTGCAGTCGTGAGCAGAGGATCCATGGTTCCCCTTCCTTCCCTCCTCCGAGGCTCGCTTTGAAACAGCAAAGCGGGAGAAGAGCCGCTGAGTGGGGAGGAGAGAGGGACAGAGAGCCTGCTTCTTTAAAGGAGCAAAGCGGGAGAGGAGAGGAGCCGCTTACACGAGTGTAAGCGGCTCCTGTCCAGTTGGTTCCTGTAAAGCAAGCAGGCTCTCTGTCCCTCTCTCCTCCCCACTCAGCTCGCTAAATAGCATTATTAGCAGCATCCTTCTCCACACACCCCATGCGTGCTCCTTGTCCCTTGAGTGCTTTTCCTTCCCTCCCCACTTAAAACGTGGTTACAAAGCATGGATCCACATAGATCCTCAGGATTTTTGCATTGGGCTACTCCAAACTCACTGTCAGATCACATGTCTGTGGCTATAGCATGAACCACAAAAATCATACATCCACTGTTTCGTTTAAAATATTTTTTTTCTTGTTTTCCTCCTCTAAAAACTAGGTGCGTGTTATGGTCTGATGCGTGTTATAGAGCGAAAAATACGGTATATAAGCTAGATGCCAAATGGCTCCTTAAACCAAGGTTGGAGTTGCCAAAACAAAATGCCTAGTTGCCTTTTTCAGGCACGACGGCTCTCAAGTCTTATTTTTTCAAATGATGGAATGACTGTGATAGATTCTCAGTTAAACATCTCGCTAGTTCAGGTGACAACCTTGAGCCAGGTTAAGAGCTTTGAGAACTTGAAAAGAAGAAAAGTTACTTGAACCAGGGACTCAGACCTCTTTTTCATAAAGGTGACTGCTCCTGTGTTGTGGTTCCCAAAATTCATACCGATTGTGCACATGGTGGTCGAAAGCTGGGTGCAAAATGTGCCTGGCACCTAGCTAATTTCAAACATGGGATGAGGGTGTTGGTGAAGTGTCAGTAGAGCGAGAGCTTGACCAGAATCTGACACAGCTTCAGCAACTTCATGCTTTGTTGCTGTTGTTTAGTCGTTTAGTCATGTCCGCCTCTTTGTGACCCCCTGGACCAGAGCACGCCAGGCCCTCCTGTCTTCCACTGCCTCCCACAGTTTGGTCAAATAATAATAATTTATTATTTATACCCCGCCCATCTGGCTGAGTTTCCCCAGCCACTCTGCTGGTAGCTTCGAGAACACTGTTCCACCATCTCGTCCTCTGCCGTGCCCTTCTCCTTGTGCCCTCCATCTTTCCCAACATCTGGGTCTTTTCCAGGGAGTCTTCTCTTCTCATGAGGTGGCCAAAGTCTTGGAGCCTCAGCTTCAGGATCTGTCCTTCCAGTGAGCACTCAGGGCTGATTTCCTTCAGAATGGAGAGGTTTGATCTTCTTGCAGTCCATGGGACTCTCAAGAGTCTCCTCCAGCACCAGAATTCAAAAGCATCCATTCTTCAGCGATCAGCCTTCTCTATGGTCCAGCTCTCACTTCCAACTTTCATGCTTTGCACCAGGCTAATGAGGACTCACCAGACGATACACAAACCCACAAAAGCCAGGGAAATTACACAGAGGACCGCAGTGTGCATTTATTTGTTCACAATACCCTACATCTTTCAGTATTGTAAAGACAAACAGAAAATAGGAAAGAATCAAACCTATTAATCTCAATTGATCGGTTCATTTCATGTACATGGTAGGTCCTTTACTCTCAATTTGTGAACAATTGTGTAAATACGGCTTCTGGTGACTGAGGAGGTGGGGAAGGACTAGACTGCATTTTTAGTTTTTTGATGGTACTTCAAATAACATGTTTGTTTTACATGCAAATAAATTTTGTTTGATGGGGGGGGGGGAGAGATGCAAGGCCCATATTCCTGGTTCGTAAGGTAAAGCTAAAGGGACCCCTGACCATTAGGTCCAGTCGTGGCCGACTCTGGGGTTGCGGCGCTCATCTCGCTTTATTGGCCAAGGGAGCCGGCGTACAGCTTCCGGGTCATGTGGCCAGCAGGACTAAGCCGCTTCTGGAGAACCAGAGCAGCGCACGGAAACGCCATTTACCTTCCCACCAGAGTGGTACCTATTTATCTACTTGCACTTTGACGTGCTTTCAAACTGCTAGGTTGGCAGGAGCAGGGACCGAGCAACAGGAGCTCACCCCGTCGCGGGGATTCAAACCACCGACCTTCTGATCGAAGGTCGGCAAGTCCTAGGCTCTGTGGTTTAACCCACAGCGCCACCCGCGTCCCTCATCCCGGTTCATGGCTACTGTTAAAAACTCCAGCTTCTCCTCCTTTGTCGGCACTTTGTTCTTGGGATCTCTGACTGCCTTCTCTTTGGCCCAGGGCGACAACTTCCCCCCAGGGACCTCACCCAGCTCTGCTCACCTGTTTGGTTCTTGTCTCCTTTCCCTGTTTGCAAGCTTCCCTCTTATTCACTCCTGACTGGGGCGAATTCACCACACCTTACTCTCAGAAAGGCTTCTGCTTTGGGGGCAGGCCACACCGAACCTGGGTCATGTACCAAATGTGCCACCTGTCAGCGGCTACACTGGTCTCCACATCGCGATAGCTCAGGTAGTGGAGTGCCTTGGTTTCATCTGACCTCGCTGCGGCAATGGGAGCTGCAGAGGTACCCGGTGATGTTCAGGGGCCTATCTTGCGTGGCACAATTCTGTCCCACGAATCGGAGGGTGTGTGTCTCAAAACACCACAGAAATAAACAACTATCTGACGTTTAGAAGACATCTGAAGGCAGCCCTGTTTAGGGAAGTTTTTAATTTGTTGTTGTTGTTGTTGTTGTTTAGTCATTTAGTCATGTCCTGACCAGTAGGTCTAGTCGTTGCCGACTCTGGGGTTGCGGCGCTCATCTCACTTTATTGACCAAGGGAGCCAGCGTACAGCTTCCGGGTCATGTGGCCAGCATGACTAAGCCGCTTCTGGCGAACCAGAGCAGCGCACGGAAACGCCGTTTACCTTCCCACCAGAGCGGTACCTATTTATCTACTTGCACTTTGACGTGCTTTCAAACTGCTAGGTGGGCAGGAACAGGGACCGAGCAACGGGAGCTCACCCTGTCGTGGGGATTCGAACCGCCAACTTTCCGATCGGCAAGTCCAAGGCTCAATGGTTTAACCCACAGCACCACCTGCGTCCCTTGGAAACAAATAAAAAACCAATAAAAATGACTATTGGTGTAATGAGATTGGGCCTGAAATAGGCATCTAAATGGCCACGTTCTGCATCAACCGAGGTTCCTGAACAGTCTTCAAAAGCAGCTCCAGGCACAGTGCATTGTAGTAGTCTAACCTGGATGCAGCCACAGCCTGCAGAAATAGGGCAAGCACAGCTCAGAGCTGCACACTGGTCTTCTTTGTTACCTGTCATTAAAATGGCAGCTTTGAGGCTTGCCACCTCCCATGGCAGGCGCAGGGCTGCAGGGCGTGTGCTAATTGCCCGGGATAAATAAGCTTCTAGGGACGTGCAGAGTGCCTTTCCCTTCTTTGCTGTGAAGTTTCCAAATATTCAGAATTTGGGAGAAGGTCTGCCTGATCGCTGAGCACGGCTTCCAGGCAGGGTCTGAACCCTGGGTCTCCTTTTTCCAAAATAAAGTCCACAGGGAGGACCAATTAAGAGGTTTCGCTTACAAATTAAGCAGGATGCAAATTCTGCTAAATAAAACAGGGGTTGGACCACATGGCCCTTTGCATCCCTTCCCCCTCTACAATTCTACGATTCCATGGAAAATAAATAAATGCTGTAGGATTGCTGAAGTTAAGTAAGCCTGGATCTGCTTGGCAGCAAGGAGGGGAACCACTTGTTGTTGTTGTTGTTTAGTCGTGTCCGCCTCTTCGTGACCCCCTGGACCAGAGCACGCCAGGCACTCCTGTCTTCCACTGCCTCCCGCAGTTTGGTCAAACTCATGCTGGTAGCTTCGGGAACACTGTCCCACCATCTCGCCCTCTGTCATCACCTTCTCCTTGTGCCCTCCATCTTTCCCAGCATCAGGGTCTTTTCCAGGGAGTCTTCTCTTCTCATGAGGTGGCCAAAGTCTCGGAGCCTCAGCTTCAGGATCTGTCCTTCCAGTGAGCACTCAGGGCTGTTTTCCTTCAGAATGGAGAGGTTTGATCTTCTTGCAGTCCATGGGACTCTCCAGAGTCTCCTCCAGCACCAGAATTCAAAAGCATCCATTCTTCGGCCATCAGCCTTCTTTATGGTCCAGCTCTCACTTCCATACATCACTACTGGGAAAACCATTGCTTTGACTATACGGACCTTTGTTGGCAAGGGGATGTCTCTGCTTTTTAAGATGCTGTCTAGGTTTGCCATTGCTTTTCTCCCAAGAAGCAAACGTCTTTTAATTTTGTGGCTGCTGTCACCATCTACAGTGATCATGGAGCCCAATAAAGTAAAATCTCTCACTGCCTCCATTTCTTCCCCTTCTATTTGCCAGGAGGTGATGGGACCAGTGGCCACGATCTTCATTTTTTTGATGCTGAGTTTCAGACCATATTTTGCGCTCTCCTCTTTCACCCTCATTAAGAGGTTCTTTAATTCCTCCTCACTTTCTGCCATCAAGGTTGTGTCATCTGCATATCTGAGGTTGTTGATATTTCTTCCGGTGATCTTAATTCCGGCTTGGGATTCATCCAGCCCAGCCTTTCACATGATGAATTCAGGGAAATCACTGGGCACCCCCAAATCAGAGCAGGGTAGACGTTTTGTCAATAGATTTAACACACCCCAAACACGTTCTCAAGACACAAAGTGCTTTTCTGGAGCCCAGCAGAAGCCGCTCCTCTGCAAGAGGCACGAGTGCGAAATTAGCCACTGCGTAGGGGCAAAAGGGTTTGCCCCGGGTTCCCTGGCACATGGCATGCGCCGAAACTCCTTTCGGAAGGCGTCTGAGCGAAACAAACCACCGCTGCGCAAGACTCTTCCGCCCCACAGCTGCTCTTCCCGGCCTCATCCGGAGGGAAAAACCTGTTCTTATTTTTCTCAGCCCACACCCAGTTCCAGAGAGCCAGGCAAGTTAGCATATTAATCTGTGTTGCCAAACCCACATGGATTTGCCAAGGAGAGAGGGCAAGTCTTTGGCGTTTCACTTGGCAAAAAAAAACAAACAAAAAAACAAACCACCCCAACCAATTTGATGAAATGGAAGAAATAAATTGATCCCATGCCTGCGTCTGATATATATTGGCCTAGGACCCTCGTACCTACAGGACCGCCTCTCCCGGTCTGCCCCGCGGAGGACCTTAAGGTCCATAAATAGCAACACCCTAGAGGTCCCGGGCCCTAAGTAAGTTAGATTGGCTTCAACCAGAGTCAGGGCCTTTTCAACTCTGGCTCCGGCTTGGTGGAACACTCTTTCTCATGAGACCAGGGCCCTGCGGGATCTAATTTCTTTCCGCAGGGCCTGTAAGACAGAGTTGTTCCGCCTGGCCTTTGGCTTGGAATCAACTTGATCCCCTTCCCCTCTTTCCTCTTTCCTCCTGTGATGGAACTCCTATTTGGGGACTTCCCTGGCTTTTTTCTGGCCCACGTAGGACCAGTCTGGATAGCTGGCCTTGGTGAAGATTTGACATTTTCATCCCCAAAAAGTTTCTGATTTGAATTTCTATTGAAATGAGGCTGCATTTTAATGTTGTGTTTTAATCTTGTTTTTAAGTTGCATCTTAATCAATTGTTTTATACCTGGTGTTAGCCACCCCGAGCCTGGTCTTGGCTGCGGAGGGCAGGGTATAAATATATTATTATTATGATTATGATTATTATGTCTCCAGGGCTTCCAGAAAAGGCAGACAGAGCAGGGTGCCCAAAAACAAGATTCACTTTGCAAGAGGTGAGCTGCAAGCTCTAGCCAAGCGTAAGGAAATAAGAACTTGGCTGCTGGATCAGACCAAAAGCCCATTTGGTTCAGTATCCTGTTCTCACAGGGGCCTCCCAGCTGCCCACTGTGGCCACAGCCCCAAAGTCTGCCCAAGAACCATCACCTAGTCTAGGAACGGCCAGCTGCCCAGTTTGTTTCTAGCTGAGAAGCGCCACGAGGGGACAGGAGGCAGCACCTTCCAGCGACAGCACCTCAACTCCTGACTGCTTCGCATCCGAAGGAGGTGGCAGAACTTGCTGTGACTTTTTTTTTGCAAAGCATTTTGAGGATAGAATCGTTTGCGTCATCTATAATAATAATAATAATTTATTATTTATACCCCGCCCATCTGGCTGGGTTTCCCCAGCCACTCTGGGCGGCTTTCAACAAAATATTAAAATACAGTAATGCATCAAACATTAAAAGCTTCCCTAAACAGGGCTGCCTTCAGATGTCTTCTAAAAGTCTGGTAGTTGTTGTTCTCTTTGACATCTGGTGGGAGGGTGTTCCACAGGGCGGGCGCCACCACCGAGAAGGCCCTCTGCCTGGTTCCCTGTAACTTGGCTTCTCGCAGGGAGGAACCGCCAGAAGGCCCTCGGCGCTGGACCTCAGTGTCCGGGCACAACGATGGAGGTGGAGACACTCCTTCTACTGGGATCTTGACTCTGCTGGGACAGCAGATTTATCTCCTGGGGTGTCCAGAGCACAGCTGAGTCCTGTTGTGCTGGATGAGTTTCAGTTAGTAAGGCTCGATAACGTGGACAGAGTCCTTGTTTTGGTCAGTGCGACTGCTTGTGCCCTGGACACTCATGGCTGATAAAAACTAGCTGGAGACAGCTGGCTGGGCGAGGTAGGTGATGAATGTTTTCCTGATGGTCCCTGCCTGCTTGAAGGAGGCAGAGAGGGGTAATAATAATAATTTTTATTTATATCCCGCCCTCCCCAGCCAAGGCCGGGCTCAGGGCTGCTAACAAGCAATAATAAAAATAAGTTGAATGAATAAGAACTGCCCCTCCAGATCTGGAAAATCTTAAGTTGCTACTGGCCAATAGCTCATCTCCCCTTCTTAGGCAAGGTTCTTAAGCGGGTGCTTGTGGACCAGATCCAGGCACTCTCAGAGGAAACTGATTTTCTAGATCCATTTCAGTGATGGTTTAGGCTCGGTTTTGGCACAGAAACTGCCTTGGTTGCCCTCCGTCGGGAGAGAGGCAGGGAAAGTGTGTCCCTGTTAATCCTCCTCAACTTCTCTCTCTCTCTTTTTTTTAAGATAATTTTTATTGATTTTAACATATAAATTATAAAATGTACCACAAAACTTATCACTTAGACAATCTTTTTAGACTTCCATCAGCACCTCTGATGATCCACCGTTTTAACCACTTCTTATGCATTTCTTAGGGACTTGCTGATCAGAAGGTCAGCGGTTCGAATCCCCGCAACGGGGTGAGCTCCCGTTGCTCGGTCCCTGCTCCTGCCCACCTAGCAGTTCGAAAGCACGTCAAAGTGCAAGTAGATAAATAGGTACTGCTCCTGCGGGAAGGTAAACGGCGTTTCCGTGCGCTGCTCTGGTTCACCAGAAGTGGATTTGTCATGCTGGCCACATGACCCGGAAGCTGTACGCCGGCTCCCTCGGCCAGTAAAGCGAGATGAGCGCCGCAACCCCAGAGTCGGTCACAACTGGACCTAATGGTCAGGGGTCCCTTTACCTCTACCTATGCATTTCTTAACTTTATATTGCCTTTACATCTCTTAACAAATCATCCTAATCCTCCTCAGCTTCTCAGCAGCTTTTGATACCATCGACCATGGTATCCTTCTGGAGTGGCTGTCTGAGTTAGGGGTGGCTGGCACTACTCTGAGGTGGTCACGGTCCTACTGGGGTAGTCATTCCCAGAGAGTGATGCACAAGCCCCATGGAGTCTTCGACGTGGGGTTCCTCAGGGTTCAATTTTATCCCCCAGGCTGTCTAAATGAAGCTGCTGGGTGGGGCTATCAGCAGGTTTGGAGAATGTTGTCAGCAATATGCTGATGGCACTCAGCTCCATTTCTCCTTTACATCTGCAGGTGAGGCAGTGGAAGTGCTGGACCAGTGTCTTGCCTCGGTAATGGACTGGATGAGAGCCAACAAACTGAAGCTCAATCCAGATAGGATGGAGGCACTGTTAGTGGGGGGTTCCCTAGACCAGATGGGTGGGAGACTGCCTTCTCTTGATGGGGTTACACTTCCTCTGAAGGAGCAGGTTCACAGCTTGGGGGTCCTCCTGGATCCTTTGCTGTCGCTCAAGGCTCAGGTGGCCTCCGTTCCTTCCATCAGCTTCGGCTGGTGGCCCAGCTTGCACCCCTATCTGGACATGGCTAGCCTAACTACTGTTGCATATGCTCTGGTAACCTCAAGGTTAAAGGTAAAGGGACCCCTGACCATTAGGTCCAGTCATGGCCGACTCTGGGGTTGCGGCACTCATCTCGCTTTACAGGCCGAGGGATCCGGCATACAGCTTCCGGGTCATGGGGCCAGCATGACTAAGCCGCTTCTGGCGAACCAGAGCAGCGCACGGAAACGGCGTTTACCTTCCCACCGGAGTGGTACCTATTTATCTACTTGTACTTTGACATGCTTTCGAACTGCTAGGTTGGCAGGAGCAGGGACCGAGCAACAGGAGCTCACCCCGTCACGAGGATTCGAACCACTGACCTTCTGATCGGCAAGCCCTAGGCTCTGTGGTTTAACCCACAGTGCCACCCGCGTCCCTTAACCTCAAGGTTAGATTACTGCAATGTGTTATAAGTAGGGCTGCCCCTGAAGACGGTTTGGAAATTTCAGCTGGTGCAGAATTCAGTGGCCAGGTTGCTCAAGACCATGGGTAGGCAAACTAAGGCCCGGGGGCCAGATCCGGCCCAATCGCCTTCTAAATCAGGCCTGCGGACGGTCCGGGAATCAGCGTGTTTTTACATGAGTAGAATGTGTGCTTTTATTTAAAACGCATCTCTGGGTTATTTGTGGGGCATAGGAATTCCTTCATTTATTTATTTTTTCAAAATATAGTCCAGCCCCCCGCACAAGGTCTGAGGAACTGTGGACCGACCCCCTGCTGAAAATTTGCTAACCCCTGCTCAAGACAGTTTGAGCATATTACACCGATCCTGGTCTGACTGCACTGGCTACCAATTAGTTTCCGGGCCCAATTCAAAGGGCTGGTTTTGACCTATAAAGCCTTAAACGGCTCAGGACTGCAATACCTCAAGGACCACCTCTTTCCATGTGAACGTACCCGGACTGAGATAATCTTCTGAGGCCCTTCTTTGTGTGTCTCCTCCTTGAGAGGTCCGGAGGGTGGCAACACAAGAACGGGGGCTTCTCTGCAGTGGCTCCCCATCTGTGGAATGCTCACCCCAGGAAGGCTGCCCTGGCCCCTTCATTACATAACATTCGGTGCCAGGCAAAAACATTCCTCTTCAACCAGTCTTTCAGCTGATTAACATTCTATGGCTTTTAAAATGAGTTTGCGGGGTGTGTGTAATTATTGGTTTGTTTTCATATGTATTTTGTGTTCTCATTTTGTTTTTGTTTTTAATTATCTTTATTGGTTTTTTTCAAGGGATGCGGGTGGCGCTGTGGGTAAAAGCCTCAGCGCCTAGGGCTTGCCGATCGAACGGTCGGCGGTTCGAATCCCCGCGGCGGGGTGCGCTCCCGTTGCTCGGTCCCAGCGCCTGCCAACCTAGCAGTTCGAAAGCACCCCCGGGTGCAAGTAGATAAATAGGGACCGCTTTCTAGCGGGAAGGTAAACGGCGTTTCTGTGTGCGGCTCTGGCTCGCCAGATGCAGCTTCGTCACGCTGGCCACGTGACCCGGAAGTGTCTTCGGACAGCGCTGGCCCCCGGCCTCTTGAGTGAGATGGGCGCACAACCCTAGAGTCTGTCAAGACTGGCCCGTACGGGCAGGGGTACCTTTACCTTTACCTATTGGTTTTTCAGTTACATACTCCACATACAAATATGGTTTTACATTTTACATTTATACATGCTCCTAAGAGCTGACTTCCCTCCTTCTGGCTTTTTTATATCATATCTAAATTTTTCCGCATTTTCTTGTGTCTTCATTTTGTATTATTCTGCCTCAGACCACCCTGTGATCTCCGGACAAAGGCCGGCATACAGCTTTAATAAATAACAAAATAATAATTGTTATTCATTTCATGTCTAAGGATGCACGGACAGCAATCTTAGGTGCACTTCCTTGTGGATCTGTGGGAATTATTCCTACTTGTTCATTCTCTTTGTTTCTCACCTGCCTTCTCATCACGTAAGGGCCGGGCACATCGAATACGAAATCTAAAACCGAGATTGGGAACCCGAGGGCCAAATTCCCTCCTGGGCAATGTTCCGGGGGCCGAATGCCAGCGCTGGGCAGGGCCAGAGGCAAAAAGAGGGCGAGGCGCTGAATTTCACTTTGGCATCGTAGGCCAGTTTCGACAAGACACTTACAGACAGGCTCTCTCTGTCTTCCAGCCAAGTGAGCAGGAGATACCGTATTTTTCGCACTATAAGACGCACCAGACCATAAGACGCACCTAGTTTTTGGAGGAGGAAAACAAGAAAAAAAATATTCTGAATCTCAGAAGCCAGAACAACAAGAGGGATCGCTGCACAGCGAAAGCTGCAATCCCTCTTCCTGTTCTGGCTTCTGGGATAGCTGCGCAGCCTGCATTCGCTCCCACACACATTTCCCCTTACTTTTTAGGAGGGAAAAAGTGAGTCTTATAGAGCAAAAAATACGGTAGATTCAGAGCTGAAGGACACTTCCCAACCGGGGAAGAATACTGAAGGAGGGTGAAAATTAGGGTCAGTGGCCCTGTGGGCCACATTTGCCCATAACACAGGCCTGATCTATCTTCATCATCATCATCATCATTATTAGATTATTCTTCATTATTATTATAATTATTATTATAAGAATTTTTTCGAGAGATATTTTTCTTAGCATGGCAACGGCGCCCACCTGAGAGTTGCCAAGTTCCAGTGAGTTCTGGCTGAAAAAAGCCCTGACTATTATTATTAAAATTTGCATACCGCCCTTCGTCCGTAGACCTCAGACCTGAAGCATTAAAACTGTCAAAACAATATTAACCGCTCCTTCTCACCCCGGCCAATTAGTAGCCTAAAACCTCAGGGCTCTGCATCGTTAAAAGCCTGGAGGAAGAGGCAAGTTTTCACTGGGGCCAAAAACTAAGCAGAGTCTGTGCTGCATGGCTTTTCCAGCAACCACGGGGCCACCACCAGGAAGGCCCTTTTCACGAGTGATGGATATTCAGGCCTTACTTGGGTGGTGGAATAACAAGCAAGGCTTTGTAGCAGATCTTATAGCCAAGGTAGGAAGATGCCTTCTCTGCAACTGAGTCCTTCAGGAAAGCTGGCATTAAAACCAGGAGCCCTGCAGGCTGTAAGTAAGTCTGAATGGTGAGCAGGCCAGGAGGCCAGGCAGGCTGACCCTCACCTGTAGACCCACCACCAAGGGGCCTGGCACTTAACCCTGGGTAGCATCTCTGCTACCCAGAGTAGGGTAGCATCATGCAAAAGGCTGGGCTGGATGAATCCCAAGCTGGAATTAAGATTGCTGGAAGAAATATCAACAACCTCAGATATGCAGATGACACAACCTTGATGGCAGAAAGTGAGGACGAATTAAAGAACCTTTTAATGAGGGTGAAAGAGGAGAGCGCAAAATATGGTCTGAAGCTCAACATCAGAAAAACGAAGATCATGGCCACTGGTCCCATCACCTCCTGGCAAATAGAAGGGGAAGAAATGGAGGCAGTGAGAGATTTTACTTTCTTGGGCTCCATGATCACTGCAGATGGTGACAGCAGTCACGAAATTAAAAGACATTTGCTTCTTGGGAGAAGGGCAATGACAGGCCTAGACAGCATCCTAAAAAGCAGAGACATCACCTTGCCAACAAAGGTCCGTATAGTTAAAGCCATGGTTTTCCCAGTAGTGATGTATGGAAGTGAGAGCTGGACCATAAAGAAGGCTGATCGCTGAAGAACTGATGCTTTTGAATTCTGGTGCTGGAGGAGACTCTTGAGAGTCCCATGGACTGCAAGAAGATCCAGCCTCTCCATTCTGAAGGAAATCAGCCCTGAGTGCTCACTGGAAGGTCAGATCGTGAAGCTGAGGCTCCAGTACTTTGGCCACCTCATGAGAAGAGAAGACTCCCTGGAGAAGACACTGGTGCTGGTCCATGGGGTCACGAAGAGTCGGACATGACTAAACGACTAAACAACAACAAAGCATCTCTGCACCACATCAAGCTGCAGACTTAGCTTTCTTTTCCACTACCACAAAACTGAATTTCTGTGCGGCACTGCAAGAAATGGACTCAGGACTGGGTGGGCCCTGGCCAATTAGGAGTCCCCTGACGTTCTTAGCTAGCCATGCGTCATGGAAACCCCGGAATCGAAGAGGAGGAAGGGTCCACGAGGGTCATCTAGTCCAACCCCCTGCTATGCAGGAATCTTTTTCGCCCCACGTGGGGCTCGAACCCACAACCATGAAATTAAGAGTCTCGTGCTCTACCGACTGAGCTGTCCCGCAGATCCTGGCCTTGCGGTCTGTGTGTGAGGCCACGTGATCAGGAGAAGGGAAGGGTGACATTGAGGTTATCGGCAGAGGAGGAACCAGTTTCAACAGCCGCGGGAGAGGAGGAGATTCCTTTTTTGGGGACTTGCAGGGCCAGGAATGCATTGGCTTATCTGTCCAAAAGCCTCAGCTCTTTTGAGCCCCGCCTGGGCCAGCCAAGGCTATCATAACAACAACAGAACAGGATCAGGCCCATTGAGTCCAGCATCCTGTTCCCCCAGATGCCGCAACGGAAAACCTTAAGCAGGGACTGAGCACAGGAGCCCGCTCCTCCTCCACAAATCTGCCTAGTCCTCTTTTAAAGCCATCCAGGTCATCACTGCCTCTTGTGGCAGAGAGTTCCAAAGTTTAACCACATGACAAAGCCATTATCTTTCCTCTGTCCTGAATCTTCCAATCTTCATTGGATGAACACGGGTTCTAGTGTTATGTGGGGGTATATGTGGGGGGGAATCCTCTCTGCCCACTTTCCCCAGGCCACGCATTATTTTATAATAAGCTTCTATTGTATAATAATAACAATAATAATAATAATAAATTTATTTATATCCCGCCCTCCTCAGCCGAAGCCGGACTCAGAGCGGCTAACAACAATAAACGTAACACAGCATTCTAAAATCAATTCATTCTAAAATCAATTCAAAATCAAATTGATGGCAACCATTGGGCTAGAGTTCTATGAGGATTGCTAAAGGAGGGAGTCAGGCTGTGCCTTGGCCAAAGGCCAGGCGGAGCAGCTCCGTCTTGCAGGCCCTGCGGAAAGATGTCAAGTCCCGCAGGGCCCTGGTCTCTTGTGACAGACCGTTCCACCAGATTGGAGCCACAGCCGAAAAAGCCCTGGTTCTGATTGAGGCCAGCCTAACCTCTCTGTGGCCTGGGACCTCCAAGATGTTTTTATTTGAAGACCGTAAGTTCCTCTGTGGGACATACCAGGAGAGGCAGTCCTGTAGGTACGAAGGTCCTAGGCCATATAGGGCTTTAAAGGTTAAAAGGTATCACTTGCCTTTTCTCTAAACTTAAGAGTCCAAAACGCTACAACCCTTTTTCTCCTAGTCTTTCCGTCTCCCTGATTGTTTTGGTTGCTCCATCCTCCTATACGCTGAATGACACATATCAGAAATAAATGCGTATTTCCTCCGCTCTGTTCCCCCCTGCCTCCCTTTTCCTCCGAGGAACCCCTTGTGCTGCTTACAGGTGGTCAAACCCCCCATTTTTTTAGGGTGTGTGAGAGAGGGAGGGGCAGGGACCCTGCATGTTGGGTAAAGCGCCATTAACTTGGATAGGATAACCCAAGGCAGATTCGGGCATGCCCATCCTTTACATGTACAGATTATCCCAATTATCGCACAATGCCTTTGCCACTGGAAGCTTTCCTCACGTGGCACGGGGCCACCGGAGGCAGCTGGGCCCAGGCCCAGGAGAACATGCTGCCCGCCACACCCTCTGCCTGGGCAGCTGCCCACACCAAGCCTCCAGTGAAACCGCAGCCGCACCTTCTCACGCAGCAAAGAAAACGTGAAATATTTTTAGCTGCCGGTGTGTGTCATTTGCCGTTGGGATTCCTGCATCGCAGCGGGTTGGGCTGGATAACCCTCGGCGTCCCTTCTTACCCTGCTTATTCCAAGTATCACTCGCCGAAGCTTCTTTGACGACAACACAATATTCAAGAGAGCTTTGGGGCCTTTTTTGTGCCCCTATGACACACGCACAGAGTTGTGCCGCTCGCAGGGCACCTGAGGGCAGCCACCCTCGCCAAGGCCCCATTGGGAGAGCGGTGGCGGATGGTGCCCAGTGCAGGAGGCCGGCAGGCCCTTTTGGGGGTGTTGTCCGTGCCCCATGGCAGGCAGCGACAACCCTGGGCTGGTTGTATGTAAGAAATCAGGCCAGGAGATGGGGAGAGGGCCGACTGAGGTTTTGGGGGCAGCCACTGAACATAGAGAGTTGCAGCACATGGAAACGCCGTTTACCTTCCCGCCAGAGCGGTACCTATTTATCTACTTGCACTTTGACGTGCTTTCGAACTGCTAGGTTGGCAGGAGCAGGGACCGAGCAACGGGAGCTCACCCCGTCGCAGGGATTCGAACCGCCAACCTTCTGATCGGCAAGTCCTAGGCTCTGTGGTTTAACCCACAGCGCCACCCGCGCCCCTGAACCCGGGACACCCTTCTGCATGCCAAGCAGCTCTCCACCGCAGACCTCCTTTTCCCACCCACCACCCACCCTAATGTACCAGCCGCCAAAAATAGGAGAGGATGAAATTTGCAAACTCAGAAGGGGGAAAGAAACCCGGGAGGTTGGGCTCTCTTTTGGCAAACATCTTTTTTGCAAAACAAAACATAATAAATAAATAAATCTCTTTTTTTGCGCGCGCGGGGTGCGTTCTCTCTTCCAAGTCAAATTCCAGGGCGGCCCCTCCCTCCCCGCTCCCCTCCAGTCTTTGGTGGAAGGGGGGGGGGGTTGAGGCTGCCTCCCTGCCTGGCTCTGCAGCGGTGAATAATCGCACCCAAAATGTCTGCAGCGCAAGGCGAGAGCAAGCCCGGGCGTGAATCGGATCCGCCTGCCGGCCGACCCCCCCACCTCCAGCCGCCGCGGTGCCCTGGAGACAGGCGGATCCGATTCCCAGAGAGAGAGAATCAGGGAGGAGAGGAAAAGGGGAGACGGAAAAGCAGGCAGACCCTCCCCTCGAAAATGGGGGCATCTTGGCAAGACCCCCCCCCCCAAAAAGCGGCAAGAAAAACGCAGAGCAGCAGTTTCCCACGCAGAGGTAGGAGGCGCGTTGGACGGCTTTGGGGAGGGGGGGACCCTCATTCCTCCGCCCAGTCCCCGCCTGGCAAAGTTTGGGGAAGTTTTTTTTGGGGGGTGAAGGACCCGCGCCCCCCAAACCCTTGGCCGCCCCCACCTAAAGGAGGCTTTTCGACCCCGGCTGGGCGCTTAGAGGGAAAAGTTTGCCAAAGTTTGGCCAAGTTTGCCAAAGTTTAGCCAAGTTTCCCAAAGTTTCCCCAAGTTTAGCCAAGGTTCCCCAAGTTTGCCAAACTTTGCCCCCGTCCCCTCGCCCTCCGCGGACCGACCTGGGGCTGAACGGGCGCTGCTGGTGCTTCTCCCGGGGGGGCTCCGGCCGCCGTCGCCGCCGTCGGGGCTCCTCCTGGGACTGATCCGCCGCCGCCGTGCGCCCCACGCCTCTTCCCGGGAACAGGTCGGGCTCCCTGCCCGCTGCCTCCGCCCACCGCGGCTTCCCTTGGCCGTCCAACAGGTAGGACAGCTCCGGAGCGGCTCCTGCTGCATTCTGGGACTGGTAGTCCTGCCCTGAAGCGGATTCTTAGGGCCGTTCACACGCACAAAGAATTGCATGTTGTGTTTTGGGGATTTTGTGGCATGGAAATGCATGTTTGTGTGCAAGCGTTGTTTACGCAAAGTATCTTTCCATTTTCCAATGTTTCTTTTTTTCTTTGCTTCTTTTCTTGTTTTCTAAATATTGTTGAACAATGTGTGAATGGTTGTGTTTATATGCATATGTTTGAAATTAAAACACACACTCCAATCGGGATCCGATTGGAGGCCCGCCGGCGCCCTGGGGGACCGACGCTGCAGGGAGACCTCTGAGCATGGGCAGAGTGCCCAGGCTGTCCCCGCAAGCCCTTCCCCTCTCTCTTTTTTTTCTGGGGGGACGAATCTGAAGTCGCTCCAGCTGCTGGTCCGTCGGAGGGTGGAGGGCGCTTATTTTAAGGTGTGGATAGGGGGGGTACAGCGCACCCCACCCCATGGGTTTTAATGTTGTATTTTCATCTTGTTTTTAAAGTTGTATTTTAATCAACTTGTTTTTATTATTGATTGTTAGCCGCCCTGAGCCCGGTCTTGGCTGGGGAGTGTGGGGTATAAATAAAATAAAATTATTATTATTATTATTATTATTATTATTATTATTATTATTATTGGAAACACTGCACCTTCCTGCTTTCAGTTGCATTCCCTGTCATTTTTTTATCATTCTGATTCGCCCTGGATTCCCGGGAGGGAGGGGGGCAAAAGTACTTTGCCCATGCTCAGAGGCCCCATCACTGTCTCTGATGAGCTAGGACGTGGAGGGCAGGCGGGGTGGGGGCCAGCTCAAACAACCGAGGAGAGGATCGGGAAAGAGGAAAGGTGACGGCAGCCTACCTGGGACTTCTCCAGCTTGGAGGGGGGAGAAGACTACAACTCCCAGCATCCCCCGCGCCCGCCGGGTGACACATGGCTTTGGAATGCCAGCTGCTGCCAGCCTTTCTCTCGGGCTCCAAAACCGGTCCAGAGAGCCGGGAGTCGCCCTCAGGAGTCAGCAGCGCCTCTCCCCGAAAGCAGAAAAGTAGCAGCCAAGCCAGGAGCGGTTCCTGGACTTGCCAGCCTGGCATTTCTCTCCCCTGCTGAAGATTAAGAAGTCCAACACCGGATTCCCTCCAGAGCTTCCTCTCCACCTTGGAAAAAACTCCATCCTTAATAAGAGGGTGGCTGACTTAGAATCATAGATTTGGAAGGGCTCCCCCAGGGTCATCTAGTCCAACCCGCTGCAACGCAGAAATCGCTGCTGAAGAATCCCTGGCAGATGGCCAACCAACCTCTGCTTAAAAGCCGCCAAGGGAGTCAGTGCCACTGCTGAATGTCTCTTACCATCAGAAAGTTCTTCCTGATGTTCAGTCGGAATCTCCTCTCTTGCAACTTGAAGCCATGGGTTCGAGTCCTACCCTCCAGTGCAGGAGAAAACAAGCTTCCTCCATCTACCATATGACAGCCCTTGAGATATTTGAAGATGGCTATCATATCATCTTGACTATGCAAGTCTTTGACTGTGTAGACCATAGCAAACTGTGGCAAGTTCTTATAGAAATGGGAGTGCCTGATCACCACATCTGTCTCCTGAGAAATCGCTATGTGGGACAAGAAGCTACAGTTAGAACTGGATATGGAACAACTGATTGGTTCAAAATTGGGAAAGGAGTACGGCAAGGCTGTATATTATCTCCCTGCTTATTTAACTTATATGCAGAATTCATCATGCGAAAGGCTGGGCTGGATGAATCCCTAGCCGGAATTAAGATTGCCAGAAGAGTTCACCATCCCTCAGACCTTGTGGGGGGCCAGACTATATTTTTTTTGGTGGGATAAACAAATTCCCATGCCCCACAAATAACCCAGAGATGCATTTTAAATAAAAGGACACATTCTACTCATGTAAAAACATGCTGATTCCCAGACCGTCTGCGAGCCGGATTGAGAAGGCGATTGGGCTGGATCCGGCCCCTGGGCCTTAGGTTGCCTACCCCTGTCCTAGTGTGACGCTCTAACCACTACACCACACTGGCTTTTAATCAGGAAATTTCCCTCCACTGCACCCTCAAAAAGTGCCTGGGAACTTTTTTGAAATATTAATTCTCTCTCTCTCTCTTTTTTAATGGTGCTTTTAAAAAAGAAAAAAGAAATCTTTAAGCTGTCTATAGAAAAATGTCTGGTGACCTGTCTATTGGATGGGGTCAAAGCAAAGCAAATGGCCTTTTCCGTTGAAAACGGTTCCTTGTGATTATGTCCCATTGAAATCAAACCTTTTAAAAGAATTTAGCTGCGGCATCAATGCTTTTTAAAAAAAAATAATAAATTTTAAAATCCCGAAATCCAACGACGCCCACAATTTGAAACACTTGCCGAAAAAAGGGGGGGGGAATATCTGTTTACAAATAAGACTACTCATGTGCATTTTTGTAAAGCAAACACCAGCAGGGCGAGAATTTATTTGGCCATAATTGAGGAGAGGCGAGTGAATCACCGTCGGACTCTTGTAAATTTAACATCCCCAAAGAGGAAACAGATAAAACGCACCTTTACAACCAGCTCACTCAATCAGAATATAAAAAGCCACATGTCTGAAACCACAAAAGCAACCACTGTGTCACAGATCTTTCCCTCAGACACAGATAAAAATTTTAATAGTGGTTTGATCGCCAGAATTTACATAGAACCATGAAGGAAGTCGGCACCCAAGTCTCATTCTGCCTTCTTAATCTGATTCCCACCTCCCAATAAAAACTGAAAGACACAACGCACAGACACAAACCCTATCAATTTGTCTAATCTCTGCAGTCATAAGAACCTGGTCTTGCAGGTCCTAATCTGACACTCTAACCACTACACCACGCTGCCTCTTAATCAGGAAATGCCCCCCACCCCTCGAAAAGTGCCTGGGAACTTTTTCACTTTAAAATTCAGAATATCTATGTGCATTTTTGTAAAGGAAACACCAGCAGGGAGAGAGAATTTATTTGGCCATAACTGGGGCGAGGCGAATGAATCACAGTCGGACTCTTGAAGATTTAACAGTCCAGAAAAGGAAGCAGATAAAACTCACCTTTACAACCGGCTCACTCAATCGGAACATCAAAACCACACGCCGGAAACCACAAAATCTATCCCTTTGTGACATATCTTTCCCATAGACACGGATATAATTGTTGCAAGTGGTTTGATCTCCAGGATTTAAAGGTAAAGGTAAAGGTCCCCTGACCACTAGGTCCAGTCGTGGCCGACTGGGGTTGCGGTGCTCATCTCACTTTATTGGCCGAGGGAGCCGGCGTACAGCTTCCGGGTCATGTGGCCAGCATGACTAAGCCGCTTCTGGCGAACCAGAGCAGCGCACGGAAACGCCGTTTACCTTCCCGCCGGAGTGGTACCTATTTATCTACTTGCACTGGTGTGCTTTCGAACTGCTAGGTTGGCAGGAGCAGGGACTGAGGAACGGGAGCTCACCCCATTGCGGGGATTCGAACCGCTGACCTTCTGATCGGCAAGTCCTAGGCTCTGTGGTTTAACCCACAGCGCCACCCGCGTCTAGGATTTATATAGAGCCAGAAAGGAAGCGAACATCCCAGTCTCGTTCTGCTTCCTCAATCTATTTCCCAACTCCCAATAAAGGTTAAAAGACACAGCGCATGCACAAACCCTTTCAGTTTGTTTAAGCTCTGCAGTCGTAAGGCCATAAGATCAGGCTAGCATCCTGCTCTCCCAGTGGCCAAATACCTCTAGGAACCCGGGTGGACTGCCTCTGGACCTGGAGGTTCCATAAGAAGAGCCTGCTGGACCAGGTCGATGGCCAATTTGGCCAGCATCCTGTTCTCCCAGTGGCCGACAAGGTGTTTGAATGGGAAGCTCAGAAGCAGGATCTGACCACGAAAACGCTCTCCCCTCCTGGTATTCAGAATTAATGCCTCTGTCTGTAGAGGCGGGGCATAGCCGTTGTGGCTCTAAGCCACTGATAGTCACGGGTAAGTCTTATCCTTTGCAATCCCACGTATCAAATGAAATCAAATCACCGCACAGAACTTGCAGGTGGTGTTTTAGGTGGTAGATCTGTTCTTAACCACCCACAGAGCACGCATGCAAATATATAATCCTCTCTTTCGTCCATGCAGGTGGGTGTGTCTTTTAAAGTGGAATTGTGGCCATAATAACCAAAAGGGTACCCGTGCCACACCTAGGTTTACCGTCGACTTTCCTTCTACACTTCAGGATCTCCTGGCGCAGGATTCCTACACTCTCGGGGCCTGGTTTTAAAAAGTGCTATTCTCTTCCCCAGAGCATCCCTGGCAGTAGGGTTAAGGAAAGCAACAGCTCCATCTGTCAGTGCTTAAAAGAAACACGCAGCAGACTTCAATGCAGTTTAGCGCTGTACAATTAACTCCAAGGCACTTCAAAAGGCAGGCTTCTCGGCAGTGCGGAAGGAAAGGCCCTGTCGTGTTTCGTCGAGGAAATGAAGGAGGCGTGAGTGGCTTCATAAGCCAGTGGCTAAAAAAATATCAATGTCCTTCAGTGCTGCTCAAGTAATTCTAATGCACTTGGAAGGCTGAATTGCAGGATGAGAGGCTAATGGAAGACATAAACTGAAATATATGGTATAATAATAATAATAGTGGAAAGAGTGTCATTGCACATGTGCAGAGTGCCTTTCCCTCACCACCACTGAGTAGCCAAAGCTGACTCCCACTTATCTGGGGTTTGAAGTGCCTTGATTTCGGTCAGGCCATATAACGTCTCCTGTTTTCAAAAATAAGCACTGGGTTTTTCCCTGATGGCGGGGCATAGAAAACGCTGTTTTTAAAACACAACATTTGCAAAAAGCCGCGGCTTCTTTCGTGCTAGGAGCGCACAGAAGGCAATGCACACAAACACTCACTTCCACGCATACAGCCACACGCGAGACGCATGCCTGGACCAGACGTGTGTTTCAGACCTACGAACGATGCGTCATAAATAAAAGAGGGAGGGAGGCAATGATGGAGGGGGGGCAGGAATGCTTTGCAAAAGGCCCTTTTTTTAGTGCAGAAACAGAACATCCCTTGTTGGGTCATCAGAAGAAGTGGGAAACGCGTAGGCACGCCACGGTCCGGCCACCCCAACCTGGTGCTCTCTTTGGAGTTCTGAGTTCGAAACAGCTGGCGGGGACCGGATCAGGGAAGTCTGTAAGACATATCTGGGGACCAGTCAGGGAGCAGGACTCTTTAATGGATGGTCAGCGGACGTCTGCCCCACCCGTCTGCAGATGGAGGGCCTCCCGATCCCATCAGTGTCAAGAAAAGGGCAGCCCACAGACTGGACCTTGCAGGGATTTTTCTGTCCGCCATTCTTGCATGGGCAGCTGGGAGAGAGGCAGCTCTGCCTGCGTCCGGACTTCAGAGGGGAACGTCTCTCTCGGACAGGGGCAAATTCGTGGCTTCTTCTTGGTCTCTGTGCTGGGCCTCTGGTCTCCCTGCGCCAGGGAGTTTGCAGCTGCTGAAATAAAACCACATGCAACAAGTTTGGGGGGTGATGCTGGTGAAATAAAAAAAATTAAAGTCTTATATATATAATGAATGTTCATAAATGTACCAAGCAAACACGTACATAAAGATATAAACCACATGTCTGAAGCAGCACAGGAAAACAGCCCTGAAAACCATTTCGATTCCCAGACTGACCAAATGATTTCTCTGCAAGGTCAAGGAAAATGGAAAAGCCTCCCCATTGTCTTTTCCTTCACAAATCCTGTCTTAATGGTATGTCTGTGTTTGAATAGGGCGAGCCTGTGGCTCAGGAACTAAGTATCTATCATTACAAAAGACTGGCCAGGCTCCCCAGGGTATCCAATCAAGTGACCATTAACAGGTAACCTGCCAGACAGGAGGTAAACAACGCACTCAGATTTCTGCTGTAGACCGCCTTTTCTGTGATGTAGATATGATGTATCTGGGGTGGTGGTCTTGAGCTACACCCCTTCTGTGATGTAGGTATGATGATTCTGGAGGTGGTCTTGGACTCCAGGGCGGGCAATTTAAAATGTCTATATTAGGGTGGGCACACCTTGGTTCTGGGTCTTCCTCCTTCTCCTGCGTGAGAGGGGAGCACCCTGTTGCAACAGTTCAATAAAGATCAGGCTTACGAGCTGCTTTGCTTCTCAATATTCTCTGGTTGGCCTCTGTTATTTTCTCCGACTGATGGAGAACCTACAAAGGACTCTATTAGGGCTCTTGTGTCCCCCATAAGGGAAGAAGGGCAGATTTTCGTTTATTACACTGGAGAGGTCTGAAGGTGCCAGTCGCCATCAGATCTGCTGACTTTCCAGAATTTTGCATCGCTGGAGAGGAGAATTCAGCACAGCCTGGCTAGAGAACAGATGCAGGATTTCAGCCATGGGTTCTTTCTGCTCCCCACCCTGGAGATGGAGGGGAAAGAATCTGGGACCTTCTGCATTCAAAGGGATCTGTCACTGAGCTAGCGCCTTCCGCTTAGGAACAAAGCGAGATTCTGGTCCTCATGATTACCGGTAATAAAGGGCTGATTTAAACAGGAACGTCCCTTATGCCAGGGCTGAAGCAACAGTGGCACCTACAGGCAGCCCAGGACATTGCAAACCCTATCGTAACATTGCCCTCTCTCCCTCCATCCATCCTGAAGCCAGAGGGGGGTTATGCTCTGGCCCCACCCACCATCTAGAGAACTAAGGGGTGCCGGTCGGGTGTGAAATATGCACATAAAAGCACGGTGCCCCTCCAGATCAGACTGCACTGCTCTCGTGTACCTACACTGGTGTGAAAGGCATCAGGCTTGGCTCCCGGGGTCTCCTCTTGGCCCCAATCCGGTGGCTCCTGGGGAAAGGAGAGACAGGTAAATCTTTCTGCTCTTTTTTTTTGGCAATTTTATTTATTTATTAACGTTCTTATGTAGATTCCTATGATGTAAGTCACGAAATTAAAAGACGCCTGCTTCTTGGGAGGAAAGCAATGATAAACCTAGACAGCATCTTAAAAAGCAGAGACATCACCTTGCCGACAAAGGTCCGTATAGTTAAAGCTCTGGTTTTCCCAGTAGTGATGTATGGAAGTGAGAGCTGGACCATAAAGAAGGCTGATCGCCGGAGAATGGATGCTTTTGAATTCTGGTGCTGGGGGAGACTCTTGAGAGTCCCATGGACTGCAAGAAGATCCAACCTCTCCGTTCTGAAGGAAATCAGCCCTGAGTGGTCACTGGAAGGACAGATCCTGAAGCTGAGGCTCCAAGACTTTGGCCACCTCAGGAGAAGAGAAGACTCCCTGGAAAAGACCCTGATGTTGGGAAAGAGGGAGGGCACAAGGAGAAGGGGACGACAGAGGACGAGATGGTGGGACAGTGTTTTCGAAGCCACCAGCATGAGTTTGACCAAACTGCGGGAGGCAGTGGAAGACAGGAGTGCCTGGCGTGCTCTGGTCCAGGGGGTCACAAAGAGTCGGACACGACTAAACGACTAAACAACAAGAAATGATGTGAGTCATGGGCCCCGCCTGCTAGGCTGCTCCCTAAAATATCCCTGGTTTGCTCCTTTCTATATCAATTGCTTTGATAAGATATATATTTTGTTATGTGCAAATGGCTTTAGATGCCTATTAGGCCCATAAATTACCATATAGCATATATTCAACACAAAAAACAGCGACCATTTGTTATTGACAAAGGACAGCTGGACATATAAAGGGCCCCATTACCTTCAGGAGCTGAGGGCCTCATCAAACCTCAATCTGGCCCTGGGCAGGAAGGTAGCCTTGGCAACACCTATGCTCAGAGATCTGCTCTGCTTCCCAATGGCCACAGTCAAGGTGCTGCTATTAATATATAAAGCCCTGAACAATTTGGGACCGGTTCACCTGTGAGATCACCTTATCCCAAGTACCTCCCCCTCAACCGCTTCGATCTCTGGAAGTGGCCCAGTTCCAGATGCCACATAAGACCCAGTTCCACATCTGTAAGAAGTCAATATTTTAGTGTGGCAGCACCTGCACTCTGGCACCTGGCAAATAGATGGTGATGCATGTTTTCATTGTTCATTTTATCTTTCAAATGTTTTAAAGAGTTTTCATGGTTAGTTCTGCTGTTCTGGCGGTTCCCTCCCTGCGAGAAGCCAAGTTACAGGGAACCAGGCAGAGGGCCTTCTCAGTGGTGGCGCCCACCCTGTGGAACTCCCTCCCACCAGATGTCAACGAGAACAACAACTAACAGACTTTTAGAAGACATCTGAAGGCAGCCCTGTTTAGGGAAGCTTATAATGTTTAATAGGTTATTGTATTTTAATATTCCGTTGGGAGCCGCCCAGAGTGGGGAAACCCAGCCAGATGGGCGGGGTATAAATAATAAATTACTATTATTATTGTTATATACCACTTACCTCTCGCCTTTCAAACGTTTCCGCCGAGGCCTGGAAAAAAAGGAAAACATATATTTACACTCTAGGTAACAAGCGGAAGGGGAGGGATTCATTGAAGCTGATCTGGTGTGCGTGCCTCCCGTAGAAAAAGCACCCAGTCCTGCATCCTGTTTTCGAAGTGGCCAAATATCCCTAAGAACCCAGGAATGCAGATAGACTGCCGCTGGAGCTGGAGGCTCCACAAGGACCTAAGAAGAGCCTGGCTGTTGGATCAGGCCAATGGCCTAACTACTCCAGCATCCTCCATGAATTTGTCTCTTCCTCTTCTAAAGCCACCCAAGTGGGTGGCCATCCCTGCTTCCTGTGGCAGTGAGTTCCATGGTCTAACTCTCTGCTGTGTGAAAGGAGCCCTTTCCTTTATCTGTCCTGAATTTCCCAACATTCAGCTTCATTATATGTCCATGAGTTCTAGTCTTGTGAGAGAGGGAGAAGAGAAATTGCCACTTTCTCCATGCCACACATGCAAAACATGCTCTAAGTGTGATTTGACGAATGATCTTATGAATATCTACACGAGTTTGGAAGGCAGTAGACAGCATCTTAAAAAGCAGAGACATCACCTTGCCAACAAAGGTCCGTATACTTAAAGCTCTGGTTTTCCCAGTAGCGATGTATGGAAGTGAGAGCTGGACCATAAAGAAGGCTGATCATCGAAGAATTGATGCTTTTGAATTCTGGTGCTGGAGGAGACTCTTGAGAGTCCTATGGACTGCAAGAAGTTCAAACCTCTCCATTCTGAAGGAAATCAGCCCTGAGTGCTCACTGGAAGGACAGATCCTGAAGCTGAGGCTCCAAGACTTTGGGCACCTCAGGAGAAGAGAAGACTCCCTGGAAAAGACCCTGATGTTGGGAAAGATGGAGGGCACAAGGAGAAGGGGAAGACGGAGGACGAGATGGTGGGACAGTGTTCTCGAAGTTACGAACATGAGTTTGACCAAACTGCGGGAGGCAGTGGAAGACAGGAGTGCCTGGCGTGCTCTGGTCCAGGGGGTCACAAAGAGTTGGACACGACCAAACGACTAAACAACAACAATTGGAAGGCAGAATAGCCTGGTGTGGGTACAAAACCCAACCCTTTCTCAGGTATACTTAATCCTGCTCTAGTTAAATTATGAGAAGACAAATTAGCAACTAATGATTCTGTTGAAATCCTTTTCTCCCGTGAGGACGTGTCATCTGGCCCTTGCAAAAACCTGGATAGCACTTACCGGATCGAAGCTGCAATTCCCTATCTCTCTCCATGTCACTGTCACTGTGACTGGAGGCACTAATGGAATCACAGTCACTAGTGAAATCACGTGGCGTAATACCACCAGCATGCCTTCTGGTCTGTTTGTTCTTGTTTTTATGATTATCACTGAACCACCAATATACGTTGTTGTGAGCATAATCATTTTTGTCCCCGTTGAATTTCTGCACTTTCAATTTCTTGACCTCCTCCGTGAAGGTCTTTAGATCCTTCTCTACATTCTGCATCAATTTGTCCATTTCCTGAGTTTTTAGTTCAGTTTTCAGATTATCCAATACCATACTTATGTATAAACTTCGACCATATCGCTTCTTCCTCTTCTTTTCCCTGAACTAAAGAGTCCCAAATGCACATTTTCTTAAATTCAGGGAATGGGTGGATATGGGAGAGAGAGGGGGGAAACACTCTGCACGTGCTCAGGGGCACTTTTACAAGTGCACCATACATTATAGGGATGAGCTGTGGTTTGGAAAATAGGTTCTGGGGTGCAGCGAGAATGAGCTGTGGCGTGAAAGTGAACACTTTATGCCACCCCCCGACATCCAGTTGCAGACCCTCCCTGCCAAATCTCCCAGCTGGCTCCTGCTTGGCCTTCGTCTTACCTGCAAGAGCAGCGGGTGTGCTCCACAAACTTCATTTCTTCCTGCTGAGTCGTGCCCAGGATGGGGCTCACACGGACCACCTGCCAAGAGGAAAGGGAGACACGTCACCTTCCACCAGCTGCACCCACTCCAGCTCCTGTCCTCCCCAGGCACCTGCCACACTAGAGGGCGGAGACCATAGCTGTCAACTTACAGATTTGGAAATAAGGGACCAGCAGCCTCGAAAATAAGGGATCAGCAGCCAAAATAAGGGATTTTCAGAGCACAGGTATGTTCAACTTCTGAGCCCCTCCGAGCCAACGGCAGAAAGCCCAGCTAGCAGCCAAATGAAGCCTCAAGCGGTGGTTTCCACAGTGCAGCAACCCGGCAAAGGGGATGCAGCAAGGAAAACCACCGTCACCTCTCCGCTGGGAAGTGCTGAGCAAAGGCGAGTCCCCAGGCAAAGCGGCCAATTTGATTGGCACAAGGCATGCAAGCTCCACCCCCCAGTCGTTCTTAGACTCCTTATTGGGTGAGCAACGCAGCCAAGCAACACAGTTGGAGCCTCCCTCCTCCCTGGCCGGCAGGGAAGGAGGGAGAGGAGCTGCTTCCTTTGAAACCCGGGAAATTTAAGGGACATCATCAATAAGGGACAGCAGCGGGACACGGCGCTGGGATAAGTGAGTTTCCTGCCAAATAAGGGACGGTTGACAGCTATGGCGGAGACAGTGTGCTGGGGCAGACTGAACTTTGGGCCTCATCCAGCCAGACATACCCTCGCGTGCCTGATAGGCGTCTCGCCAAATCCTGGGTCAGATCCAATGTTAGTCATACGGATTCGACCCATTGGCATCCATTGTGGAATCACAGAGTTGGAAGGGGCCTCCCGAGGGTCATCTAGTCCAACCCGCTGCAATGCAGGAATCTCAACTAAAGCACTCATGAATGATGGCCATCCAGCCACTGCTTAAAAACCTCCAGTGAAAGAGAATCCATCACCTTCCGAGGTGTTGAACAGCTCTTTACCGTCTTGCCTAAGGTTTAGTCTGAATCTCCCGTCTTGTATCTCGAAGCTAAGGGTTCGAGTCCTACCTTCTGGAGCAGGAGAAAACAAGCTAGTTCCATGTGATGAAAATGACGTATAGGTGGTATATTACACTGGTGAAACTGGCTAAAATGTATAAAACAAGTAATAATGTTGGAAATGTAAAGAAAAGGAAGGAACTTTTTATCAGATGTGTTGGGAATGTATAAAAGTGAAAAACTTCTGGGAAATGATATATAATGAGATGAAAAAAATGTTGAAATATACATTTATTAAGAAATCAGAAGCATTTTTACTTGACATTGTAGGAGATGAAGTTAATAGACAGGATTGTAAGTTGTTTTTATATGCAGTGACGGCAGCAAGAATATTACTGGCACAAAAATGGAAGCAAGAAGAAATACTGACGATAGAAGAATGGCAGATGAAATTGATGGACTATGCAGAATTGGACAAATTAACTGGAAGGATTCGAAACCTGCAGGATCAGAGATTCTTAGAAGACTGGAGTAAATATATTAATTGTTTGAAAAGTAATAGTAATGAACAGATTACGCTAGTAGGATCGCAAGAAGTTTTGTAAGGAGAACTATATGAAATATTGCAAGAAAGACTATGAAAGAATTATTAGTTGATGGCAATTAAGAGTAACAGAAACGCAGAATAAGTGAAAAAAGGCGGAAAATCATCAGGGGTGTTGACGGAGGTCTAAAAGAATGTATAAGATAAGAAGATATGTGATTGTTGGAAATGATATGTTTTTAAAAAACATATATATCATACACACACACACACACACACACACACACACACAAACTAGTTCCTTCTTCCATATGCAAAGGTGGCTATCATATCACCTTTCAGTTTCCTCTTTTCCAGTCTCAGCAACCTCAACCGTTCCTTGCAAGACTTGGGAGGTTCATCTGCCATGAGTTTTTTAGTTGTGATCCCTGCATTGACTGGGGGTTCAGCTACATGACCCCAGGGGGGCCCTGCCAACCCTACAGTACTATGAGCGTTAAGTGTGCCTCTAGTTTTACATGTAACTAAGCAACTGTGAGTCCGGAACCCTGAGCAGACCCCAGTTGCTGCAATGAGTGGAGTGAGATTGAGGGAACACCACCAGAGCTTTGCAAGGTGGTGACGTTAAGAAAGGGCTGAAGTTGCGGTTCCTGCTTTGCAGCGGGTTGAGCTGGATGACCTTTGGGGGTCCCTTTGAACTCTACAGTTCCGTGATGCCTCTGTGGTTCTAGGGCTCAGGGCAGGGCAGCAGCCCTTTCCCTACCGGCGCACCTGCAAGTCGATGGTCCGGGTCTCCACGGCGATGCACTCCAGGCTCTCGTCTCCACAGCAACCAGCGCATCTCCAGAGGGGGACGCAGGGGGGCTTGAAGATGTGCTCGGCCTCGTGGGGGAATTCGCTCAGGATGTCCACCAGGGTCTCCCGGGCTCGGCAGTAGCTGCGGCTCCAGACCTCCTCAAAGGGCACCACTGAAGAACATATAGTCAATATCTACATGAAGCCGCTGGGAGAGATCATCAGGGGGTTTGGGCTGGGTGTCCATCAATATGCGGATGATACCCAGCTCTACCTCTCTTTCAAATCAGAACCAGTGGAGGCAGTGAAGGTCCTGTGTGAGTAGGCTGTTGGAGGACGGATGGTGGCTAACAGATTGAGGTTGAATACTGACAAGACAGGAGGACTGTTTTGGGGGGGACAGGGGGCGGGCGGGTGTGGAGGACTCCCTGGTCCTGAATGGGGCAACTGTGCCCCTGAAGGACCAGGTGCACAGCCTGGGAGTCAGTTTGGACTCACAGCTGTCCATGGAGGCGCAGGTCAATTCTGTGTCCAGGGCGGCTCCATCTGGTACACAGGATGAGACCCTCCCTGCCCTCAGACTGTCTCGCCAGAGTGGTGCATGCTCTAGTTATCTCCGGCTTGGACTACTGCAATGCGCTCTACGTGGGGCTACCTTTGAAGGTGACCCGGAAACTGCAACTAATCCAGAATGCGGTAGCTAGACTGGTGACTGGGAGTGCTGTGGTTAGTTCTGAGGAGTACTGAGAGTGAGAAGTTGTGTTGTAAATAGTAACTTTTGCATTGGCTCCCAGTCCGTTTCCGAGCACAATTCAAAGTGTTGGTGCTTACCTTTAAAGCCCTAAACGGCCTCGGTCCAGTATATCTGAAGGAGCGTCTCCACCCCCATCAATCAGCCCGGACACTGAGGTCCAGCTCTGAGGGCCTTCTGGCGGTTCCCTCACTACAAGAAGTGAGACACGCTGCCCAGTCTTGAGCCCCAGGGACAGTGCTGGATTTACGTATATAAGCTAAACAAGCTCCAGCTTAGGGCCCCACTTTCTTGGGGGCCCCAAAGAAATTTAAAGGAAAAAACCTGGATGTACATTGCCAAAATATAAGATACAAAACAAATAAAACCTACATACAGCAACAGTGTTTTGTGTTGTGTAGGCTCCTGTGATGTAAGCAATGGGCCCCGCCTGCTAGTCTGCTCCCTCAAATATCACTGGTTTGCTCATTTCTATATATAGGGTGCCGACATTCTGCATGTGCAAATGGCCTGAGATACCTATTAAAAGTAAAGTTAAAGGGACCCCTGACCATTAGGTCCAGTCGTGGCCGACTCTGGGGTTGCGGCGCTCATCTCGCTTTACTGGCCAAGGGAGCCGGCGTCCAGCTTCCGGGTCATGTGGCCAGCATGACGAAGCCGCTTCTGGCAAACCAGAGCAGCACACGGAAATGCCGTTTACCTTCCCGCCGGAGCGGTACCTATTTATCTACTTGCACTGGCGTGCTTTCGAACTGCTAGGTTGGCAGGAGCAGGGACCGAGCAACGGGAGCTCACCCTGTCGCGGGGATTCGAACCGCCGACCTTCTGATTGGCAAGCCAAGACTAAGTGGTTTAAACCACAGTGCCACCCGCGTCCCCCTTTACCTTTACCTTTTTATAAAATCTAAATGGAACTCCAGCCAGTAATCTGGCCAATGCATTTTGGACCGACAGAAAACCCCATGTGGAGCACATTGCAGTGATCCAGCCTGAAAGTTACCAGTGCCTGGAGTTCAGTGGCCAAGTCATCTCTGTCCGAAAGGGGTTGTAGCTGGCAAACAAAACGCTCTTTGACACTGGGTGCAAACTCTGCAGTTTGGAAGGTTGTGGCTTTTCCACGTGGGGAAGGCAGTGAGTTTTTCAGAAAGGGGAAGGTGGGGACAAGAAACTCACCTCCTGCTGGCTGCTCAGAAGTCAACACCGGCTGTAAGTGAACGGAGGACCAGTTAGAAAGGAGAACCTTTGGGTGGGGTCTGTGATAGTACGCTGAGGTCCAGCACAGAGAGCCTTCTGGCGGTTCCCTCCCTGCGAGAAGCCAAGTTACAGGGAACCAGGCACAGGGCCTTCTCGGTGGTGGCGCCCGCCCTGTGGAACGCCCTCCCACCAGATGTCAAGGAAATAAACAACTACAGTGGCACCTGGGTTCTCAAACGCCTTGATACTCAAACAACTTGGAACCCAAACACTGCAAAGCTGGAAGTAAGTGTTCTGGTTTGCGAACTTTTCTCGGAAGCCAAACATGCTCCATTTTGAGTGTTATGCTTCCGATTTGAGTGTTATGCTGAGGTCTGTCTGTTTTTGCTATTTTGCTTTTTGGTTTTGGTTTTGTGACTGTGTGAAACCCAATTCAGCTACTAATTGATTGATCGTGTGACTGCAGTACATTGTTTATTGCTTTCATTTTATGGATCAATGGTCTCGTTAGATAGTAAAGTTCATAATAAATTGCTGTTTTAGAGGTTGTTTTTAAAAGTCTGGAACAGATTAATCCGTTTTGAATTACCGTACTTTCTTTAGGAAAGCGCGCATTGGTTTTGGAACGCTTTGGTTTTGGTACGGACTTCTGGAACGGATTAAGTTTGAGAACCAAGGTACCACTGTGTGTGGCTTTTGGAAGACATCTGAAGGCAGCCCTGTGTAGGGAAGTTTTTAATGTTTGATGTTTTCTTGTAGGTAGACCTTAATTCTAAAACAGTTCTTTTAAAACTATCTAGAAGCTGCCGTACCAGGGATAGCCACTAGATGGCGGTCCACCGCTACAAGACAATTAAAAATTAGCTTCAGCTCAAGGGAATCAATCCGCTGGTTTTCGGGGGCAAAAATGATTGTCTATAATCATTTTATCATTCCATAAAATTTATACACCGTTTAATTGTATAAAAAAGAGATATACAGCAGTTTGCAAAAAAAAAACAACCCAATGAAATTAGCAATAAGAGGAACTGACGACAATAATTTGAGTCTTTCAAAAAATTTAAAGGCTAAAAACAGGCTAAAACAAATTAAAACTCGCACCAGCTTTCTCAATATCTGTGCAAAACGGCATTAATTCATTTATTTACAGGCTACAGCTCGTCTCGCCATGCTTTTGAACGTGCGCGTGTCCACGTGCAGAGAGAGCCTTGCCCTGGAATTTCTTAAATAAATTAATAGCATTGCCTAGTGGTTAGAATCCCCCACTGGACCGTGTCGCTGCCTCTCAGCCTAACCTACCTCGCGGGGTTGTTGTGGGGATTAAATGAGGACGGGAGGCATGCAGGCGCAGCTCCTTGGAGGAACAGGTGGGGCAGAAATATGGTAAATAAATAACAATAAATAAATATTTTTTTAAGGCAAAGACCTTCTCCTTTTCTCAGGCTTCCGAATCAATTCGAGCTGTTTTGCCTCCGCTGGGTTATTTGGTTTCTCTGCCGCTTCTAGGGATATTACTGGGGCGCGGCGGTGCGGCATATTTTCCCCTTACTTTTAACGTGGCTTATTTGGCTGTCGCTTAGACGATGGAGCGCATCTCGTTTCGGCTGATCCAGAGGACAGGACCCAAACCAAACAAGAAAAGGCGAATTCAAGCTCAACATGAGAAATACCCTCTGGACGGGACAGGCGCAGAGCTGCCCTTCGCAGCTCATAAGGCTCATAAGCAGAGGCGATGAATAAGGCAATGACATTAATAATGTCTAATAAATACAAAAAAAGTTCGCTAATGAACGGAGAAGAAATCTGTGCCTCTGCTGCCAAAAAAAACCCCGCTTTGCAAGGACCACGGCGCGCTCTGCCTGGGACAGAAATAGTTTCTCGCCTCCTTCCAAACTCTCTGCACCCCCAGATGCATTTTTTAAAAATACGCAAGGCTGGATAGTTCAGGGGAATTTAACACCCGTCTCCCGCTGGCTCTGCCCACGGCAACTGCGAGGCGAGGCTTCCTTGGACACATGGGAAGACCTTCGTGCTGGGTAGAAGAACGGTCTTTTTCTTCCCTTTTCCACTTTTTGAAGAGGGCATGCAGGAGCCCCGAGCCCTGGAAGAGACCCCCGCGCCTTTCCCTCCTCCTCCAGACCCCACCCGGTGCCACCCGGAGGCTCTTTTTACCTGAGCGCACAAGAGGGCGATTGCCACCAGGTACCCAGGGACTGGCATCCTCTTCGTCCTGGATCTGCTCGAGGAGCGGCCGATGGGTGTTGGGGCAGCGAGGTCCAGGCTCGCCCAGCTCCGGAGTCAGCAGAGGAGGGCATCAGCCAAGCCGGAGGGTGGCAAGCGGGCGGCACGGACCGGGCGCTCCATGGATGGCAGCGGAGAGGGAGACCCTTCTTCTGACCCGCTTCTCCTGGAAGTTGGAAGCAAATAGGAGGATGGACGAAATGAGGGAGGGAGAGGCTGGGGGGGGCTGGGGGGGCGGCAGGAAGGGGCAGAGGGAAGCGGAATCAGGGCATGTCCTGGAGAGAAGGAAATAAAGTTGGAGCTCCACCCCAGCTGGAAAAAGGAGGGGCTTTCAAAGACAGGCTGCCCCCCCCCGTCGAAGCTCCAGCTGGAGCCTCTCCAGGGCTCTGTCTGTGCTCAGGGCACCGGGGGTGAGGGGGGGGGTGGCAACTTAGCAGAGGCTAGGGAAGGATCCCTGCGCCCTGGCACGGGCAGCGGCGCCTGCGTGCGTCTTGGCGCACGGACACGGGGCGCTCCTGTGGCCACGCAGGTGGAAGGGTCTTGTGGCATCTGAAAGGAGGGCGGTGCCAGTGTTGTGCAGTGGTCAGAGCGGGGGTTCGCAAAGTGGGCCGTGGCGCCCCCTGGGGGCGGGATTCACCGAGGGGCGCTGGAAGTGGTGATTTAAGAACCCTGCTTTGCTGCTGTTGTTGTTTAGTCGTTTAGTCGTGTCCGACTCTTTGTGACCCCCTGGACCAGAGCATGCCAGGCCCTCCTGTCTTCCACTGCCTCCCGCAGTTTGGTCAAACGCATGCTGGTATCTTCGAGAACACTGTCCCACCATCTCGTCCTCTGTCGTCCCCTTCTCCTTGTGCCCTCCATCTTTCCCAACATCAGGGTCTTTTCCAGGGAGTCTTCTCTTCTCATGAGGTGGCCAAAGTCTTGGAGCCTCAGCTTCAGGATCTGTCCTTCCAGTGAGCACTCAGGGCTGGTTTCCTTCAGAATGGAGAGGTCTGATCTTCTTGCAGTCCATGGGACTCTCAAGAGTCTCCTCCAGCACCATAATTCAAAAGCATCCATTCTTCGGCGATCAGCCTTCTTTATGGTCCAGCTCTCACTTCCATACATCACTACTGCGAAAACCATGGCTTTAACTATACGGACCTTTGTTGGCAAGGTGATGTCTCTGCTTTTTAAGATGTTGTCTAGATTTGCCATGGCCTTTCTCCCAAGAAGCAGGCGTCTTTTAATTTCGTGGCTGCTGTCACCATCTGCAGTGATCATGGAGCCCAAGAAAGTAAAATCTCTCACTGCCTCCATTTCTTCCCCTTGTATTTTCCAGGAGGTGATGGAAAGAACCCTGCTGAAGCGGCTTTATTAAGCCAGACGTGTGGAAACGGGTTATCACTTCATCAAGGCCACCCATTGCATTGAGAATGTGCTGAGCAGCCAGATAGTCCCCAATAATGTGGAATGCTAAGACTCTGGCTAAATGACTGTCAGATTTTGAAAGGCGGGAGCCGCTCGACTGAGTTCATCTGTGCTGTTGAATTAATTAAACTACATTGTTTAGATTGGAATCCGAATAAAGATGCAATTAATCTTCCCTGCTTTGAATTTTATTGGGCTATTATCTTGCTCATTGGGTCGTGGAATCTGCTATTTTGAATAATGCTTTCTATAGGGTGGGTGGGGTTCTGGGGCATGAATTTATGGAAGCGAAGGGGTGTCACTGGGAGCCACTGCAATAATAATAATAATAATAATAATAATAATAATAATAATAATAATAATAATAAATTATTTTTACCCCGCTTATCTGGCTGGGTTTCCCCAGCCACTCTGGGCGGCTTCCAACAGAATATTAAAATACAATAGTATATTAAACATGAAAAGCTTCCCTACACAGGGCTGCCTTCAGATGTCTTCTAAAAGTCTGGTAGTTGTTCTTCTCTTTGACATCTGATGGGAGGTCGTTCCACAGGGCGGGCGCCACCACCGAGAAGGCCCTCTGCCTGGTTCCCTGTAACTTGGCTTCTCGCAGGGAGGGAACTGCCAGAAGGCCCTTGGAGCTGGACTTCAGTGTCCGGGCAGAACGATGGGGGTGGAGACGCTCCTTCAGGTCTACTGGGCCTTTGAGGCCATTTAGGGATTTAAAGGTCAGCACCAACACTTTGAACACTGCTTTAGGATGTAGGATTGAGACCTGGGAGAGACTAGGGTTCATATCCTCCCACTTGGCCATGGGGTTCACCAGGTGTAGCCTTCAGGGCCAGTCACTGCCTGACAGCTTAACCTACCTCGAAGGGCTGTTGTGAAGATTAAATGAGGAGCAGGAGGGGAACCATAGGTCCTTGGAGAAAAGGGGGAGATATAAGTACAACAAATAAACAAGAAGAAGAACGCACTGAGTGGGAAAGAATACACTTATCTGATCCCTAGAATGTCATCCTGAATTGCATGGGTATCTAAGTCCATATTGAGGCCTGCGGAGATGTAACCCATGTTTAACCCATTGTTTTAAATGGTTTTTAGCATGGGTTTTTAATGGTTGTTGCTGCCCTGGGACCTTGGAGTGGAATGGTAGGTGATAAATGATTGTAATTAATGATACAATGCATACCTTTATTAGGCCGGCCAAAATACCACAAAATGAAATATCACAAAATCAGCTCCTGAGTCCTCCAGAAATCTTCATCAGGCTTGATGGGGAAAGGGAGGAGGGGGGAGGGGAAGGGTTTTGGTTTTTAGGCTGTTCAAAACATGAAGATTCAGGCCAACATTTTCCCCTCCCTGCCTGCTTCCCATCCCATCTCACTGTTCCGTTTTCTTGCTGGCCTGTTGAAGGACTGTGAAGAAACCAAAAGCTTCCAGCCTATTTTGCAATATTTGGTTTGGCCTGTTATGAGCTCTGGAATTTTTTTCTTACAGATCAACATCTCTCTCTCTCTCTCTCTCTCTCTCTCTCTCTCTCTCTGTGTGTGTGTGTGTGTGTGTGTGTGACTTAGACAGAGAGATATTTGATGCAGGCATCTGAAAGATCACCACATCTGCTGAGGAAAGGGGTCTCTGCACATGCTCTGGGGCACTCTCTTCCACGACAATAATAATAATAATAATAATAATAATAATAATAATAATAATAATAATAATAAATTTATAGCCCACCCTCCCCAGCTGAAGCCGGGCTCAGAGTGGCTAACAACAATAAAAGTAACACAGCATTCTAAAATCAATTCATTTTAAAATCAATTCAAAATCAAATTAATGACAACCATTGGGCTAGAGTTCTGTGAGGATTATCAAAGGAGTGCAAAGGAGTGCAATGCACAAGCCCCAAGGGGAGAAGAGAAGACAGGGTGGTGATACGATAAAGGTAAAGGTAAAGGGACCCCTGACCATTAGGTCCAGTCGTGGCCAACTCTGGGGTTGCGACGCTCATCTCGCTTTACTGGCCGAGGGAGCCAGCGTACAGCTTCTGGGTCATGTGGCCAGCATGACTAAGCCGCTTCTGGCGAACCAGAGCAGCACACGGAAACACTGTTTACCTTCCCGCCGGAGCGGTACCTATTTATCTACTTGCACTTTGACATGCTTTCGAACTGCAAGGTGGGCAGGAGCAGGGACCGAGCAACGGGAGCTTACCCCGTCGCGGGGATTCGAACCGCTGACCTTCTGGTCAGCAAGTCCTAGGCTCTGTGGTTTAACCCACAGTGCCACCCTGGTGATATGATAGCCATATTCAAATATCTGAAGGGTTGTCAGGGGGAAGATGGAGTAGACTTCTTTCCTCCTGCTCTGGAGGGTAGGACTTGAACCAGTGGTTTCAAATTATGACCCCTAGGGATCCCTTCCGACTCGAGAAGTCTATGATTCTGTGAGATTCCAGGACTGAAAAGCGGTGTGCCATCAGGGCAGCTCCAAAGAATCCCCCTGAATCTCTTTGGGCTGAACGAGGAGGCCTTGGAGGGGGGGGTTCCCCCCCCATTTCTGTTGCTGTGTCATTTCCCAGCTGAGGAAGCCCTGTCTCCCGTGGATCCTGTCCACCTCACACTGCAGTCAACAAAGCTAACAGGGTCATGCGCTTTGGACCAGCTGGGATCACCGCACAGGTGTCTTCTACACGACCCTCCAAAAAGCAGGGATGGCGTCAGTCCAACGGGCTCAATTCCTGGATGCAGCTGCCGGACATTTGCCGGCCCAGCAGCTGGCTCCTGCGTGGCTCACAGCTACAGAACGGGACAGGCTTTTGGCATTGGGATGGCCCCGGCATTGCTGGAGTCAGCGGACACTTTGCAAGGCTGGGAAGCAAGCTCAGCACACAAGGAACCAAGGCTGAGCCGGATGAGGGGATTTGACCGACAGTCATCAATCGTGGACCTGCTGACAGCTTGCATGTCTGTTTGACTTTGATCAGCGGAGGGAGGAGGAGGAGGAGGGGAGCCCGGTCAGAGGGAAGGGAAGTGACCCCATTTAGGGAGATCTCCGCTGGTGGGGTGAGGAAGCATCCCTTCCACAAGGAGACCACATGGACATAATTCACCCTCCCTCCTGCGCTCTGGCCTTCATTCCTTCGCTTAAGGAATCATGGAACTGTAGAGTTGGAAGGGAACATCAACGGTCATCTAGCCAACCCCTTGCATGCAAGAATCCCAGCTAAAGAATCGGCCCAGTATACCTGAAGGAGCGTCTCCACCCCCGTGATTCTGCCTGGACACTCAGGTCCAGCTCCAAGAGCCTTCTGGCAGTTCCCTCACTGTGAGAAGTGAAGCTACAGGGAACCAGGCACAGGGCCTTCTCGGTGGTGGCGCCCGCCCTATGGAACGCCCTCCCGTCAGATGTCAAGGAAATAAACAACTATCTGACATTTAGAAGACATCAGAAAGAAGCCCTATTTAGGGACATTTTTCATGTTTGATGTTTTATCATGCTTTTAATATTCTGTTGAGAGCTGCCCAGAGTGGCTGGGGAAACCCAGCCAGATGGGTGTAGTATAAATTTATTATTATTATTATTATTATTATTATTATTATTATTATTATTATTATTATTATATGCCCATACAACCTGTCTTTCAACAGAGGAGAGGGTGCCACTTTCCGAGGGAGTCTCACTGCCAACTTCATAGAATCACAACAAAAAAAATTCCTTCCAGTAGCACCTTAAAGACCAACTAAGTTAGTTCTTGGTATGAGGTTTCGTGTGCATGCACACTTCTTCAGATACCATAGAATCACAGAATTGTGGAGCTGGAAGGGACCCCAAGGGTCATCTATTCCAACCCCCTGCAATGCGACTTCTTTGTAGTATCTGGTTGGTGGGCTCTGGGATGGCAAAACCAGAAGAGAAGGGCCCACTTTGGTCTGCCTACCCTCTGTCAATGCCCTAGTTTGCGTGGCCTAGCTGGTGGTGTCTTGTTATTTTAGGCAGTGAGTGGGGTCAGCCTAGATGGCCTTTGGATTCATTCCCCACCAATCATTATTATGAGTAATCGTGATCTATGCCACAGGGCTATCCAGGTATATAGGCCTTTTTAAAGCGTAAAGTGGGGGGAGCAATGGAAAGAGAAGAAGGGGGCGATGGGAGGGGCACCCAAAGGCCAGGGTGTCGGATGTGAAGAACAGGCACAGAGCTGCTCTGGGCCTTTGCTGCCCTTATACAAATCTATGGTGCAACCACATTTGGAATGCTGTGTGGCGCTGGGGTCTAAACCACTGAGCCTCTTAGGCTTGCTGATCGGAAGGTCGGCGGTTCGAATCCCTGCAACCGGGTCGGGGGTGTAGCTAGCTGCTCCAGCTCCCGAAGCAGCGGGGGCAGGGCGATCCCCCGTGGCGATCGCCCAGGGGGCGGCAGCGTAGGGCCCACGGAGTCCGCCTGGCGGGTGCAAACCCCACATTGACGTTTCGGGCAGCGCAGGGCCCTGAGCCACCGCGTCACTCCTAGGAGAGTCACATGGCATGGGCATGCTAAAGGCCAGGCCCCCGCGGTAAGTGCCACCCCCCACGGTGTGCTATCTTGTCACCCCCTCAGGGATGACACCCGGGGCAGACTGCACCCCCCACCCCTTCCTAGGTCCCGTTACAGGATGAGCTCCCATTGCCAGCTCCTGCCAACATAGCAGTTTGAAAGCACACCAGCGCAAGTAGATAATTAGGTACCGCTGTGGTGGGAAGGTAAACGGCGTTTCCGTGCGCTCTGGTTTCCGTCACGGTGTCCGGTTGCACCGGAAGCGGCTTAGTCCTGCTGGCCACATGACCTGGAAAGCTGTCTGCGGACAAACGCCGGCTCCCTCGGCCTGAAAGCGAGATGAGTGCCGCAACCCCAGAGTCACCTTTGACTGGACTTAACCGTCCAGGGGTCCTTTACCTTTACCTTGCTAGCCACATTGCTCATGTTCTGCTTTTGCAGTGGGAGGCAGTGATGCTTTTGAATACCAATTGCTGGAAACCACAGTCACAAAATAAAAAGACGCCTGCTTCTTGGGAGAAAAGCAATGACAAACCTAGACAGCATCTTAAAAAGCAGAGACATCACCTTGCCGACAAAGGTCCGTATAGTTCAAGCTCTGGTTTGCCCAGTAGTGATGTATGGAAGTGAGAGCTGGACCATAAAGAAGGCTGATCGCCGAAGAATGGATGCTTTTGAATTATGGTGCTGGAGGAGACTCTTGAGAGTCCCATGGGCTGCAAGAAGACCAAACCTCTCCATCCTGAAGGAAATCAGCCCTGAGTGCTCACTGGAAGGACAGATCCTGAAGCTGAGGCTCCAAGACTTTGGCCACCTCATGAGAAGAGAAGACTCCCTGGAAAAGACCCTGATGTTGGGAAAGATGGAGGGCACAAGGAGAAGGGGACAACAGAGGACGAGATGGTGGGACAGTGTTCTCAAAGCTACCAGCATGAGTTTGACCAAACTGCGGGAGGCAGTGGAAGACAGGAGGGCCTGGCGTGCTCTAGTCCAGGGGGTCACGAAGAGTCGGACTAGCCGTGTCTAAACAACTAAACGACTAAACAACAACAACAAGAAGAAGAGGACGACTTGAGGTTTTCAGCTTTCTCGAGAGCATGGAGCACTTTGCGTTCCTTCGCTCGAGGAGAGATGCTGATAGCACAACACACTTTGCTGCCAACCCACAAAGAACGAACTGTGGGTCCCTAGAAAGCGCTCCTACCTGCATTACAGGGGGTTGGAATAGATGACCCCTGGAGGCCCCTTCCAAATGCACAATTCTATTTTTTTTAATATTGTTTATTTATTTATTTATATTAGATTTATATTCTGCGCTAATATATGCTGGAAGTCGCCCAGAGTGGCTGGGGAAACGCAGCCAAAGTTGGGCGGGGTATAAATAATGAAAATATTATTATTATAATTAAGATCTCAAGGCGGTTCACACAGTAAAATACAGGATAAAAGGAGTAAATAAGTAAAACGGGATAGCAAAACAATAACCCTTCCCACAGACACATTTAAAAGACTGCAGAATTCTATGGTACTATGATTATTAAACTGTGGCAGCTGAATTTAATAAGAGTAATAATAATTTGAAGCAAGCACAGTGGAGGAGAGAGAGGCTATTTATGTCTCCACCAGGAGAGCTTTGGGCATGACCCTCTGTGGGACATTATCCTGGCTGGTATTTGCCGCTAATAATAGACGTCGCCTGTGGTGTGTGTGTGCCTTGCCCAGCACCTGACCCTCCCCAGGTCCCTGCCTTCTCAGAGTTTGCAAGGAGCCCCGGGGCCTTGGGCTCTGATGGCAGGGTGAGGAGAGAGAGGGGGGCAGGAGGGGAAAGGCCTTGTCCCCAGTGGGCGGGCGGGTGCCAAGGCTGCATTGCAGATCCTTGCATCAGCCGCAGAATCCAAGCCCCTGAGCAGCTGGGCATTCCCTGGCTTGACTTTCCTGCTGGGCAAACTCGGCAGCAGGGTCCAGTTTGGAAGGGGGCCGCCATATATGGACACAAGGGAGCCTGGGGAGGGGGCTGTCCCTTGTCTCCCTCAAGCCCAAGACCTTGCCAGCCTTATTCCATCCCCTTTAAGAAGCTAAGAAGAAGAAGAGTTTGGATTTGATATCCCACCTTTCACTCCCCTTCAGGAGTCTCAAAACGGCTAACATTCTCCTTTCCCTTCCTCCCCCACAACAAACACTCTGTGAGGTGAGTGGGGCTGAGAGACTTCAGAGAAGTGTGACTGGCCCAAGGTCACCCAGCAGCTGCATGTGGAAGAGCAGAGATGCGAACCCAGTTCACCAGATTACGAGTCTATCGCTCTTAACCACTACACCACACTGGCTCTAAGGAGAGCCTGTAGCATCAGGCTGGTGGCTCACGAGGTCAAACATCCCGGGCACGCTAACGGGAAGCCCACAGGCAGGATTCGAACGCAAGACCCCTCTCCCCTTCCTGTGTTGTTGTTGTTTAGTCGTTTAGTCGTGTCCGCCTCTTCGTGACCCCCTGGACCAGAGCATGCCAGGCACTCCTGTCTTCCACTGCCTCCCGCAGTTTGGTCAAACTCATGTTCGTAGCTTCGAGAACACTGTCCCACCATCTCTTCCTCAGTCGTCCCCTTCTCCTTGTGCCCTCCACCTTTCCCAACATCAGGGTCTTTTCCAGGGAGTCTTCTCTTCTCATGAGGTGGCCAAAGTCTTGGAGCCTCAGCTTCAGGATCTGTCCTTCAAGTCTTACTGCTGTTATTTCTGAAGTTGCTGGTTTGCTAGGTTTCCTGGCCTGGCAGGCTGGCAGAGGCGGCTGTTCTTTGGTGGAGAGCGCTGTCTCCTGTCCCATGGCAGGCCGGGCTGGGAACTGGGGGGGCGACCAGTGTGGGAATGGCCCCCTGGCTCCCTAGGGAAGTCTCTGCGGCTCTGAGAAATGCCTCCGGCAGCAACTGATCTGACGTGAATGGCAAAGGGTCGGGTCAGCTCTCCGTATAAACAAGGAGCAAGGTTATTCCCGGGCTTGGCGTGTGTCTGGGAGCACAGCTGCTGGCTGGCAGCCAGCCCTTCATATCTCTGGGGCCTCCCTCCTCTCCTCCCTCCGGACCCAAATGCCCAGAGCAAGGGACGCTCCGAGGCCTAGTCACCCCAAATAGGATTCCAGATGGCATAACAGCGGGTAGCTCGGTTGGCAGAGCGCGAAACTCTTAATCTCTCTCTCTTTTTCAAAAAATAAGTGTTTCGTCTTTATTGATTAAAAATATCATCTTGCATATCCATTACAAATAGTTACAGCAAAATTAAACACAAAACTATAAAGGAAGATAAAGAAAATGAAAATAAAAAAGCCAAGAAGAGTTAACAATAAGAGATGAACATCCTGTCTTTTCTAATGAAGTCTTTTGAAAGAAACATCCAATCATTCTCGTCGTACTTTTTCCATTGTCTTAATTTCATCACACAGTTTGTTTTATAACTTTTCCTGTATATTTTTCTAGTATATTCATTCCATTCGTTTATTACATACAAGTATCATTGTATCATTGTAAGGGACACGGGTGGCGCTGTGGGTAAAAGCCTCAGCGCCTAGGGCTTGCCAATCGAAAGGTCGGCGGTTCGAATCCCCGCAGCGGGGTGCGGTCCCATTGTTCGGTCCCAGCGCCTGCCAACCTAGCAGTTCGAAAGCACGTCAAAGTGCAAGTAGATAAATAGGGACCGCTTACCAGCGGGAAGGTAAACGGCGTTCCGTGTGCTGCGCTGGCTCGCCAGATGCAGCTTTGTCACGCTGGCCACGTGACCCGGAAGTGTCTGCGGACAGCGCTGGCTCCCGGCCTCTTGAGTGAGATGGGCGCACAACCCCAGAGTCTGTCAAGACTGGCCCGTACGGGCAGGGGTACCTTTACCTTTACCTTATCATTCAGTTCTGCTAGGATAACGTCATTTCCACAATATAATCTTATATCTTCTTTGAACAGTCTCCATTCTCCAAATGTTTTTTGATTTGGGGCTCCTCTGATTTTTCCGGCCAGCTTTGCTAATTGAAAGTACCTTAGCACAAGTGATTGCCAATCTATTCTTGTAGGCGTTGTTTCACTTTTCCAACTTCTGGCTATGAGTAATCCCAGGGTTGTGGGTTCGAGCCAAAGATTCCTGCATTGCCACGGGGTTCGACTAGATGACCCCTTGTGACCCCTTGCAACTCTACAGTTCTATGTGTAAGGCAGCTAAAGGGGTTTCATTGGGGCTCCCCCCCCAAGGCACCCCTTCTCTTTCCCACATTGTTGGATTGCTGCAATGTGCTCTTTGTGGAGCTTTCCTTGCACCTGATCCAGAAGTGCAGCTAGCGCAGAATGCTGCAGCACGATTGCTGATGGGAAAGAGGCCTTGTCCGCATATAGCATCTGTGCTCAGAGATCTGCCCTGCCTGCCAATTTGCTACCAGGCCAAGTTTGAGGCGTTACTATTCGTGTGTGACACCCTTAACGACTTGGGATCAGTTGACCTGCGAGAGCGCCTTGCCCCATAAACAACCAGCCGACCACATTGATAACAGCCCTTCAACCTTTGTAAGAAATGGATCCTTCAGTGAGGCAGCACTGACCCTCTGGAACTCCCTGCCTATTGAAATCGTGCAGGTGCCTTCACTGTAAAGGTAAAAGTAAAGGGACTCCTGACCATTAGGTCCAGTCGTGGCCGACTCTGGGGTTGCGGCGCTCACCTCGCTTTATTGGCTGAGGGAGCCGGCGTACAGCTTCCGGGTCATGTGGCCAGCATGACTAAGCTGCTTCTGGCGAACCAGAGCAGTGCACGGAAACGGCGTTTACTTTCCCGCCGGAGCGGTACCTATTTATCTACTTGCACTGGTGTGCTTTCGAAATGCTAGGTTGGCAGGAGCAGGGACCGAGAAACAGGAGCTCACCCCGTCGCAGGGATTTGAACCGCCGAGCTTCTGATCAGCAAGTCCTAGGCTCTGTGGTTTAACCCACAGCGCCACCTGCGTCCCAGGCTCGGGGTCTACATATGTGTAAATAAAGCTATATATCCTGAGAGATATATTCTGTTCTCACAGTGGCCAACCAGATGCCCCTTTTGGGAAGCGGGACCTGAGAGCCCCCAGGGAATGCAGAGCTGGCTCTGTCTTCAAGAAGGGTGTTTTACGGACAAGGAAATTCATCCCATCGCAATGGACCAGAGAGAAGGTGTGTGACCGAGTGTGTCTGTGAGAGCAAGGGGGGGGGAGGTCTTGAATGGAGGAGGCGAGTTTTCCACACGGTGGACAGGATCCACTAGGTCACTGGAAGCAGGCGGGGGCGGGGCGGAGATAGATGGATGGATGCAGAAAGACAATAATAGACAGACGGGGCGATGGGAAACTGAAGAATGCCGTGAGAGAGTCGGATAGAGGAAATAACAGATAGAGGGGCAAGGGTGAAAAGCTGAGCGGCCAGCTCATTATGGGATGGATGGAGCAAACTCTGCCAGCAATGAGCAAGGCCACCAGCCCTGTCCATCATCTCGTCTGGGGAGAGACACAGCCTGTCAGCCCAGCTCCGTGGTTCTGTCTGCAACGATGAAGGGTATTTAGCAACACAGCTGCATCAGGCCAGGCCCCATGGTCCCGTCCACCCCACAGAACATCCCACAGCAACAAGGGCTAATCGTCCTGCTCTGTCCGTCCACAAATTGTGGCTCTCTCTTTTGTCTGGGATTGGGACGCCCCTCTGTGGATTTCATAGGGAGACAGGCTTGTCAGCACACATTAGCCTTGATAACAAATAGAACCCCACAACGGTTATGTAATAAACAAAACCCTGCCCTTATTCCCTTATGGGGGGCACAAGAGCCCTTACAGAGTCCTTTGTAGATTCTCCATCGGTCGGAGAAAATAACAGAGGCCAACCAGAGAATATTGAGAAGCAAAGCAGCTAGTAAGCCTGATCTTTATTGATCTGCTGCAACAGGGTGCTCCCCTCATCCGCAGGAGAGACGAGGAACCCAGAACAATGGTGTGCAAGGCCTTATATAGACATTTTAAATTGCCAGCCCTGGAGTCCAAGACCACCCCCAGAAACATCATACCTACATCATAGAAAGGGCGGTCTACAACAGAAATCTGAGTGCATTGTTTTTCTCCTGTCTGGCATGTTACCTGTTAATGCTCACTTGATTGGATACCCTGGGGAGCCTGGCCAGTCTTTTGTAATGATAAATACTTAGTTCCTGAGCCAAGTCACAGGCTCACCCTATTCATACACAGACATACCCTTAAGACAGGATTTGTGAAGGAAAAGACAATGAGGAGGCTTTTCCATTTTCCTTTGACCTTGCAGAGAAAACATTTGGTCAGTTTGGGAGCCAGGGCTGTTTTCCTGTGCTGCTTCAGACATGTGGTTTATATATTTATGTACGTGTTTGCTTGGTACATTTATGAACCTTTATTATATATATGGGACGCGGGTGGCGCTGTGGGTTAAAGCACAGAGCCTAAGGCTTGCCGATTGGAAGGTCGGCGGTTCGAATCCCCGCGACGGGTGAGCTCCCATTGTCGGTCCCTGCTCCTGCCCACCTAGAAGTTCGAAAGCACATCAAAGTGCAAGTAGATAAATAGGTACCACTCCAGCGGGAAGGTAAACGGCATTTCCGTGCGATGCTCTGGTTCGCCAGAAGCGGCTTAGTCCTGCTGGCCACATGACCCGGAAGCTGTACGCCGGCTCCCTCGGCCAATAAAGCGAGATGAGCGCCGCAACCCCAGAGTCGGTCACGACTGAACCTAATCGTCAGGGGTCCCTTTACCTTTACCATATATATATATATGAGACCTTATTTTTTTTATTTCAGTTAGAAGCAGTGAAGCCCAGAAGCTGAGCTTTGCAAGGAGTGTGGTCTATGAAAGGTGCATTATCCCAACAGAAAACTGAGGAACCGCAGTGGGAAAAGTGTGAGGCTAACAGAAAAGCTTTGCAGGCCTTCCCAGCAAAGCATCCTGTTTCCCACAGTAGGTTGACCAGATGCCTCTGGGAAGCAAGACACAATGGGCTCAGTCATCGCATCCCCCCACCTGGGGCTCCAAGCAACAGAGGATTCAGAGGAGATGTTCCTGGAGGGAGCTGACAGCCATCCTTAGAACAGCCATGCATAGAGGAGAGGGCTATTGGTTGGCTTCTAGCCAGTGCCAAATTTACGTACAGTGGTACCTCGTGTTACATATGCTTCAGGTTACAGATGCTTCAGGTTACAGACTCCGCTAAGCCAGAAATAGTACCTCAGGTTAAGAACTTTGCTTCAGGATGAGAACAGAAATTGTGCTCCGGCGGCGCGGCGGCAGCAGGAGGCCCCATTAGCTAAAGTGGTGCTTCAGGTTAAGAACAGTTTCAGGTTAAGAACGGACCTCCGGAACGAATTAAGAACTTAACCCGAGGTACCACTGTATAAGCTAAACAAGCTATAGCTTAGGGCCCCACTCTCTTGGGGGCCCGAAAAAAATTAAAGGAAAAAAACCCGGATGTACATTTCCAAAATATTAGATAAAAAACAAATAAAATAAAACCTGCATACAGCAACGGTGTTTTGTGTTGTGATGCTTTTGAATTCTGGTGGTGGAGGAGACGCTTGAGAGTCCCATGGACTGCAAGAAGATCCAACCTCTCCATTCTGAAGGAAATCAGCCCTGAGTGCTCACTGGAAGGACAGATCGTGAAGCTGAGGCTCCAAGACTTTGTCCCACCTCATGAGAAGAGAAGACTCCCTGGAAAAGACCCTGATGTTGGGAAAGATGGAGGGCACAAGGAGAAGGGGACGACAGAGGACGAGATGGTGGGACAGTGTTCTGGAAGCTACCAGCATGAGTTTGACCAAACTGCGGGAGGCAGTGGAAGACAGGAGTGCCTGGCGTGCTCTGGTCCAGGGGGTCACGAAGAGGCAGACACGACTAAACAACAACAACAACAATCTGTAACATTTAATAGTTTTAAAGATGTGCAACCCCCCATAATTTCCATAACAAAGTAATTCACACTGCAAGGATCCATTCTGTGGGCTTCCGTGCACTGCAGGCAGTTGCAAGCTACAGAAACTAAAGCAACAGCTGGAGACGCTGGCATTTGCCTCTCAGCAAAAAACTCCAACAACACCACCACCATCAGGCCAGCCCAGAAATTGCTCCACTCAGCTGATTGCTGCTATTCAGCACCCTTCCTGTGTAGCCCAGATGGGGCCTGTCTGGTTGCATAGGACGATTAAGCCAGAAAGACCAGCATATTGGGGTCTGAGGGTTCAAGGCCCCGATCCTTTGGAAGGTCGTACAGGGGTGTTTGCAAATGGGGCACAACTCTTGGACCATGTACAACTCCCTTCCCCACCCCAACACACTCGCCAGCATGTTTTGCAACACTAGAAGGAGGTCCTGGGGTTTTCTTTCTCTGGTGTTCGGTTCCATAGCAAAATATTCTGGATTATTTGTCGCTGGAATCAGGAAACCCTCCTGCTATTTTATAAAGTTGATTGCGCCATCTAGTGGCCACGGTCCTCTCTGCAAGCCGCATGCAAAACTCAACTCTGGTTTTTATTTTATTTTTAAAAAAGAAATCAGTCACACAGATACTGCAAAATGAGGCAGCCCATCAAGATAGGACTTTAGGGCAAATGTCCAGGGCCCTCCCTCAAGTGGATGAGGTGGGGCAGCTGGGCTGGGAAACCACATTTTGAAACGAACACTCACGACACGAGGATTTGTGGGCATGCAAAGCTGTGGGTTAAACCACAGAGCCTAGGGCTTGCTGATCAGAAGGTCGGCAGTTCGAATCCCCATGACGGGGTGAGCTCCCATTGCTCGGTCCCTGCTCCTGCCCACCTAGCAGTTCAAAAGCGCGTCAAAGTGCAAGTAGATAAATAGGTACCGCTCCGGCGGGAAGGTAAACAGCGTTTCCGTGTGCTGCTCTGGTTCGCCAGAAGCAGCTTAGTCATGCTGGCCACATGACCCAGAAGCTGTACGCCGGCTCCCTCGGCCAATAAAGCGAGATGAGCGCCGCAACCCCAGAGTCGGCCACTACTGGACCTAGCGGTCAGGGGTCCCTTTACCTTTTTAAAGCAGATGAATGTTGGAAAATTCAGGACAGATAAAAGAGAGTTTCTTGATTTTATTTTTTATTTTTTTGATGCTTCAGTTATTTAATTTCTATACCACTTGATACATTTAAACTACATCTAAGTGGTTGTACGGAAAACGGAAGCAGCAACAGAGAGAACATCCACAAAACGTTGCAAAGACAGAGTTACATACAATAATATTACATTAATGCAAAGTTACTAATAGGGACCGCCTTGTTTTCATAAGCCACACATAAGCCAAGCTGCTTGGTTGAAGAGTGAAGGGTACAAATGCTCTAACTAAATAATAATAAATAAATGAAGCAATACTTGGAGGGGTGGCCCATAAGACTACTATTTCCAGAGTCTAAAGTTACCTAATTACGCCACTGGGTAGCTTAAATTTCACAGGAACCTAAGAGCTGCCTTGTGCTGGGTCAGGGCGAGGAAAACACTCTGTACCAAATGGAGCCAAGCAAATGCCTCTGGAAACTCCGAATTTGTGTCCCGTCTCCCCAGGAACCTGGTGCACGCAGAGGTAGACTGCACCTGTCCATGGAGGTTCTGTTTTGCTGGCATGCAGTATACCACAGTGGCCACAGTGATCCACACGATGGTCACCTCCAGGCTTGATTATTGTAACTCACTCTACGCAGGGCTGCCCTTGAAGCTGGCCCAGAAACACCAGCGGGTGCAGAATGCCACGGCGAGACTCCTTACGGGGTCCCTGCCATGGGAGCATATTCACCCAGTGCTTTACCAACTGCACTGGCTCCCGGTGGAGTACAGGGTCAGGTTTAAGGTGCTGGTTTTGACCTTTAAAGCCCTATGCAGCCTAGGACCCACGTACCTACGGGACCGCCTCTCCTGGTATTCCCCACGGAGCACCTTAAGGTCCACAAATGACAACATTTTGGAGGTCCCAAGTCGCAAGGTGGCTAGGCTGGCCTCAACTAGGGCCAGGGCCTTTTCAGTACTGGCCCCGACTTGGTGGAACGCTCTGTCACAAGAGACTAGGGCCCTGCGGGACTTGACATCTTTCCTTATGGTTTTGATGAGGCTGCATTTTAAATTGCATTTTAACAAAAAATTTCCCCTATTATGTTTTTACTGTAATTTTACTGTTGTTAGCTGCCCTGAGCCCAGCTCTGGCTGGGGAGGGCAGGGTATAAATAAAATTATTATTATTATTATTATTATTATTATTATTATTATTATTATATTATTATTATTATTATTATTATTATTATTATTATTATTATTATTATTATTATCTCCTGTTCTGGAGGGTAGGACTCGAACCCATGGCTTCCATTTACAAGAAAGGAGATTCCGACTAAACATCAGGAAGAACTTTCTGACGATAAGAGCTGTTTGACAGTGAAAAGGTTTCCCTTGGGAGGTTGTGGACTCCCTTCCTTAGAGGTCTTTAAGCAGAGGTTGGGTGCCTATCTGTCAGGAATGCTTTAGCTGAGATTCCTGCATTGCAAGGGGTTGGACTGGATGACCTCAGGGGTCCCCCTTCCAAGTCTACGATTCTATGATTTAATTCGCTTCACCTTCCCTGAAACGCCGAATTCCTCCTCCTTTCCCTCCACCTGCAGTGCCTGCCTGTCTTTTCCCTTCCCAGTGACTCATCCTCTCCGTCCCAGCCCGGGAGCCGCGTTCTGCGCGTCACTTGTGAATCCGCCCTCGGGGAGGCGGAGGGCTTGGCCCGCAGGAACGCGCATGATGTCAAGCAGGAGCGCGCCGAGAAAAGCCTGGAAAGGGAGAGAAGGAGGATGGAGCCGGAGCGGACTTGCCGGCCAGCCAGCCTGCCTGGCTGCGTTCAGGTCCCCGGGCGGGCAAGCGCGCAAGGCGCGGCAGCTAAGAATAGCGCGGCTGACGCGCGGCGCTCAAGGGGGCACCTGCGCACCGGCCCCCGCGCTATTTTTAGCGCCGGGTGAGCTATAAATAGCCGCAGGAGCCAGAGGCCAGGCCGAGATGACGCGGGCCGGAGCGAGCGAGGGGCAGGGGCTGATTCAGAGGCGGCGCGCGCGGCCGGAGGCAGTAGGGCGCAATGGTTACGCCTTAAAAGAGAGCCTCCTCCAGCATCGCCAGCATCCCTCAGGATCCGTGCTCCGAGGCCAGGGGGAGCCCGGACTCCTGGGTCCCTGGTGGAGAGGCCTGGGCTCCTTTTACGCGCCGGCAAGCTGGGCGCGCGTGGGCTGGATGTGCGCCGCAGTCCCGCTGGTTTCTGGGCTTCTTCCCAGTGGGTCAACTGGGGGGCTACTGGGAGAACAGGAGGCTGGGCTACGACACCCCCCCCCCATTATTTAGACCTGAACCTACTCCACCCAGTGACTTCGTGGCAAAGGGGCGGGTAGGCGGTGAACCCAGATATCCTGTGTCCTCGCAACAGGTTCCCCACGATAGCACCCTGATTTCTTACTCACCCCAGGCAAGGTGAGGCTCTGGAGTGCAGGCACTAATTAAGGGCAGCAGCAGCGAACGGGTCAGAGCCACAAGGGGGTGCTGCCCCGCGGGAAATGCTCCTGCGCAAGCCCCTGGGTGGCTCTTGCGCAGGAGAAGTGCCCCGTGGACTGGGTTGTCTCCCGAGGGAGGGAGGGAGGGGGGTCCCGCTTTGGTGGCTTCAATCCCAAAGGCTGCTCAGGATTTTCATTCAGGCCTCTGGGTCCTTGGAAGGTGTAAACGATCTGGGTTAGGGAAGATCCCTAATTGTATTATTTTTCTGCTGTTAGTTTTGATAGGTTAAGGACACCAGAAGAGCAAAATGAGGGCCAAATAGCCCAGCATCCTGTTCTCACAGTGGCCGAATACCCATAAGAACCTAGGAACCTAGATAGACTGCCCCTGGACCTGGAGGTTCCATAAGAATCTCCAGAATCCTGTACTCACAAGAGCAACACTTTCCCCTCCTTTGTTGTTGTTGTTGTTTAGTCGTGTCCGCCTCTTCGTGACCCCCTTGACCAGAGCACGCCAGGCACTCCTGTCTTCCACTGCCTCCCGCAGTTTGGTCAAACTCATGCTGGTCGCTTCAAGAACACTGTCCCACCATCTCGTCCTCTGTCGTCCCCTTCTCCTTCTGCCCTCCATCTTTCCCAACATCAGGGTCTTTTCCAGGGAGTCTTCTCTTCTCATGAGGTGGCCACAGTCTTGGAGCCTCAGCTTCAGGATCTGTCCTTCCAGTGAGCACTCAGGGCTGATTTCCTTCAGAATGGAGAGGTTTGATCTTCTTGCAGTCCATGGGACTCTCAAGAGTCTCCTCCAGCACCAGAATTCAAAAGCATCCATTCTTCGGCGATCAGCCTTCTTTATGGTCCAGCTCTCACTTCCATACATCACTACTGGGAAAACCAGAACTTGAACTATATGGACCTTCCCCTCCTCTAGTTTCCAGCAACTGGTATTCGGAAGGAAGTTCTCTGGGCGTGACTTTGGACCCATCACTGCCTCTCCACCTCACCTACCTCGCAGGGTTGTCGTGGGGATTAAACGAGGAGGAGGAGGACTATGTATGCCACCTTGAGCACCTTCCAGAAAAAGGTGGGGTGTAAATGCAAATAAACAAAGAAATAATAATAAATAGGGAGTCAAGTGGGGGGGGTTCAGGTGTCCGATTGCTTAAATGAATTTGGATGTTCTAAATGTTTTTAAGCAGTAATTCTTTTTTAGTACAAGTTAAAGGGACCCCTGACCATTAGGTCCAGTCGTGGCCGACTCTGGGGTTGCGGCGCTCATCTTGCTTTATTGGCCCAGGGAGCCGGCGTACAGCTTCCGGGTCATGTGGCCAGCAGGACTAAGCCGCTTCTGGCGAACCAGAGCAGCGCATGGAAACGCCGTTTACCTTCCCGCCGGAGTGGTACCTATTTATCTACTCGCGCTTTGATGTGCTTTCGAACTGCTAGGTTGGCAGGAGCAGGGACCGAGCAACGGCACCCCGTCGCGGGGATTCGAACCACCGACCTTCTGATCGGCAAGTCCTAGGCTCTGTGGTTTAACCCACAGCGCCACCCGTGTCCCCCCAATTCTTTTTTAAAGTCTTAAATATTGTTTATGACTCTCTTCAACAAGAACAAAACACTAAAATCATGGACAATTTCGGTTACAATGGAGGAGTACAGAATTACATAAAATATTAAGTCCGTTATACATCTAAAAGCCCAAACTACATCGACTATATTTTCAAATAGCTCTGCTGTGAAGATGAGTGAGCGGTTGGAGGCTGTGTAAACCTGCGCCCTCCACAACATCTTTCGTAACCTCAGTTAGTTAGCTGTTTGTTTGTTTGATTTACTTGATGGGGGGCAGCTGCCCCCCCCCCCGGTTATGCCAATGGCACTTGTCTCCATCGCACTAACCATTACACCACACTACCTTCAGTCTCCCCTTGGATTACTGAGCGGTAAGTTGGATGTTCCAGGAGAAGTAGACCCCCATATCTTTTGGGGTTGGCTCTTGAGATTTCTAGTGGGGTGCTATTATGCACCCAGTGATTTTCACAGATGTGTGGGGCTTTGAATCCTGGTCTGCCGGGCCCCCTTCTGACACCCTGAAATACTTGCGATGGGTGATAGCAGGGATACCAAAGCCTTCTGGCACACAGCAGGATTAAATGGGTTTTCATCTGTTTTATATTGCACTGTTTTAACATTTCGATGCTTTCTATTTTGGAAGAAAGGGCAAGATACAGATTTACTGAACGTTTAAATAAAAGAGTATTACTAACCGCCCATTCAATGATTCGCTGTTGTGTGTTTTAATTGATGTGTGTGTGTGTGTGTGTGTGTGTGTGTGTGTGTGTGTGTTCTTATTTACTTGTTTTTATTGTAAGCTGCCAGCAGCTTGTGCCAAGGGCAGCATCTGAATCATCCAAATAAATGAACAAATTTCCTTTTCAGGCCTCGGAGTGGAGTTGTGGGGGATTTCAGCAAAGCCTGCTCATCACAGATTGGGATTTGACAAAAGGATGGGAATGCGTGTGCAGAGGAAGGCGGCTGAGATGATCAAGGGTCTGGAAAGAAAGCCTTTTGAGGAATGGTTTGGGGAGCCAGGTATGTTTAGCATGGTGGGGGTGGAGACTGAGATGTGATAGCAGTCCATGTGTAAAAGGGATCTAGGGGTCTTGGTAGACCACAAGCTTTCCAGGAGCCAAGAGTTTGATGCAGCAGGAGGAGGGGAACTGATGCAGTGCTAGGCTGCATAAACAGTCGTCTCATGTCCAGATCAAGTGAAATGATAAAAAAAAGGTAAAGGACGCCTGACAGTTAAAGTCCAGCCGCAGACGACTCTGGGGTTGCATGCTCATCTCACTCTATAGGCTGAGGGAGCTTGGCCAGCGTGACTAAGCCGCTTCTGGTGAACCAGAGCAGTGCACGGAAATGCCGTTTACCTTCCCGCCAGAGTGGTACCTATTTATCTACTTGCACTTTGACGTGCTTTTGAATTGTTAGGTTGGCAGGAGCAGGGACCGAGCAACGGGAGCTCACCCCGTCGCGGGGATTCGAACCGCCGACCTTCTGATCTGCAAATCCTAGGCTCTGTGTTTTAACCCACAGCGCCACCCGCGTCCCCATAGTGAAATGGTATCACTGTTTTATTCTGCCTTGGTCAGACCACACCTGGAGCCCTGTGTCAAGTTTTGGATACCAGACGGATATTGATGAGCTGGAAAGTGTTGCAGAGGAAGGTGACCAAGATGAAACCAAGGGTCTGGAAACCAAGCCTTGTGAGGAATGGTTGAAGGAGCTGGGAATGTTTAGCCTGGAGAAGAGGCGACCGAGAGGACATGTGATAGCCAGCTTCAAATTTCTAAAGGTTTACAGTGGTACCTCGGGTTACATACGCTTCAGGTTACATACGCTTCAAGTTACAGACTCCACTAACCCAGAAATATTACCTCGGGTTAAGAACGATGCTTCAACTATTCCTCACTGGTCTGTGTGTGCTGTGCGTGCATGCGTGCGGGGGGGGGGGGGTCCGCTCTGGGTCTCCCCCGCCCGCCAATAGTTTGCACTTCTTCAAATTAAATCTGAATTCTTTTCAGGGGCAAGAATGTTCTCTGTACAGTGGTACCTCGGGTTAAGAACTTAATTCGTTCCGGAGGTCCCTTCTTAACCTGAAACTGTTCTTAACCTCAGGTACACCTTTAGCTAATGGGGCCTCCCGCTGCCACCGGAGCACGATTTCTGTTCTCATCCTGAAGCAAAGTTCTTAACCCAAGGTACTATTTCTGAGTTAGCGGAGCCCGTAACCTGAAGCGTCTGTAACCTGAAGCGTATGTAACCTGAGGTACCTCTGTAGTACTCAAGAGCTGTGGCTGGATGGTTACGTGGGAGCAGGTTGAAGTTAAATCCTTCGAAGACAGAGGTCCTGTGGCTGGGACGGGGCGATATGGGATTGGGGGGGCAACTCCCATCTCTTGCGGGGGTGCAATTAGTGCCAGCACCATCTGTTAAGAGTTTGGGTGTAATCTTCGATACCTCCCTCTCCATGGAGGCGCAGATTGCAGCTATAACAAAGGCGGCATTTTTTCATCTCCACCAAGCTAAGCAGTTGGCTCCTTACCTCTCTCGCCCTGACCTAGCCACTGTTATCCACGCGACGGTCACCTCCAGACTGGATTATTGTAACTCGCTCTACGTGGGGCTGCCCTTGAGACTGACCCAGAAACTCCAGCGGGTGCAGAATGCTGCAGCGAGACTCCTTATGGGGTCCTCGCTGCGAGATCACATTCATCCGGTGCTATACCAGCTGCACTGGCTCCCGGTGGAGTACAGGATCAGGTTTAAGGTGCTGGTTTTAACCTTTAAAGCCCTATACGGCCTAGGACCCTCATACCTACGGGACCGCCTCTCCTGGTATGCCCCACAGAGAAACTTACGGTCTTCAAATAAAAACATCTTGAAGGTCCCAGGCCACAGAGAGGTTAGGCTGGCCTCAACCAGAGCCAGGGCTTTTTCGGCCGTGGCCCCAATCTGGTGGAACGCTCTGTCACAAGAGACAAGGGCCCTGCGGGACTTGACATCTTTCCGCAGGGCCTGCAAGACAGAGCTGTTCCACCAGGCCTTTGGTCAGGGCGCAGCCTGACTCCCTCCTTTGGCAATCTTTACAGAACTTTACTTTATGGTTGCCATCATAAAGTTCATCATATGGTTGCCTGAGCCCGGCTTCGGCTGAGGAGGACGGGATATAAATTATTATTATTATTATTATTATTATTATTATTATTATTATTATTATTAAATCGTTGCTCCTGCGGAGAGCGGCCACCAAGGGGCAGCAGAGAGCCGCGCGAAGAGCCGCGGGAGAGCGCGCGTTGGCTAAGCTGCTGGGCATGCAGAACGGTCCATCAGTTCCCCCCTGCTACTAGGTTGGTATCTGGGTTGCTGTGTCTCCTGCGGATCTTCTAGACGCGCGTCCCGTGCGGATCAAGCCCAGCTCCTTCTTCGTAGAGGAAGGAAGGAAGGAAGGAAGGAAGGAAGGAAGGAAGGAAGGAAGGAAGGAAGGAAGGAATTCATCCATCCCCTTGGACTTTGCACCCAAGAGCTTTGGAGCAGGCGAGCACCTCGGAGGGCTGGCGGGGGCGGCACAGAGGTCTGGCCTGGGTGGTGGTGTCCAAGGCCCATTTGGGGGCTCAGAGCTCTGCAGCTCCCTTTATTCAAGATGCGCCCCCCCAGCGTGGGAATAAGGGACCCAGGAGTCCCCCCCCTCTAAGAAGGGACTAGGATCTTTCCCTGCACCCATCCATCCAGGTTCTGGGTGCACCTAAGGTGCCCCACCCGCGCCCGGCCCTCCCCTCCCCGCAATCCGCTGCGCGCTCCTTCGGGCAGCTCAGTTGAGCACCTTCCATTTTTACCCTCCGGCTGCTATAAATAGCCCCTCTCCTCACTCGCTCGGCAGCGCTGCATCCCGAAATAGCCGCGCGCCTCTATATGGAGCAGCCCAGCGGCGGCGAGGCGCGCGGGCTTCCGGCGGCCACCGCTGGCGTGCGCGCCCGCGCATCTGCGTGCGTCTGCGGGGACAGTCAGCCGGAGAGGCACTCCCCCAGCGCACATCACATCATTGCGCGCGCGCAGCCTAACCCCCCAAGAGATCAAGCCGAGGACACCCCTTAGGAAGAAGAGGTGCGTTGCTCAGAGAGGATGCTGAGGCGCAGCCGCTTCGAAGGGGAGGGGGCAGAGATTGGGGGGGTCTGTTTGCTTGCTGCGTCTTTGCCTGTCCTTCCTCTGAGGTGGCGCCCCGTGCGCACTGCGATCTGGCGACGCCAAAGGCATCGCAAGGCTGAGGCCAGAGTGCTGCGTGGGTCCACCTGCCGCGCTCAGGATCCCGCCCCCTCGACAAGCCCATCCCTCTGACCTGGCGCTCTGGGGTCCCAGATACGTGGGTTCGGCTGTGTGCGCGCATTGCTTTGAGGGTGTCGAAGGTTGGCGCAAGAACGTAAGAAGACGCTGGCTGGCTGCTGGATCGGTCCAGAGGTCCAGCTAAACAGCAGGAAGAACTTTGTGACATCAGTAAGAGCTGTTCGACAGCGGAACGGTCTCCCACTTGACGTGGTAGACTCGCTTTTCTTGGAAGATTTTTAAGCGGAGGCTGGGTGGTCATCTGTCCTGGGTGCTTTAGCTGAAATTCCTGCATTGCAGGGGGTTGGGCTAGATGAGCCTTGGGGGTCCCTAGCAACGCTACAATTCTATGGTTCTCTAATTAGATTCTCTGATTCAGCACCGCAGTGGTCAGTCAGGTGCCCCCCAAGGGAAACACACAAGCAAGACCGAGCGCGACAGCAATTGATTTTCAGAAATTGCAGTTTCCGACTGTGGAGGTGGCAGAGTACGGCCATCCTTCCTGGCTAGCAGCCAGCGATAGCCCTCTCCTCCAGCAGAGGCGGATTTAGGACAGTCCGTATAGTCAAAGCTCTGGTTTTCCCAGTAGTGATGTATGGAAGTGAGAGCTGGACCATCAAGAAGGCTGATCGCCGAAGAATGGATGCTTTTGAATTCTGGTGCTGGAGGAGACTCTGGAGAGTCCCATGGACTGCAAGAAGATCAAACCTATCCATTCTGAAGGAAATCAGCCCTGAGGTCTCACTGGAAGGACAGATCCTGAAGCTGAGGCTCCAAGACTTTGGCCACCTCATGAGAAGAGAAGACTCCCTGGAAAAGACCCTGATGTTGGGAAAGATGGAGGGCACAAGGAGAAGGGGACGACGGAGGACGAGATGGTGGGACAGTGTTCTCAAAGCTACCAGCATGAGTTTGACCAAACTGCGGGAGGCAGTGGAAGACAGAAGAGCCTGGCGTGCTCTGGTCCAGGGGATCACGAAGAGGCGGATACGACTAAACGACTAAACAACAAGAAGAAGACTGGTTCGCCTGCACTGGGTGCCGAGCCGAGAGGGTGCTGCAGAGGGCGCTGCAACAGTGATGGAGAGCGGAAGGCGAGAGGGTGGGTGCCTCTGAAATTTGAAATTTTAAAGTCCGCCACTGGGTCCTCCTTGAGGAATATTGGGAGCGGTGGGAGATGGCGGGACAGAGACGTTCTTGCGGGGACCCCTCATCCATGATTTAGGGGGCAGGCACTGCTGCAGAGTCCTGGTCTTCAAACATAACCTGAAGGTCTCTCTCACTGACGATGAGCCCAGCGCTCTCTGTAGACAGAACCAATGCAGGGAACTAAGGCTAAGCCTGAAACGCCCTCGTGCTACGTGCTGTTCCAGAGCGGGACAGACGTGCCTCCGGAAATGGGGTCTACCTGCTTGGAATGTGTCTAGGCAGCTGGTAGGGCAGTAGTCAGGGAGCCCGGCAGTAGGGGGCGCCAGAGCCAAATGACAAGGAATTCTGCTTCAGCCTTCTCCCTGCTGAGCTCTACTAGGGGCAACAAGGAGGAGGCTGGCAGCTTAACCCTCGGAAGGAGGAGGGGGAGAAGTGATATTGGGAAGGGTCCAGGAGGGATGCATTCAGCTGCTGGGCCTGAAGATCTCCATCTTTCCCATCTGACATCGCATGTCTTGAACTGGACAAGGGGGACCTCCCAGTGGGCAGAGAAAAGTTTTTCCCTGGAGCTCATGGACCTCCAACAAAGATGGAAGGTTTGGGATGGATAAAAGGAAGGACTTCCTCAGGCGGCGCAGAGCTAAACTCCGGAACTCCCTGCTGCAGGGAAGATAGGCAGCCAACCTGGGTGGCTCTGAAAGAGGATCACACAAATTGGTGGAGGAAAGGGCTACTGATGGCTCCTAAGGTCAGGACAGCTGTGCCCTGCCTCTACTTGCAAATACCTGCTGGTGGAAAACACAGGAGGGGAGAGTTGCTCTCGCACTCGGGTCCCGCTTGCGGGATTCCCGGAATGGGCATCTGGCCAGACACCGTGAGGACGCTGGACTTGATGGACCGCTGGCCTCCTCTGGGGGGCTGTTCTTACGTTATTTTAAGACACCCTCCAACTCTGTGCGTGGGACCTGACCCAAAGGACAAGAAAGCAGATTCCAGCTAAACACCGGGAATAATTTTTGCTAAGACCGTAGGAGGGACTCCCTCGGAAGGTGGAGGACTCCCATTTGCTGGAGGTTTTTCAACAGGGGGTGGGAGGCCACCTGTCAGGGGATCCCTCCGCTGCGATTCCTGCCTTGTGGGGGCGGGTTGGGCTGGATGACCTCTGGGTATCCCACCCCACTCTGCAATTCTATTATTCTTTTGGGGGAGGAGGGCAAAAACACACAGAAGCGTGGGGCGAAGGAAGCAAGGGGGATGGCTTTGTGACAACAGTGTGTATATAAATATATAGGCGAGGCCTACTATGCAACGCCCCCCCCCCCCAAAAAAAAACCTCCTTAGCGACCTGATAGTTCTAGGCGGGCGGGCGGGCAAACAAACAGAGCCGTGAAGGGGCCTCCAGCAAATGCTGTTTATGTAAGCAACAGGACTTCCAGGAGGGAGGGAGCAGGCGCAGGCTCTTGCCAGCCCCTCGGAGGAATGCGCCCAGCCTGCCAAAATTCTCCGTAGAACCCCCTGGCTAACCCAGAGCAGGTACACACCTTACGGCGGGGGTGGGGAGGGTGAGTGCAGGCTGGGTGACTGGCAAGGGCTGGGCAGCTAAGGGAGAGGAGCAGGCGGGCAGAACTTTGGAGAGGGAGGTGCAGATTCTGGGTTCACACACACACACACACACACACACACACACACACACACACACGGCACTCCTCCTGAATCTGTTTTGCGGATGAGGCAAAACAGAGAGAGAGTGTGTGTGTCTGACTGGGTGAACTGCAACTAGAATCAGGCCTCTGTCTCTGTGATCTCAGTGGGTGGCTTTGGGCAAGACACTGCCTTCCCAGCCTCAGTTTTCCCGTGTGTGAAATGGGACCAAGGCTCAAAAGGGGTTGCTGCAAGGAGGGGTGAAATAAGGATTGCAAAGATCTGGGAAGCCAGACAGGTTGTAGCGAGTAGTTGGGAAAATGCAGAAGAGCTAGGGGGTGAACCAATGGAGGGAAAAATGGAAAAATACAATGGTACCTTGGGTTACAGACGCTTCAGGTTACAGACTCCGCTAACCCAGAAATAGTACCTCAGGTTAAGAACTTTGCTTCAGGATGAGAACAGAAATCATGCGGTGGCAGCAGGAGGCCCCATTAGCTAAAGTGGTGCTTCAGCTTAAGAACAGTTTCAGGTTAAGAATGGAGCTCCGGAACAAATTAAGTACGTAACCAGAGGTACCACTGTATTATAATCTTAGAATATCTGTGAAGATACATAAAATGAAAGGGTTTAAGGTCAGTGTCCGCCTCTTCGTGACCCCCTGGACCAGAGCACACCAGGCACTCCTGTCTTCCACTGCCTCCCGCAGTTTGGTCAAACTCATGCTGGTAGCTTCGGGAACACTGTCCCACCATCTCGTCCTCTGTCATCCCCTTCTCCTTGCGCCCTCCATCTTTCCCAACATCAGGGTCCTTTCCAGGGAGTCTTCTCTTCTCATGAGGTGGCCAAAGTCTTGGAGCCTCAGCTTCAGGATCTGTCCTTCCAGTGAGCACTCAGGGCTGATTTCCTTCAGAATGGAGAGGTTTGATCTTCTTGCAGTCCATGGGACTCTCAAGAGTCTCCTCCAGCACCAGAATTCAAAAGCATCCATTCTTCGGCGATCAGCCTTCTTTATGGTCCAGATATTGCTGGACCCCAACTCCCATCCTCGCTGGATTTGATGGGAGTTCAACAGCTTCTCGGAGGGTCTCCCATCTCTGTTGGAAAAAAGAAGTGTTGTGCATGTGTTCTGGCCTATTTTACACTGTATTCGTTTTATAATGTGTACTTCATAATCCAGTCCTTGCAATTGCCGCCTGCAGCAATGAAGCGACCTCTGCAGGGCGGAAGCCTGGGTAGGGTATCTGGAGTTCTCTTATCAGCCCCTTTTATCCAGAAAAGAAACACCCTTCTAAAATGCTACCTGGCCGGGTAAGATATAGACTTTGACTTCTAGACACACTCAGCTGGCTAAGTGATTAGGAGTCAATATTCTCTCTCTCTCTCTCTCTCTCTCTCTCTCTCTTGCACATAAACATCGGTTTTATTTATTTCAGAGCAAAAGGAAGAGGGTTCAGGGGAAACAGGGGCATTCGGCCAAGGACTGGGGAAGGCCTTCCTCACGAAGCCCAGAGTTAAACAGTGGAACTCCCTCCCACAGGATGCAGGAGCAGCTTTAAAAAAAATTGTTGTTTAGTCGTGTCCGCCTCTTCGTGACCCCCGGGACCAGAGCACGCCAGGCACTCCTGTCTTCCACTGTCTCCTGCAGTTCGGTCAAACTCATGTTAGTAGCTTCAAGAACACTGTCCCACCATCTTGTCCTCTGTCGTCCCCTTCTCCTTGTGCCCTCCATCTTTCCCAGCATCAGGGTCTTTTCCAGGGAGTCTTCTCTTCTAACGAGGTGGCCAAAGTCTTGGAGCCTCAGCTTCAGGATCTGTCCTTCCAGTGAGCACTCAGGGCTGATTTCCTTAAGAATGGAGAAGTTTGATCTTCTTGCAGTCCATGGGACCCTCAAGAGTCTCCTCCAGCACCAGAATTCAAAAGCATCCATTCTTCAGCCTTCTTTATGGTCCAGCTCTCACTTCCATACATCACTACTGGGAAAACCATAGCTTGAACTATACGGACCTTTGTCGGCAAGGTGATGTCTCTGCTTTTTAAGATGCTCTCTAGGTTTGTCATTGATTTTCTCCCAAGAAGCAGGCGTCTTTTAATTTCGTGACTGCTGTCACCATCTGCAGTGGTCATGGAGCCAAGAAAGTAAAATCTCTCACTGCCTCCATTTCGGATTAGACAAATTCACAGAGGAGGAGAGGGCTTTCAATGGCTATTTCTAGCCTCAATGGCTCGCCTCAGCCTCCACAGCTGGCGGCACCGATGCTTCTGAATACCAGTTGATGGAAACCACAGGAATGGAAAATCCTTCTTGCCCACAAGCCTCTGGCCGGCCACCATGAGAACAAGATGCTGGGCTGATCCAACAAGCTCCTCTGATCTTCTTACGCCCTTAGAAAACTGGGGGAACCTCCTATTCGTTTGCCCCTGGTCTCTTTCCCCCTGCTGGCAGCAGTACCCCACAAAAAAAGAAATGAAGTTATACTTCTGCTGAGTTGCCAGGGGGTTGAGCTAGGTGACCCCTGGGGGGCCCTTCCAATGCTGTGATTCTGTGGTTCCCTTCCCCCCCCTTCCTCCCTCTGTTCCTGTTCCCAGGCTCCTCTGCCCGCCTCCCTCCCAGACTGGAGGCCCCAGCGTTGCCGGAGCAAAACATTGGTCTCTTAGCAACAAGTTTCGCCTTCCAATTCTGGCTGTTGTTATTTACCGAGGCCAGCAGCCAAATTCCCCTGGTCCGGGGCCAGAAGCCACAGCTGAGGAGGGATAGGCTGAGCTCCTGCCGCTGCCAGAGGCCGCTGGCACGCAATGCGCTGGGAGGGCGCTGCTGGGCTGGAGTCACCTTTCACACACAAAACCTCCCTGGCACACTCACCCAGATAAGGCAGCTCTGCCTCTGCAACACACACACACACACACAAACACATCTTGGGTGATTGTGTCTCCGCACAATCCCAGGCCAGGAGATGCAGCCAGGATTTCACCCCAGCTGGTGCAAACATCTCTGTTTACACACATGCATCCCCACAAACACACAAAAACACACAGCGTTACTCGCACAGTTGCACGATCCCTTGCACAAATGTTCACACACGCACGAGCAGCAAAACAGAACCGTGGAATTGTCAAGTTGGAAGGGACCCCCCCCCCCAAGGGTCATCCTAGTCCAACCCCTCGCAATGAAGGAATCACACCAAAAGAATCCTGAAATAATAATAATAATAATAATAATAATAATAATAATAATAATAATAATTTATTTATACCCCGCCCATCTGGCTGGATCTCCCCAGCCACTCTGGGCAGCTTCCAACAAAGTATTAAAATACAGTGGTCTGTTAAACATTAAAAGCTTCCCTAAACAGGGCTGCCTTCAGATGTCTTCTAAAAGTCTGGTAGTTGTTCTTCTCTTTGACATCTGGTGGGAGGGCGTTCCACAGGGCGGGTGCCACCACTGAGAAGGCCCTGTGCCTGGTTCCCTGTAACCTCACTCCTCACAGGGAGGGAACCGCCAGAAGGCCCTCAGCGCTGGACCTGAGTGTCCGGGCAGAACGATGGGGGTGGAGATGCTCCTTCAGGTCTACTGGGCCTTTGAGGCCGTTTAGGGCTTTCAAGGTCAGCACCAACACTTTGAGTTGTGCTCGGAAACGTACTTGCCTGCCCAAGCTCTGTTTAAAAAACCTGCGGCAAAGGAGAGTCTGCCATAATTGGGGTCACCAATGAAACAAAGCCTAAATGTTCCACTAGTAGTTAACACGTATGGTAGACTCCCCTTTGTTAGAGACCTAGAGCAGGGGTCTGCAACCTTTAAGACAAAAAGAGCCACTTGGACCCGTTTCCGAAGAAAAAACAACAACTGGGAGCCGCAAAACCATTGCGACATTTAAAACAAATATATCTCCGGAGCCGCGATCTGACAGCGGGCGGGAAGGTGACGTCGGGACGGTGCGTGACTAACGCACGCACCGCCCCCATGCGACGTCACAGCCATTACAGCGCCCGCCACAGTGGGGAGTGTCGGGGCGCACAATGCGCCTCCTCCCCTCGCTAGTATCCGCCCCGGATGTAAAAGAGCCACATGCGGCTCTGGAGCCGCGGGTTGCAGACCCCTGACCTAGAGGATTGTGCTGTTTTCTGAGAATTCCGTTTCTAGGGAAACTCTGGGTTAGATTACTGCAACGCCTTATACTTGGGGGCCACTGGGGGAGGAAGTGGGGTGCGGAGGGTGCAGTTCACCCCGGGTGTCATCCCTGAGGGGGGTGACCTCGCCACCCCGCCCCCGGCACACTTTCTGCGCTGCCCCCCCTCCCCGTAAGACGCTCACCACGGAGCAAGAAGAATTACCGACGAAAGAAGAATGGAGGATGAAATTGATGGGACTATGCAGAACTTGATAAATTAACTGGAAGGATTCGAAACCTGCGGGATCAGAGATTCTCAGAAGACTGGAGCAAATATACGAACTATTTGGAAAGTAGTTGCACTGAACAGATTTCGAATAGAAGGAATATTTGAAAGATTGCAAGGAAGACTAGGAGGAGAATTATTAGTTAGTGACAATTAAGAGTAATAGTGAAATTAAGAAATGCAGAGTAAGTGATAAAGAACGAAAAACCATCAGAGGTGTCGATGGAAGTCTAAAATATTGTATAAGATGGAAAGTTATGTAAGATGACTGCTGGAAGTGATATGTTAAAGAAACCAATAAAATGTGTGTATGTGTGTGTGTATAGATGCTCGCCCCGGACAGCACCCTGTGGAACGTTCGCTGTGGGTGGTGCCACCCCCATGCTTGCTGCCCTGCCCCATGGGACACTCACCGCGCTGCCCCGTGGGTGGCACGCCCCGCCCCTGGGTGCAAAGCATGTGTGCTGCTCTGGGATCTGGAGCAGCTAGCTCTGATTCTCTGTCTTTTGAAGACAGTTTGGAAACATCAGCCGGTGCAGAATTTGGCAGCCAGGTTGCTCACCGGAGCAAGACGGTTTGAGCCTATTGCACTGTTATGTACTGAGTTGAATAGGATCCAAAATGCAGCAGTCTGATTGGTCCTAGACCAACAGGATTCAGAATGCAGCAGTCTGATTGGTCCTAGAACAATGCAGCAGTATGATTGGTCTGCAGGAGCCGCCCACTCCGGCTCCAGGTGGAAGGGAATCCACAACCTGATTGGCCTACAGGAGAGTTCCGGAATTAGCCAATCACGTGCAGCCCATTGTGCAAATAATGTATATAAAGCAGATACTTTGAGGGGACATTTATTCCTCCTCACCACTATGAGCTGAATAAAGAGCATGAAATCCAGTCTCAACTCAGAGTATATTTCATGCACCCAACCTGGCCCGACTGTGCAGGCAGCCAGTCAGTTCCCAGGCCCAATTCAAAGTGCTTTTCTTGACTTATAAAGTCTTTTTTTTCTTTTCAATTTTTTTTAATTGATTTTCCAAGATTTTTAAACAAACAAACCTCTTAATTGTACTTAATCCAATCTTAGTAACATTGTTAAGTGACTTCCTCAAATCCCCCTGGCTGAATTTCAGTGTATATCACTGTAACAGTTTTCCAAAACCTATTTTCTCAAAGAATTAACTTAATCACTTAATATCTTCCTTTCTTTTCCTTTTAACTTTAAAGATGTTATTCTCTAACATTTCATATTTAAATGCTATGCCTATCTGCTATTTGCAAGTTTTTCCAATTAAGTTATCTTAACATATTTAGCTAAATAGTCTTTGAATTTCATCCATTCCTCCTGGTACTCCTCCTCCTTCTGGTCGTGGACTCTTCCAGTCAAGTCGGCTAGCTCCGAAAAGTCCATCATCTTCATCTGCCATTCCTTCTTGACTTATAAAGTCTTAAATGGCTCAGGTCTGAAATACCTCGAGGGCCACCTCTCCCCATAGGAACTGACCCTGACCCTGTGATAATCTTCTAAAGTTCTTATTTGTGTGTCTCCTCCACAAGAGGTTCCCCGTTTGTGGAACGCTCTCCCCAGGGAGACTGACCTGGCCCCTGCATTGAACAGATGAAAATGTACCTCTTATCCCAGGTCTTTGGCCGATTAAGCAATCTAGACACCCTGTGGGAGGCAGGGGGCTATGGGTTCTTTTGTTCTTATTTTTATTATGTATTCTGCGTTTTTATCTTATATTTTTATGCTGTGCACTGCCCTGAGGTCTACAGGTGAAGAATGGTATACAACTTTAATAAATAATATCTCAAGCAGAACCAGGGCCTTTTCAGTGATGGCTCCGGCCTGGTGGAATGCTCTGCCTCATGAGACCAGGGCCCTGCAGGATCTGATTTCTTTCCGCAGGGCCTGTAAGACAGAGTTGTTCCACCTGGCCTCTGGCTTGGAATCAACTTGATTCCCTTTCTTTTTTTCCTTTCTCCTTCTGTGATGGAACTCCTATTTGGGGACTTCCCTGGTTTTTTTCTGGCCCACGTAGGACCAGTCTGGATAGTTAGCCTTGGTGAAGACTTGACGTTTTCATCCCAAAAAAAGTTTTTGATTTGAGTTTCTACTGAAAGGAGGCTGCATTTTAATCTTGTTTTTTAAGTTGTATTTCAATCAATTGTTTTTGTATCTGGTGTTAGCCGCCCTGAGCCCAGTCTTGGCTTCGGAGGGCGGGGTATAGATAAAATGTATTATTATTATTATTATTATTATTATTATTATTATTATTATTATTAGAAAAGAGCTTGCAGGTGCCTTCTACACAACAAGATGTCCGAAGATGCCTGGTGCAGAAAGAAGACTGACTGGCCTTTATTCTGCCAGAGCCAACAGCTCTGACTGTGCCTTGGGAAAGAATATCAATAGTTGCTGTTCATAAAATCATAGAACTGTAGAGTCAGAAGGGATCCCCCAGGGTCATCTAGTCCAACCCCCTGCAATGCAATGTTGTTTTCCCTCTTGAAAAATGTTTTGGATATTGGAGCTAGACTGGCGCTGTGGCAAAAGTGCTGGACTAGGACCTGGGAGACCAGGGTTCAAATCCTACCACTTGGCCAGGAACCTCACTAGGTAACCTGGGGGGGAGTCATTGCCCCTCTCAGCCTATCCTACCTCGCAAGGTTGTTGCGGGGATTAAATGAGGAGGTGGAAGAAGCTTTCAACTGCTTGGAGGAAATGGGGGTGGGGCATAGAAATGCAATAAAAAAAATATTCAAATGCCTTCGAAATTGAAGTTGAATCCTGACAAGACAGAAGTACTGTTCTTGGGGGACAGGAGACGGGCGGGTGTGGGGCACTCCCTGGTCCTGAATGGGGTAACTGTGCCCCTGAAGGACCAGGTGCGCAGCCTGGCAGTCATTCTGGACTCACAGCTGTCCATGGAGGCGCAGGTCAATTCTGTGTCCAGGGCAGCTGTCTGCCAGCTCCATCTGGTACGCAGGATGAGACCCTCCCTGCCCGCGGACTGTCTCGCCAGAGTGGTGCATGCTCTGGTTATCTCTCGCTTGGACTACTGCAATGCGCTCTACGTGGGGCTACCTTTGAAGGTGACCCAGAAACTACAACTATTTCAGAATGCAGCAGCTAGACTGGTGACTGGGGGCGGCTGCCGAGACCCCATAACACCGGTCCTGAAAGACCTACACTGGTTCCCAGTACGTTTCTGAGCACAATTCAAAGTGTTGGTGTTGACCTTTAAAGCCCTAAGCAGCTTCGGTCCAGTATACCTGAAGGAGCGTCTCCACCCCCATCGTTCTGCTCCAAGGGCCTTCTGGCGGTTCCCTCACTGCTAGAAGTGAGGTTACAGGGAACCAGGCAGAGGGCCTTCTTGGTAGTGGCACCCGCCCTGTGGAACGCCCTCCCACCAGATGTCAAAGAGAAGAACAACTACCTGAAATTTAGAAGACATCTGAAGGCTGTTCAGGGAAGTTTTTAATGTGTGACATTTTAATGTATTTTTAATCTTTGTTGGAAGCCGCCCAGAGTGGCTGGAGAAACCCAGCCAGATGGGCGGTCTCCAAATAAATTATTATTATTATTATTATTATTATTATTATTATTATTAAATGCAGACCGACGCAAGAGGCTCTTTTATTTCTGTGCTCATATCAGCCCTTCATTAAACAGGAGGGGGAACCTTGGGTGCAGGGGCCAGTCGCTCTCCCTATCTGGCCCTTCAAACACTCCATGGAGTCACGCATCACATTTCCCCTGCCTGGGCACCCAAGCGCTTTCCCAAGTGCTCAGATATGTCCTTTGGCAGTGCCTCTTGCGTGTCTGGATAGAGGTGTGTGTGTGTGTGTGTGTGTTTGTGTGTAGAATACAAGGAGAGCCTGTCTGCCGGATTAGGCCAGTGGCCGATCTAATCCAGCCTCCTTTTCTCATAGTGGCCAGGCAGATGCCCATGATGGAAAAACACACCAGCAGGATTCGAACACAAGAGCAGAACTCTCCCCTCTTGTGGCTTCCAGCACCTCTTCTGATCCACGAATTGGTCCAATCCTCTTTTCCAGGTTAACGGCCAAAACAATCTACCGGTGCAAAAGTACAATTTTCACTCACTTTGAGCAGCTAGCCACACACCCCATGCTGCCCTCAGATGGCTGCCGGAAGCGAATGTGCAGTGGCGTAGCGTGGGTTGTCAGCACCCGGGGCAAGGCAAGTAATTTGCGCCTCCTAACCCGTGGATTTTAGCATGCACGCCCCCCAGATGTTGCGCCCGGTGTGGCCGGGCCCCCCCTGCACCCCCCACGCTACGCCACTGCGAATGTGGCCCCCAAGGACTGAAAATGGTTCCCCACTCCCATATATATAAATTAACAAATTTCAGTGGACAAATAAAGGGAAAGAAATGAAAACCAAAACTAAAAGATACTTGAAACTGTCGTCTTTTTGATCTGTATTTGTGTAATTTGGAACACTAAATGTGATTTGATTGGATTGTTAAAATGGGAAACTTAATAAAAAAGATTTAAAGAAGAAAAAAGAAACTGCCATACAGTACTCTATATAGGTAAATAATAAATGTTATTATTCAGATGAGTAAAGGTAAGGTAAAAGGTAAAGGACCCCTGGACAGTTAAGTCCAGTCAAAGGCGACTATGGGGTTGTGGCGCTCATCTCACTTTCAGGCTGAGGGAGTCGACATTTGTCCACAGACAGCTTGCCAGGTCATGTGGCCAGCACCGTGATGGAAACCAGAGCGCATGAAAACACCACTTACCTTCCCATCGCAGTGGTACCTATATATCTACTTGCACTGGTGTGTTTTCGAGCTGCTATGTTGGCAGGAGCTGGGACAGAACAACGGGAGCTCAGCCCATCGCGGGGATTCGAACCGCCGACCTTCCGATCAGCAAGCCCAAGAGGCTCAGTGGTTTAGACCACAGCGCCACCTGCATCATTGGTCGTTCAGTGATAGAATTCTCACCTGCCACTTGGGAGACCCGGGTTCGATTCCCGGCCAATGCAACGGTGGATTCCGACGAGTATGCAATTATTAACAACTCACTACAATTCTCGTTAATGCATTCCAAATATCACTGGATTTATCCATACACAAGCAAACTATTCCTAGGCTGCAAGGGGGGGGGGGGTTCCTGACGTCTATCCCATTGATCAAAGGGGGCCACTGTATTATATTTCTCAGTGAATCAATATCAGTACAGTATTTTGGCAGAGGTAAGGGCATGGGGAGTCCATGTACGTTGACCAGCTGTCATCCCCACCCTAGATCGACAGGGGGCCCCGCTCCCCCCCCCCATTTCACCCCACATGCCGGCCCCGCAGGGGTCTCCCTATGACATCCTACTAGTAAACAAACATTCCCCTCCTCCGCCTCCTCTTTCTCACCTGATACACAAAACCCTCCCCTGGCATTCGTCTAACGAGCCGTGGGGAGGAGGCTCTACCACAAATCCATCGTGAGCCCCATTTTCAATGGGGCGGGGGGGGGCGGAAAGAGAAAGAGCGAGTAACCTTCCCCTTCCTCGAGGCTGCCTCGCCGAGCGCCGGCAGCCGACTGGCTCCACCTCCGGAGGGTTCGCTTCTGCCGTTGGCGCTGCCCTCGGGAAGCCCCGCCCCGCCTGCTCCCCCCCCCCCGCCGTCGCCAAGGCAGCGGCGCCGTTGCCGGGCAACGTCAACAAAGCCCCGAACGGCCGGCGTGATGACGCGCGCGGGGAATGGAACGCCGTTGCCGGGGAGACGGGCGGGTTGTTTGTTCTCGGCCGGGATGCCAGCCACGTGGGGCGGCCGGGCGCTCGCACAGCGAGGAGAGGATCGCCGAGCCCAGCCGGGACGCCGGAGCTGGACGGGGCCGGCGGAGAAGGAAGGGAAGGAGGGAAAGGGAAAGGGCTTAGCTGCGGCTCCTGCACTGCACCGCAGGGATGGGGTTGGGCTGGATGACCTCTGGGGGTCCCTTCCGACTCCGGAACCCGGAGAGGATTGGAAGGGAGAGGCAAAACGTTTAGCTGCGGTTCCTGCACTGCAGAGATGGGGTTGGGCTGGATGACCCCGGGGGTCGCTTCCAACTCCGGAACCCGGGGAGGATCGGAAAGGAGAGGCAAAAGGTTTAGCTGCGGTTCCTGCATTGCAGGGGGTTGGGAGAGGCGGGGGTTAGACTGGATGACCTTTGGGGGTCCCTTCCAACTCAGGAACCCGGAGAGGATCGGAAGGGAGAGGCAAACGGTTTCGCTGCGGTTCCTGCACTGCAGGGGGTTGAGGGAGGTGGGCGTCAGACTGGATGACCCCGGGGGATCCCTTCCAAATCAACCATTCTATGAAAGCCCCCGAGGCCTGGCCGGAGCATCTGCTGCGCTCCCGTAGCCCGCCTGCTCGCATGGGCTTCCTCCTCATTCCCTTTCCTTTCCTGGGACATCCTGGGACTCTGCCTGCCTTCCGCCGGTCCTCGGTCCTTTCGGGGTTTCTCCCACCTCCCAGCCCCAGAAGACCCCTTTGCGCATCGCTTCCTGCCTGCGCTGGGTCTCCCGCGCCTCCTTCTCCAAATCCAGCGCCCGCCCCTACAAAAACTGAGCCCCTTGCCCGCTTGCCTGCTCGCCCCTCCTGACATGGACGGCACCATAGGTGGGGGGCGAACGCCCTTCTCCCCAAGCAAGGAATTCGCCCCCCCTTCCTCTTCCATTCCTGGAGCCCAGTCATTAACCCACACTGCTCTTTCAGAGAGCTTAACATGGATGCAACTGGAATGATGCCTTGCCCCTCTTGTGCCCCCAGCCTTCCTCCCCCCCCCCCGCTTCTCTCCTCCTGCTGCCCCCCCCCCACCTCATCTGCAGCCTCCTGCCTACTATCGCCTCTGCCTCTTCCAATCCCAACTATGATGGATGATCTCTGTTTGGCCACCCTGGGGGGAGATTCCTTGCCCACTAGGCCTAGCCAGGGCCTGCCAGGTATGTAACTGGGCTTACCAGAGTGGTGCATGCTCTAGTTATCTCTTGCTTGGACTATTGCCATGCGCTCTACGTGGGGCTACCTTTGAAGGTGACCCGGAAACTGCAACTAATCCAGAATGTGGCAGCTAGACTAGTGACTGGGGGCGGCTGCCGAGACCACATAACACCGGTCCTGAAAGACCTACATTGGTTCCCAGGAAGTTTCTGAGCACAATTCAAAGTGTTGGTGCTGACTTTGAAAGCCCTAAACGGCCTCGGCCTAGTATACCTGAAGGAGCGTCTCCACCCCCATCGTTCTGCCCGGACACTGAGGTCCAGTGCCGAGGGCCTTCTGGCGGTTCCCTCGCTGTGAGAAGCCAAGTTGCAGTGAACCAGGCAGAGGGCCTTCTCGGTAGTGGCACCTGCCCTGTGGAACGCCCTCCCACCAGATATCAAAGAGAAGAACAACTACCAGACTTTTAGAAGACATCTGAAGGCAGCCCTGTTTAGGGAAGCTTTTAATGTTTGATGTATTACGGTATTTTGATATATTCTTTATTCTTGGAAGCCGCCCAGAGTGGCTGGGGAAAACCAGATGGGTGGAGTATAAATAATAAATTCTATTCTATTCTATTCTATTCTATTCTATTCTATTCTATTCTATTCTTGGCTGGGGAGGGCGGGGTATAAATAAATTATTATTATTATTATTATTATTATTATTATTATTATTATTAACACGTACGCTGCTTCTTCCAGACATCCCATCCTCAGTCCTTCCCCCCAGTCTCCACAGCAGCCAGATTCTGCTCCAGGAACTCCAAGCCGTCCTCACGGGTCTCTTATTGCTGGTAGGATTATTATTTCCACAGGGTGTGCCAATTCTGCCACAAACACCCACCCCCTCTCCCCCCTGCCCAGCCTTTTCCTTCCAGCTCACATGACCAGCCGCAGTCCAGAGGGACATGTGTGTTTTTGTCAGCTGAGGAAGGAAGGAAGGGGAACCCGAGACACAGTGTGCCGCCAACAGAGCTGGTGGTCCAAATTCTGCACATTTCTCACACTGGCAGCCCTGCTGGAGTCCCTCTGGACTGCGGCTGGTCATGTGAGTGCAGGAGAGAGGGGAAGAAACGTGCACACAAAGTTCTAGGCCAGGGGTAGCCAACGTGGTGCCCTCATGATGCTGCAGACACGGCCTGCATGGCCTAAATCCAGAGGTTATGGTGACAGCAGTCACGAAATTAAAAGACGCCTGCTCCTTGGGAGAAAGGCGATGGCAAACCTAGACAGCATCAGACATCACCTTGCCGACAAAGGTCCGTATAGTTCAAGCTCTGGTTTTCCCAGTAGTGATGTATGGAAGTGAGAGCTGGACCATAAAGAAGGCTGATCGCCGAAGAATGGATGCTTTTGAATTCTGGTGCTGGAGGAGACTCTTGAGAGTCCCATGGACTGCAAGAAGATCCAACCTCTCCATCCTTAAAGAAATCGGCCCTGAGTGCTCACTGGAAGGACAGATCCTGAAGCTGAGGCTCCAAGACTTTGGCCACCTCATGAGAAGAGAAGACTCCCTGGAAAAGACCCTGATGTCGGGAAAGATGGAGGGCACAAGGAGAAGGGGACGACAGAGTACAAGATGGTGGGACGGTGTTCTCAAAGCTACAAACATGAGTTTGACCAAACTGCGGGAGGCAGTGGAAGACAGGAGGGCCTGGCGTGCTCTGGTCCAGGGGGTCACAAAGAGTCGGACACGACTAAATGACTAAACAACAACATGGGTCTCCTAGTTGCCAACATGTGGAGGGCACCACGTTGGTGGCCTTTGTCCTGAGCAATCCAAAAGAGTATCTATCAAATTTACATCTCAGCCTGCCAACCAAAGGAGCAATTGTTTCTTTTCTAAACTGAGAGGTGAAGGGGAACAAGGCCTTTGTCTCACTCCAGATGTTTCAAGGCTGGGAGCCATTCCTTAATTTGGCGCTGGCTGGGGCTGACGGGAGTTGGAGTTGGAGTTGCGGTTGGAGGATGGATGGCGGCTAACAGATTGAGGTTGAATCCTGACAAGACAGAAGTACTGTTTTTGGGGGACAGGGGGCGGGCAGGTGTAGAGGATTCCCTGGTCCTGAATGGGGTAACTGTGCCCCAAAAGGACCAGGTGCACAGCCTGAGAGTCATTTTGGACTCACAGCTGTCCATCTGGTATACAGCTCCATCTGGTATACAGGCTGAGACCCTATCTGCCTGCGGACTGTCTCGCCAGAGTGGTGCATGCTCTGGTTATCTCCCGCTTGGACTACTGCAATACGCTCTATGTGGGGCTACCTTTGAAGGTGACCCGGAAACTGCAACTAATCTAGAATGCGGCAGCTAGACTGGTGGCTGGGAGCGGCCACCGAGACCATATAACACCGGTCTTGAAAGACCTACACTGGCTCCCAGTACGTTTCCGACCACAATTCAAAGTGTTGGTGCTGACCTTTAAAGCCCTAAACGGCCTCAAAGGCCCAGGATACCTGAAGGAGCGTCTCCACCCCCATCGTTCTGCCCAGACACTGAGGTCCAGCGCCGAGGGCCTTCTGGCGGTTCCCTCGCTGCGAGAAGCCAAGTTACAGGGAACCAGGCAGAGGGCCTTCTCGGTGGTGGCACCCGCCCTGTGGAACGCCCTCCCACCAGATGTCAAAGAGAACAACAACTTCCAGACTTTTAGAAGACATCTGAAGGCAGCCCTGTTCAGGGAAGCTTTTAATGTTTGATGTATTACAGTATTTTAATATTTTTTTGGAAGCCGCCCAGAGTAGCTGGGGAGGCTCAGCCAGATGGGCGGGGTATAAATAATAAATTATTATTATTGTTGTTGTTGTTGTTGTTGTAGTTTCCAACACCTGGATGGCACACCAGGTGGGTGAAGGCTGCTTTCGTTTAATTTTGGACCGAGAGCCAAGCAGCAAGGGCGTTGCCACAATCGGAGCATCACTAATTTGTTTTAATGTCTTTGCTTTCAAAAGCACATCTGAAGTCTGCATTCCCAAACGTACCTTGCGAGGGATATATAACTCTGGGATTTCTTTCTGAGTAAACATGCAAAGTATTGCACTGAGGTTTTTTTTAATATATATTTGTTTATTTAAACTCTTTGCCCTTTGAAATGCAGATTTTTCGGTTGTAAGCTCACAGGCAGGAACTTGCCTCTGAAGAATTCCCCGCTGCCAGTTAGTTTTAAACGCTTCATTAAAAATGCAACGAAAACAAAACGTGTGCAAGGGAAATTTTCTTCTGGCATTCTGGGGTGGGGTGGTGGTGCCTCCCCTCGTTTAACCACGAGGAAAAACAGAGAACCTCCCACAGATCTTAATGAATGGGATGAGAGAGTTTGTGTATGCATGTGCCTGCTCCTGTGACAAAGAGAAAAGCACTCTGTCCATGCTTAGAGGCACTCTTTCCTAGGGCCACCATTCCAGGTCTAACTGGTGGCTTAAGTTTCACAAGTTACAGCTTGATCTCTAAGGGTGATGTTCATGAGCCTGCGCTGCTAAATAAGGTCGCTTTTGTCACGAAGATCCCCATTAATCTTTGCGGCCAGAGAAATGAAGACTTAAGGAAGCCCAGATCCCATCAGACGTCCATCTAGTCCAGCCCCCTGCAACCCCCGCTGTCCAGGTAGATGCCCCAATGGGAAGCCAGCAAAGCAGGAGTCAATGCGCTTTAGCTCAGATTCCTGCATTGCAGGGGGTTGGTCTAGATGACCGCTGGGTACCTCCCAGCTCTAAGATTCTAAGTCAATTGCCCCCTCCTCTTGTTCCTCCCTGGCAGCTGATACCAAATTCTTCCAAGAGCTAGAACCTGGGGGTGGCATTCAGAGAGTGGAGGGGAGGGCCCAGGCAACCTGCCTCCTGAAAGTCTCAGCCCACATTTCCTCTTGCACAGGGGTGCCAACTTGAATTAAATATTTGGGGTGGGGGAGGACAGGTAAGCCCCACCCTGCATAATTGATCACAAGACACGGTGCACACAAACACCACTTGAATGGCAATGCCCGTCGAATTGGGGTGGGGGGGTGCGCTCAAATATTTTATTGGGTTGGGTGCCGAAGGGACTTCGGCTCCTAGGAGATGTTCTTGCAGCCTCTCAAAGTACAGAACCCAGGTTAGGCTGCAAGCACCCTCTCCCAGTACACCCCATAAAAACAAACACTCCCGCCACCCCATTTTCTTCCTCAGGGTGGGTGGTTGGGGTATGGAAATCCGCTCCTTTCTCAGAAAACCTGGCCTCATAATGTTACTGAATATTTCGGACGATACCAACGTAGTTGTATTGCCATAAGAACTGGTGTGATATAGGATAGGACAGAAATCGTATCACAGTACTGCAGAGGGACGCGGGCGGCGCTGTGGGTTAAACCACAGAGCCTAGGGCTTGCCGATCGGAAGGTCGGCAGTTCGAATCCCCGCGACGGGGTGAGCTCCCGTTGCTCGGTCCCTGCTCCTGCCAACCTAGCAGTTCAAAAGCACATCAAAGTGCAAGTAGATAAATAGGTACCGCTCCAGCGGGAAAGTAAACCGTTTCCGTGCGCTGCTCTGGTTCGCCAGAAGCGGCTTGGTCAAGCTGGCCACATGACCCGGAAGCTGTCTGCAGACAAACGCCAGCTCCCTCGGCCTATAGAGTGAGATGAGCGCACAACCCCAGAGTCGGTCACGACTGGAACTATTGGCCAGGGGTACCTTTACCTTTACCTTACTGTAGAGATAAGGGTTGCGGGTGGCGCTGTGGTGGTACCCAAGATGGGAGACCCTCCGAGAAGCTGCTGAACTCCCATCAAATCGCCCATCAAATCCAGCGAGGATGGGAGTCGCAGTCCAGCAATATTGCTGTGGGTTAAACCACAGAGCCTAGGACTTGCCAATCAGAAGGTCGGCGGTTCGAATCCCCACAACGGGGTGAGCTCCCATTGCTCGGTCCCTGCTCCTGCCAACCTAGCAGGTCGAAAGCACGTCAAAGTGCAAGTAGATAAATAGGTACCTTACTGTAGAGATGGAAGGGAACCCCAAGGGTTATCTAGTCCAACCCACTGCAACGCAGGAATCTCAACTAAAGCATCCGTGTGTAATCGCGGCTCAATGGGAATCAGCCCCAAATCTTACACTGGGCGTTTGGTACTGCTCCATCTGGAACATGGCTGTCGTGGGGTGGGGTGGAATCGTGCATACGGTAATTAAAGGTTTTCCTTTTTGAATTTTCATCCGTCTCTACGGCTGCTCTCCTAGTTTTTATACACATTATAAAATGAATTTTAAAAAATCTTTAGGAAAGAAGAAAGCTGGCGACGTGGCTCTCTTGCTCTGACCATTGCACCTCACTGCCTAGAGACAGAAACCGCGGGCGGGGCTGCTTCCCACCACCCTGACCCCCCAATTAACCCCTGCTTTCCCTGCTGAGAAATAAATGCACGCCTTGGGGGGGGGGAGCGCAGGTTTTCATTTCCCCCGCTTTCCTCATTGGGTTACAACGTGAGCCTTAACAGCTGGAAGGATGAATGAATGAATTGGATGAATGAATGAATGAATGAATGAACGGAGCAATGGCGAGGCGCCTGTGTCAGCAGCCGGCGAAAGCGCCCAATTGGAGGCTCGGCCCCCAGAGCGTGACTCAGAGCCCAGGAATGGCTGCAGCGTTCTTGGCCGGTGACATCAAAGTGCTGTGTCAGACACGTCGCAGGATTCCACCTCCTTCCCTCCCTCTCCGGCCAGACAGCCAGAAATGTCTCTGGTGTCCGTCTCCCCTGTCCAGCCGACCCGATCCATCCCCCGGATCCTGGATCTGAATCACTGACCACCTCTGGATCTGTCTGAAGGGCTGAGGTTTCCTAACGAGGCTTCTCCCTTCCAAAGGGGCGCGATCCGTTCTCCTTTCTCTTTCTCTTCGTGCATCATAAGGGAGGTGACTCAGCAGCAGACACAGAAATAGGCTTTGCTGGGTTGAAATGGCCCCTCCACGTTATGGGGGTGTTGAGTAAGGCCTCCCTGCGAAGGGAAGGCAGCTATTTATGACTAAGCAAAATATATCTCCGAGGAAAGGGGGGGGGTGAGTAGATTCAGAGAGCAGGAGGTCTGGATTTGACCCCCCCTGCTTTCTATAGGGGTGCAATGGAAGGAAACTTTGAGCGCTACGTTTCCCAAATTTGGGGGGAGCCACTGCCCCCCTCAGGGACGCGGGTGGCGCTGTGGGTTAAACCACAGAGCCTGGATTTGCCGATCAGAAGGTCAGCGGTTCAAATCCCCGCGACGGGGTGAGCTCCCGTTGCTCCTGCCAACCTAGCAGTTCAAAAGCATATCAAAGTGCAAGTAGATAAATAGATAAATAGTGCAAGTAGATAAATAGGTACCGCTCCGGCGGGAAGGTAAACGGTGTTTCCTCGCACTGCTCTGGTTCGCCAGAAGCGGCTTAGTCATGCTGGCCACATGACCCGGAAGCTGTACGCCGGCTCCCTGGGCCAGTAAAGCGAGATGAGTGCCGCAACCCCAGAGTCGGCCACGACTGGACCTCTAATGGTCATGGGTCCCCTTTCCCTTACTGCCCTCCTCGGTTCCATAAACTCATCCACCCCAGTGCCCCCCCTAAAAAGCATTGTTCAGAATAGCGATTTGCACGACCCCCTATGGAGGATCGCAAAATTTAATTGAAAACAGCAACAACTGCCGTATTTTTCTGTCTATAAGATGCCTCCATGTATAAGTAGACCCCTATTTTGGGGTACTTCGTGTTAAGAAAATGGGGGGAGATGGCCGCTGTGCATACGACGCCTCCAAATTTTGGACATTATTTTTTTAGGGGGGAAACCTAGTCTTCTACACGGAAAAATACGGTAATTGCACATTTATTCCAAACCCAATTAAAACTAGTTTAATTAACAAAAGAGAGGGACTTGATGCAGGGATAGCAGCTTGTCAGAGTCTGGCAGCCATTTATACCTTCAGCACCCCTTTGCTTCCCAATTGCCTCTTAGTGCCCCCCTGGTAATCCCACCCCCCAGGGGGTAGTGCCACCCCTTTGGGAACCACTACATTAGATGATGGTGGATGGTGATGATAATAATAATAATAATAAATAATAGTAGTAGTAGTAGTAGTAGTATACTGCCCTCCAGCCATAGATCAAAGGGTGGTTCAAAACAAAAATACAAGATAAAAAAACCACAAAAAATATAATAGGAAGAAGAACACAATAACAAACCAATTACCCCCTCGACCCACCCCTACATATTTAATGATAATATAATAATAATTTATTATTTATCTGGCTGAGTTTCCCCAGCCACTCTGGGCGGCTCCCAATCGAGTGTTAAAAACAATACAGCATTAAATATTAAAAACTTCCCTAAACAGGGCTGCCTTCAGATGTCTTTTAAAAATAAGATAGCTGCTTATTTCCTTGACATCTGATGGGAGGGCGTTCCACAGGGCAGGTGCCACTACCGAGAAGGCATTGGATGTAATCAGCCTAAAGGCTGGTTCAAGCAGCAACATCCAGCAAATGGAAATGCAGGATTTATTTTTTAAGTTTATTGTCAGCATATTAAACCTATCCTGCGTGGAGAACGGATGCTTGCAGCTTCACTAGCGCCCTACCTGGCAATAGTCGAATGTGCCAGCTTAAAGCTGGCTCTCACCAATAGGGATGGTGATTGCAGTGTGGAGCTTGAGACGGGAAGACTGTACTGCAGGGAGGAGCATAATACTAAATCCCTGCGTGTGTGTTTTTACTGGCTGATATCTCAAGATAGGTGCTGGGATCCATGGCTGTCTGGAAGCTGTGCCCTCCGACCGAGAAGTTACGGCTGATAACTGGATCTGTGAAAATTGCGCAGCACTGGCGTGTCAGCGTCACAACGATATTTTGCATTTTAAAACCATCAGATTGTTCTGCTGCTCTAACATGCACTTTTCATAGGGCCTATTGCAAAACAAAACAAACAAGCAGCAGAAAACGAGCTTGCTTCTTCTTCAATGTGACAGCACTTCAGATATTTGAAGATGGTGATCATTAATAATAATAATAATAATAAATTTTATTTATACCCCGCCCTCCGCATCCAAGACCGGGCTCAGGGCAGCTAACACCAAATATAAAACAATTGATTGAAATACAACTTATAAAACAAGATTAAAATAAAACATTAAAATGCAGCCTCCTTTCAGCAGAAACTCAAAAACTTTTTGGGGGATGAAAACGTCAAGTCTTCACCAAGGCCAACTATCCAGACTGGTCCTACGTGGGCCAGAAAAAAGCCAGGGAAGTCCCCAAATAGGAGTTCCATCACAGAAGGAGAAAGGAAAAAGGATAGAGGGGGAGGGGATCAAGTTGATTCCAAGCCAAAGGCCAGGCGGAACAACTCTGTCTTACAGGCCCTGCGGAAAGAAATCAGATCCCGCAGGGCCCTGGTCTCATGAGACAGAGCGTTCCACCAGGCTGGAGCCATCACTGAAAAGGCCCTGGCTCTGGATGAGGCTAATCTGACTTCCTTAGGGCCTGGAACCTCTAGGGTGTTGCTATTTATGGACCTTAAGGTCCTCTGCGGGGTATACTGGGAGAGGCAGTCCCGTAGGAAGTACCATAGATTCTGGCGTATAAGACAACTTTTTAGCCCCGGAAAATCCTCTAAAAAGTCAGGAGTCGTCTGGGCAGCGGCAGTGGGCGGAGGGCTCCACGCCGGGAGGAGGCAGCCCGGCGAAGCTGCCCAGCGATGCTAAGCCGACTTCGCTGGGTGGCTTACGCGCGGAGCGGAGCTGCCCAGCGAAGCTGCCGCGTATAAGACTGCATATAAGTCGACTCCCCAAATTGGCAGCTGCCAATTTGGGGGGTCGTCTTATACGCCCAGTCGCCTAATACACCGGAATCTATGGTAGTCCTGTCCAGCCCTGTACCGCTGTGCTAGTGATGAACCACAGGCCATATTTGCTTCCCAACGGAGTGACCCAGAACCCCTAAATTTGCAGCTGCACCTGGAGTTGCCACTGGGGCTTGAACCCGGGGCATTCAGCATGTGAAGTAGGGGCCACGGATCTATGGTGGCCCTTCCTCACTTAGGCTTCCCCACGGGAGGAAGGGACTTTGTTGGGAAAGGGGGCAGCCCTTCTGTCTAGTCACTGTCGCTTGGGCGGGGGGGGGGGGGAATCAGACAGCAATGAGATGGCAGCAGCAGTGGGCAGACAGACAGGGGGTGGCACAGTGGGGCAAGGCAGGGGTGAAAACCAGCTACTCAGAATAGCCAAGCCTCGCCAGGGTCCTGTCTGATTGCTGGTGGGGCAGGCTGGCGGGGTCTATATTTGGTACCCAGGCAGAAATGGCCAGGCCAGGCTCCACCTTGTCATTATTTGTGTCTCGCCTGCTGGTCACTGTCCCCGGGAAGATCAGTTTGTGGCAGCGGCGAGAAAGCCTTTTGCCTTGTGGTTATGAGCCTTACCCAGAGGAATGCAAACAGCCAAGCGAGTCAGGAGGTTCCTTGCCTCTAAAGAGAAACTCACGCCCAGCGCAAACTGGGGCAAGAGACATTCCTCTGCAACAGGGAATTCAATATTGCTTCATCTTTCCAAACTTTTCATCTTGGTGGCACACTTTTTTAGACGTGCATCATTTCGTGACACAGTAATTCAGTTGCACTAGCAAACCGGAGATTAAACTAACCCCTTAGGAGAGATACGGACACATATCGAGGAATGCACCTACACACTGCAGCCGACACACTAATGAATTTGGAAATAATAGAACAGAATAGAATAGAATAGAATAGAATTTATTATTTATACCCCGCCCATCTGACAGGGTTTCCCCAGCCACTCTGGGCGGCTTCCAACAAAGCATTAAAATACAGCACAGTGGTACCTCGGGTTAAGTACTTAATTCGTTCTGGAGGTCCATTCTTAACCTGAAACTGTTCTTAACCTGAAGCACCACTTTAGTTAATGGGGCCTCCTGCTGCTGCCGCGCTGCCGGAGCACGATTTCTGTTTTCATCCTGAAGCAAAGTTCTTAACCTGAAGCACTATTTCTGGGTTAGCAGAGTCTGTAACCTGAAGCGTATGTAAACTGAAGCGTAAGTAACCCGAGGTACCACTGTAGTCTGTTAAACATTAAAAGCTTCCCTAAACAAGGCTGCCTTCAGATGTCTTCTAAAAGTCTGGTAGTTGTTCTTCTCTTTGACATCTGGTGGGAGGGCGTTCCACAGGGCGGGTGCCACCACCGAGAAGGCCCTCTGCCTGGTTCCCTGTAACTTGGCTTCTCACAGGGAGGGAGCCGCCAGAAGGCCCTCGGCGCTGGACCTCAGTGTCCAGGCAGAACAATGGGGGTGGAGACGCTCCTTCAGGTATACTGGAAAGCTCTGATTTACATCTTTAACCAACTGCAATTGGTTCAACAGCTACAGCCATTCCTGGACCAGGAAAGCCTAGCCAGAGAAGTGTTTATGCACCAGTTACTTCAAGACTGGATTCCTGCAAGGTGCTCTCTGTGAGGTTTCCCTCCAGAAGCTGCTGTCCGTGAAGAATGCTGCAGCACAATTGCTGGCAGCAGAGACGCTTTGTCAGTATGTAATGCCTGCGTTCAGAGATTTGCACTGGTTGCTGGTTTTCTACTGGGTCAGGTTCAAGGCGTTGCTCTTTGTGTATAAATAGCCCTTAACAACTTGGGACCAGTTCACCTGCGAGATCACCTTATCCCATATATGCCCATTTGGCCACTTCGATCGGGGGAATTGGCACAGCGACAGGGGCCACATAATCCCGGTTCCACATTTGTAAGAATCCCCGCGACGGGGTGAGCTCCCGTTGCTCGGTCCCTGCTCCTGCCAACCTAGCAGTTCGAAAGCATGTCAAAGTGCAAGTAGATAAATAGGTACCGCTCCAGCAGGAAGGTAAACGGCGTTTCCGTGCGCTGCTCTGGTTCGCCAAAAGCGGCTTAGTCATGCTGGCCACATGACCTGGAAGCTGTACGCCGGCTCCCTCGGCCAATAAAGCGAGATGAGCGCTGCAACCCCAGAGTCGGCCACGACTGGACCTAATGGTCAGGGGTCCCTTTACCTTTAACCCAGAAATAGTACCTCGGGTTAAGAACTTTGCTTCAGGATGAGAACAGAAATCGTGCAGTGGCAGCAGCGGGAGGCCCCATTAGCTAAAGTGGTATCTCAGGTTAAGAACAGTTTCAGGTTAAGAACGGACGAATTAAGTTCTTAACCCGAGGTACCAGTCTAGTAGCCAGCTGCCAGGAGGAATGCACCCAGGCAATTAACAGTAACAAAGGGAGCTTAATTGAGAGGCGATTTGCCTTTCGTCCTTCCACTCTGCCCACGCTGACCTTAGACCCTCTCGGACCACATCACCACGCTGCTGCTCCTTTTGGATTTCTAGGAACCAGCAAGTGCTGAATGGCGCCCAGTGCATTTGATGAATGGTTTTGGGTGCTACTCCCGTGGGTTTCTCGCCCTTATGCCTCAAGAAAAAGGCCGTCAGAACAATCTGGGCGCCAAGTCTGGCCTGCCCCTTCCACTGCCACCCAAATGAGGGGCACGAACAAAGCCAGTGGAAGAGGCATTGCTGATCAGACCAGGAACTGCGGTTCCGGATCTGGAGGCCGTTTCCCATCCCTTTGTACCAGCCTAGTTGGCATGATCCTGGCAGGGTGCCCACCCGTTTCCTTCTCAGTTCACGCCCATCGAGAACACAAGAGTCGCCTCGCCGGATCACGCAGAGCAGATCCAGGCTTGCAGGTTTATAGCCACCCTGGAGAACCTTTAATTTCAGCTTATTTCATTTGTTTAAGAGTGTTTATACCCCGCCCTTCCAGTGTAAACACACCGCTCAGGGCGGCTTATAATATTCGTGTTGAATTTGAAAGCGATGTTATGTACGACTTTATTTCGTTTCTCACAATCGACACACTGCTTGATTTAAGAAACCTGAAGCAGTTTACAAAAAGGATGAAACGATGAAATAATCAGTAAGGGGGGAAATTGAAAATTCAAATCGGCATTCAGCTAAGGACAGGTTAAAACATGCATCAACATACGCCTCTCAAAACCAAAAGTTTCTTCGCAGATGCCAAGAAGAAGACAGCGAAGACAGCTGCCTGGTGTCAATAGGCAGGGAGTTCCGAAGTTTGGTGCAGCTGCACTGAAAGAGTTTTTATAAATGTAGGAGAGATTTTACTTTCTTGGGCTCCATGATCATTGCAGATGGTGACAGCAGCCACAAAATTAAAAGACGCCTGCTTCTTGGGAGAAAAGCAATGACAACCCTAGACAGCATCTTAAAAAGCAGAGACATCTCCTTGCCAACAAAGGTCCGTATAATTAAAGCTATGGTTTTCCCAGAAGTGATGTATGGAAGTGAGAGCTGGACCATAAAGAAGGCTGATCGCCGAAGAATGGTTGCTTTTGAATTATGGTGCTGGAGAAGACTCTTGAGAGTCCCATGGACTGCAAGAAGATCAAACCTCTCCATTCTTAAGGAAATCAGCCCTGAGTGCTCACTGGAAGGACAGATCCTGATGCTGAGGCTCCAGTCCTTTGGCCACCTCATGAGAAGAGAAGACTCCCTGGAAAAGACCCTGATGTTGGGAAAGATGGAGGGCACAAGGAGAAGGGGACGACAGAGGATGAGATGGTGGGACAGTGTTCTCGAAGCTACCAGCATGACTTTGACCAAACTGCGGGAGGCAGTGGAAGACAGGAGGGCCTGGCGTGCTCTGGTCCAGGGGGTCATGAAGAGGCGGACACAACTGAACGACTAAACAACAACAAGATTGCAGTCTCTTGGGAGTTGGACATGCCTGGCCCAGCCAATCCTAGTCTCGCAGGATCATCATGACTATGAGCAGTAAAAATAAAAAGGGAAGCTCTTCCTCAACACCAGCTGTTTAGAGCACATCTGGAGCTGATCAGGAGGCACTGGCTAAGGGAGAGGGGGAAGACTGTGGAATAATCACATGGCAAAAGAAGCAGTCAGGCTGGCATGGAGAGGCGTTCCCTTTTCACCTGCAGGTTACATAAATCCCCTGCCTTGGCCTCAGTATCAGCTCCTCGCTGGGTGGAGCATTAGAAAGCTATTAGTGTGGGATGGGCAGATTAGCCTTCCCTGGAAACACCTGTTAAAACCTCCCCGGAAGCGAGGGAGGGGCTCCAGGAAGGTGACATCTTGGCTTATTCCCCTGAGATCAAAGGGGAGCTGGTTCACCCTGGCAGGGCAGATCGGACCACCCCCCTTTTATTAAGAGTCAGCCCAGCCTTCCCAAACCTGGGGTCCCTCCAGAGGTTTTCAACCGCATTTGGAATACAGTGGTACCTTGGGTTACAGAAGCTTCAGGTTACAGACGCTTCAGGTTACAGACTCCGCTAACCCAGAAATAGTACCTCGGATTAAGAACTTTGCTTCAGGATGAGAACAGAAATCACGCGGTTGTGGCAGCAGGAGGCCCCATTAGCTAAAGTGGTGCTTCAGGTTAAGAACAGTTTCAGGTTACGAACGGACCTCCAGAATGAATTAAGTACAGTGGTACCTCGGGTTAAGAACTTAATTCGTTCTGGAGGCCCATTCTTAACCTGAAACTGTTCTTAACCTGAAGCACCACTTTAGTTAATGGGGCCTCCTGCTGCCGCCATCACGTGATTTCTGTTCTCATCCTGAAGCAAAGTTTTTAACCCGAGGTACTATTTCTGGATTAGCAGAGTCTGTAACCTGAAGCATCTGTAACCCAAGGTACCACTGTACTGTGAACAGTTCAGGTCGCCTCAGCTCAGAAAGGGTGTCGCAGAGTTGGAAAAGGTTCAGCAAAGGGCAAACAAGATGATAAATTGGGGTGGAGCGACTCCCCCCTATGGGAAAAGGCTGCAGCATTTGGGGCTTTGTAATTTAGAGAGTCCCATGGACTGCAAGAAGACCCAACCTCTCCATTCTGAAGGAAATCAGCCCTGAGTGCTCACTGGAAGGACAGATCCTGAAGCTGAGGCTCCAGTACTTTGGCCACCTCAGGAGAAGAGAAGACTCCCTGGAAAAGACCCTGATGTTGGGAAAGATGGAGGGCACAAGGAGAAGGGGACGACAGAGGACGAGATGGTGGGACAGTGTTCTCGAAGCTACCAGCATGAGTTTGACCAAACTGCGGGAGGCAGTGGAAGACAGGAGTGCCTGGCGTGCTCTGGTCCAGGGGGTCACGAAGTTACGACTATGCAGCTCATTCTCTGGGAGGTGAGAGGTTGCACCTCACAACTGCTCATTAGTTGGTGTTCAGTTTCTAACAAGAGGGTAGCCAGGGCATAAAGGTAATGGGACCCCTGACCATCAGGTCCAGTCATGACCGACTCTGGGGTTGTGGCGCTCATCTCGCTTTCTTGGCCGATGGAGCCGGCGTACAGCTTCCGGGTCATGTGGCCAGCATGACTGAGCCACTTCTGGCGAAGTAGAGCAGAGCAGAGCAGCGCACGAAAACGCCGTTTAACTTCCCACCAGAGCGGTACCTATTTATCTACTCGCACTTTTTGGGGTGCTTTTGGGGTGCCAGGTTGGCAGGAGCAGGGACCGAGCAACAGGAGCTCACCCCATCACAGGGATTCAAACCGCCGACCTTCTGATCAGCAAGTCCTAGGCTCTGTGGTTTAGACCACAGTGCCACCCGCGTCATAGCCCCTTCTAAAAGACAAGTCCTCTGAACAGGAAACTCACCCCAAACTGTTTGTGGATACTCAAGCGATATGTAAAGGCCAATCTGCACATGTTCAGAGGCAATTTTCCATTTGGTGGGGCGGGGGACCATGGTTTCCTATGTTCCTAGTTCTGTGCTATATTTCTGGATGTGCTCAGAGGAACTGCTATCTTATTTTTACGACTTCATTGTCCTTTATCGACCACTTCATAGCATCTTAGCACTTCAAATAGCATCTCCAAGATAGGGTCAGGAGAGACTCTCTGCGCAAAATCCTGGCGAGACACTGCCAATTAGCGTAATCAATAATAAATCAGGCCCGCCCAGTTGTCTGATTCAGTATAAAACTGCTTATTATGTTCCATACATGCTATCAGCACACTTGAAGATGTTACCACTGTCAAACCCTTTAATCTAGGTGTTGCAATGGAACCTGGGGAACTCCCAGCCTCTAGACGAAAGTGGATTTTAACAAGACGGCAATCCAAACCCTTGGGAAGGGTGTGTCTGTCTTGCACTTACATAAGCTATGGAAAGGTCAGGTGAAGCCTGCGTGGGAGTGGCAATATTTCGGTTCATCCACAGAGGAGATTTGCACCTCTGAATTCACCCTCTAGCAGAGGCTCCACCCCTCTGAAACTGAGGAAGCTGCTTGCAGGCTGTCTTGAACCCAGAGCCCCTCTGATTAGAACTGGACTCTTGTTTGGGTCAGGGAGGCGCAGGGGTGCCAAGGATTTAATCTTGGGCGTTCTGCATTCAAAGCAGGTGTTCCACCACTGAGCCGCAGCCCTGGGGCTTTTAGTGAAGCATCTGAATGAAGGGTGACGATGATTAGTTTGCAAATTCATCATAAAAACATACTCCCATGCAGGGGCCGGGCAAGCGCCACCATGTTCCCAGGATGGTGGGAATGTTCCTTATGGATGCCAGGCGTTTTTATCCTGCTCTTCAGTCAAATGAAGCTGTCGAGGAGGGGCTTAGCAAATGTCACTGAAAACCCCTGCCCACAGCACAAAAGGAAAAAGGGATTGTGAGGGAAGAGGGAAAAAGAAAGCTCAGGCAGATTTATGGGTCACAAGCAGAATGGCTCCTGAAGAACTTTCCAAAATAGGAGAATATGAGAGATGTAAGCTTTAATTAGTGGGATCAATCAACTCATTTGTGAACTGATGTGGGGGGAGGGGCAGTAACACGTGAGGCTCAGAGTTTAGAGCAATTTAGTTTACATCCAATGTGATACAACAATTCAGATTGTGTGTGTGTGTGTGTGTGTGTGTATGATTCTCTTACCTCCAAACAACGAATGTTAGGCTGTGAATGGCAAAGTATTGTACAATTCATTCAACACACCTTTTTATTTCATGGTAATACAGTATGCAAAAATTAAATAAATGTCTAATTAACCATCTACCTTTGAGGCAAGCGGATTATTGGCGGTAGATTGCTGGAGCTTGTCTGAATTTGTTTTCCCGTCCCCTCGCTCTTTCCCTAAAAGGGTCATCCTCACATCTTGTGGCAATGAGTCCCGTGAGTGAACTGTGACACTGTTATATATATATATATATATATTTGGCGGGGAGGTGGGGCTAAGTGCCGACCCTCCTGGCAACAATACAAATCTACTCCTTGGCAGGTATTTAAAAGCATCCCCCGGAGTCTTCCCCCCTAATGTGGGGGGGTTGGTTTCTTGGGGGGGCCGCCTTCCCCTCCGCGCGCCTCCCGCTCCCAATGCCATTTCTAGAACGGTAGTAAAAGTTTCTATTAATAAGAAGCCGCGGCGGCAAACACGAAAGCTCTCCAGCGCCGCCGTCTCCGCGAGGCCTGTGAGAAAGGGATTCCCTCTGACGTCATTGCTAGGATACCAAACAAACACAGCCGAGACAAGGCCATATATGGCTAATTGCGTCACAGGAACTCCGGCGGGGCGGAGCGAGGGATCCCCGCTGAAATAGCCCTTTGGCGACCCCGCACGGAGACCCCTTTGGGCAAGCGGGGAGGTCGGGGAGAGAGGGAGCCGCGGGCCGAGTTTCGGGGTCGGCGAGGTCCGGGATCGCCGGGGATCCGCGTTTGGGGGGCCGGATCGGCGCGCTTCCTGGTTGACGTCACGCGGGGCACGGCCCCCCTCTTGTATAAATAGGCTGCGAGGCAGAGCGTGGTTCATTCATAAGATTTCGGGCCCGGGAAGGAAGACCGGCGGCGGGCAGCGGAGACAGAAGCGAGCGCCGGAGGGGGAGATCCCGACACTACTGCTCGGAAACCGACCGATCGCTTCGGATTGCTGGCTGCTTGTTTTGGGGGGAAGGGGGGAGGCTTTTCTCCCGGGCGCGCGTTGGGGTTGGAGTTGGCTCGACCGGTGGAACTTCGGCCTGCCGCTGCCTTCGGGACCATGCTGTTGCATTGAAAGGAGAGCGAAGGGGGGGACCCGAGGGAGCCGGCTCCCCCTCCGCCAGCCGACCCGGAGAAGAGCAACTCTCGCAGGCGCCCCGAGCCCCCTGCCTCGGATCCGGCGGCGGCGGCGGCGGCGACCACGGCAGCAGCGGCAGCAGCGGCGGGAGGGTCGGCCGGCTGGCTGTGCTCGGCGCTCACCTTGGCTTCCAGGCGCCCCCGGCGAGGCCGCGGCCTTTCCCCGGCGCCCCCGAGGGAGATGTATCAGGGCTTCCCCGGAGACTACGACTCCACCTCCCGGTGCAGCTCGTCCCCTTCGGCCGAGTCCCAGTACCTCTCCTCGGTGGATTCTTTCGGGAGCCCCACGGCCGCCGCTGCCGCCTCCTCGCAGGTAAGAGCCGCGGGTAGCGGGGGTGTGTGTGGGGGGGGGGGACACTTGCCTGCCGGGTTCTTTCGTCCAGCCATGGGAATCGGGGGGGGGGGGGGTGCGTCCTTTGCACCGGACTCTTCCGGGCGCCGGGATCCAGGAGATCGGAGGCGGGGACGGGGCTCCCTTCTTACTCCCCTTGCAACTCCCTGCACCCCCAGCCCCTGATCCAAGCGCTGGTCAGCTCGGGGTCTCCGCTGCTTGCATGCCTGTCTGCCTATCGGGGGACTCTCACGCCCCCCCCACCGCAACTGCATGTGCTTTTCGTTTTCCTCTTCCCTCCCCGCCGCCCTTCCTTTTTTGCCCCACCTGCCCACTTCGGCCGATCCCCTCCCAAATTGATCCCGATCGCGGTACAGATCCCCCCCCTTCTTCCCTATTTTATTTCGTTTTTAAAGCACGCGGAAATTAATTCTCCGGATCGGGTGTCCGACCCGCGATTGGAAAGCAAAATAGAATTAAAATATTCCGGCAGTAGCAATTGAAACGGATCTCCCGCAAAACACTCCCCGCGCGCGCAAGTCTCCCCTGCGGTCCACATTCCTCAACTCTCTCTCTCCGCTTCCCGCACCCCGCTTCCCTCCGGGGTTTCGAACGCGCATGCGCGAGTGGGGGGAGTGGAGGAGGCGAGCGCGAAGACGAAAGGGGGGAAAGGGGGGCGGGGTTGTGCGTAACGCATGACGTGCTGGAACCCTCCGTGCTGACGTGAAGCACGCACGGCGCGTTTCTCCTCCACCTCCTCCTCCTCCTCCCCGAGGCGCGCGGGTTATTTTGGAACGCTGGTCCACCCCCGTTGCTAAGGGGCGGGGCGGGCGGGAGGAGCGCGCGGATTGGCTGGGCCTGGGAAGGGGAGGCCACGCCCCCTCCAGTCTTTGCTGCTGCTGCTGCTTCTATCTTAGTGCAAGTCAGCAGAGCAAAAGGGAAATGCTAAAAATAATCCTCTCCAACTGTGGAAGGAGCAGGAGTGCAATGCTTTGCGTCCCATATTTCGGGGGGCAGTTGCCAGCTCCCCACTCCATAATGCCCCCTTTAGCTGGAAGAGAGAAGTGGGCCTTGCTCCAGCCCCTAATAAGCATCCATCTCATTCCTTCCCTTGCTAAATTGGGAGAGGAAGATGCATGCCTGCTCGCCCTCCCAATGTTGTCCCTGGTCCTCTGGGAGCTCTGTAGGGGCGCGCGCACCCTTCTGCAATTCAGAGGGGGTGCAATGAAGGGATGGAGGAGCCCCACGGCTTGCTCTGACCCACTGGTGAACGTGGGAAATGGGTAATGATGTTATTGGGCATCAGTGTGCTTGCCGCAGTGTGCTTGCCCGACCCATTTGGAAGTGTGGGGCGGAAGGCCAGATAAAGTGGCTTGGAGGCAGCTTGGCTTCCCTGTGAATTGCATAGCGTCACTCGGGTGAAACCCTTTCCCTTTGCAGCAAATTTTGGGGATGAGCCTCATTTTGTCCTCCGATTCACTGCTTTTTCCCACCTGGAGCTGCGTTGCTTTAGAGTTCCTTGTCTAAGAGTTATTTTTGAGCTGTGTTACCTGCAGGGGCAATCTCTGGCAGCTTTCTTCCCCTCAGATCACACTGTACTTGGGACTCTTATTATATCACACCTTCTGGTAGCTTGTGTGCTTTGAGGTTTCGTCCTAAAAAAAGACGAGAAAAAAGCCAAGGTTTCAAATCAGAGACAATTATTCCCAGTATAGGTGCAGAACACAACACACACACACACACACACACACACACACACATCTTCCCCCTGAAAAGCAATAAAAAGAATGCTGGTATCTTGTCCTAAAAGGGTCCATCGTAGTGGCAGTCACTGATGGCTGATGCTTCCCCTTCATTTGATCTCGTGATATTTGTTAATATTTCCTGATGTCACTTATTCAAGGAATGAGAGGTTAGCATTCAGTTCTCAAGCTGGAGAGGGAACAGTTTTTGCCACAAGCTTCCACCAACTCTTTTAACAGAAATCCAACATGCTCAGTGACAGAATATCTGTTTTGCATCTCCACTGCAGTTGGCAATTCCTCTCTCATAACCTAGATGGCAGGCAGGACTAGATGACAGAGCCAGCTGTGGTGGCTTATTTCATAGAGTTGTCAAGGGCTCATAAGCGGTCATCTGGTCCAACTCCCTTGGGTCTTAGCTAGGTGACACTTTGGCTTAGATATGGGGCTGGTGCTCCAGGTGTCATTGGGACTAAAGCTGATGGGATTTGACACCGGCTGAAGTTGATGAGATTTGTAGTTCAGCAATGCAGGGGGTTGGACTAGATGACCCTCGGATCCCATTCCAACTCTGTCAACACCTGGAGGGCAGCATGCTATTGCTCATCACTTTTCTCTCCGCCCCCCCCAAATGAGCTCAAAGCGACTTACAAACATTAAATAATAATAATAATTTATTATTTATACCCCACCCATCCGGCTGGGTTTCCCCAGCCACTCTGGGAGGTTTCCAACAAAGTATTAAAATACAGTAGTCTTCCCTAAAGAGGGCTGCCTTCAGAGGTCTTCTAAAAGTCTGGTAGTTGTTTTTCTCTTTGACATCTGGTGGGAGGGCGTTCCACAGGGCGGGTGCCACCACCGAGAAGGCCCTCTCGGTAGTGGCCAAGGTTGCTTTTGAAAAACCGTAATAATGAATGAAGTTGAGAAGAAACCATCTGCACACACTAGCTCCCACAAAGCTTGTATTGATAAAGCAGAACACTTCGTTTGTTAGGCATTCACCTTGGGGGCGAATGATCCATGTCACCTGGATCATTTAGGCCACGGTTGCCTGCAAAGGTGCTACGTGAAGAAGGAACATGGAAACCTTATTTCTGCCGTCCTCTGAGCATGCATGCCTCTTTCTCTCTCTCTCCCTCTCCAGGAGTGCAGTGGCCTTGGGGAAATGCCCGGATCCTTTGTGCCAACAGTGACTGCCATATCGACTAGCCAAGACTTGCAGTGGTTGGTGCAGCCCACCTTGATTTCATCCATGGCCCAGTCTCAGCAGCCTCCAGGCCAGCAAATGCCTCAACAACAGCAGCAGCAGCAGCCACCCACTGTGGACCCCTACGACCTGCCGGGGACCAGCTACTCCACCCCAGGACTGAGCGCTGCCTACGGAGCCGGCCCCTCGGGGCTGCCTGCCGCCCAGCCACGCTCCACCAGGGCCCGGCCCCGAAGGACTCGGGAGGAAACGGTGAGCGGGGAGGATTGTAGGGCCCTGCTTCTCCTGTGGAACTTCCTCTGGGGAGCCGGCGACGAGGTTATTAACTCAAATCGTTTTGCACCCTTGATTTGGCCCTGCTGGACAGATTCCCCAAACAGCCTTAACGGTTGCATTTGGTATATATATATATATTTGGGGTGGGATGTTGGCTGGTTGCCTTCTCTGCCCTCTCGCCCCCTTGGTAGCTTGGGGGAAAGTATGGGTGATTTATCCAGATTGCAGCGGCGAATTTGCCAGTCCACTGTAGCCGGAACCACTTTGGATTCCTGGCTGGGCAGCGTCCAGCTAAGGTGGGCTGCTTGACCCTCCCAAATCTGGTGCTCCGAGGTTGCTGCATCTTTTCATAGACTTGCAGAGTTGGGAAGGGACCATTAGTCATCTAGTCCAACCTTCTGCAATGCAGTAATCTTTTGACCAATGCGATGCTCAAACCCACAAACCTCAGATTAAGAGTCTCACAGGGTTACTTGAGTGTATTCTTCTGGGTTGAATACTGGAGTAAAACCCAGTATGTCCATCTGTCCCACCAGAAAGATAGTGTTGACTGCAAGGGTCGGTTGTGTGGATCCCAGGATTCTTGACAGCCAGTCCGGGGAAGGGATCTTCTGTCTCTTCATGAAGTCCAAAGATAGACCAGCTTCTCCAAGGTTCATTAGGGATGGATGCAGCTGGTTTGCCCTGCAGGAGAGAGGTGGTGGCAAAGTCCTTTGGGACGATGCCATGTCCAGAAAGGGAGAATTGTCTTGGACTGACCGCCTCTTTCTCCTGCCCTTGCAGCTGACACCCGAAGAGGAAGAAAAACGCCGTGTCCGGAGGGAGAGGAACAAGCTTGCAGCGGCCAAGTGCAGGAATCGCCGCCGTGAACTGACGGACCGACTTCAAGCGGTGAGTGGAAAACCGGGACTTGCTGGCCATGAGCTTTTGGGGGCCACTGGCCCTGCCCTTGGGGGCACGGGACCCACAAGCTTTGAGAGAGGTGGAGCTGCCTCAGGGCGCTGTTCTGCCCGGCTCAATGGCCAATTTCTGCCTGTTGCATTTATATCCCACCTCCCTCACATTTAATCTCCGCAACAACCCAGCGAAGTAGGTCAGGCTGAGAGAAAAGAGACTGTGACCGGAGGTCTCACGGTCAGCTTCACGGCCAAGTGGGGGTTTGAATCCTGGTGTCTCTCAGGCTCTAACCACTACCCCATGTTGTCTCTGCGTGGCGGGGATTACCATTTTAAGGGGCCACAAACGGCCAATTATTTCATTCCCTATGACCGTGGGGTAAAGCCAAAGAGTCTGTCTGGGAATGTATCGCCTGTTCCTGCCCTTCTCGCCCTCCAACCCCACACAGCCCCAAAGCTTCCAAAACTCCACTGAAGCCCTGAAATCCAGGTTTATCAGGGCAAAGAGTTTGAAATGCTTTTTCTTCCATTAGGATATTTGAAAAAGGTGTTGGTTTTTTAAAAAAACAAATAGGCTGCAACCGCCGCTTTTTAATGCCCTTCTCCTTATGGCTTGTTCTAATCTGTTTTGGGCACCCTTATTTAGGATAACAAGCTTTATTTACAAATCTTCAAGAACGGACAGCTCATCCCCATCTTTTGGGGACCAGGCAAACCCCAGTTCCTCCCTTCTCCTGAGCTTCAAGCTGAGAGGGGGTTGGTCTCCTCTTGCTTTTCCCTCCACTATCCCTGCAGTGTAGGTAACAGCTCTAGGCCGCCATCTTGGAGGATGCTAGAGGAATGGGCGCCATAGAGTCTGTTGGCCGGAGCGGTTCTCGTCCAGCGGTGGCCCCTCTGGTCCTGCAGGCGCCATTTTGAAAGAGGGCAAAGGGACGCTTGCTTGGATAGAGCAGGAAGAAATGGCAGACTCCCTGACTGCAGTGCCCCCCAAAACTGGGATGGCCCCCCCATCAAAAAAAACCTAGGAGCAGGCAGCGAGGCAAGATGGCAGATGCGGACTACCCACAGGCGTCCCTGAGTGGGCTTGAACCACCAACCTTCTGGTGGTGGTTGTTGTTACAGTATTATTATTATTATTATTATTATTATTATTATTATTATTATTTATTTGAATTTATATACTGCCCTGTACCCGGGGGTCTCCAGGCGGTTCACAGAATAAACCCAAGATATATAAAGCCACAAAATACCTAATAAAAAGAAAAACAAGAACCCAATAGCCGCCCCCACAAAGCAAAACACATTTTAAAAGGCTATAGGATGTCAATCAGATCAGCCAAAGGCCTGGTTAAAAAGGAATGTTTTTGCCTGGCGCCTAAAGGTGTATAATGAAGGCGCCAGGCGAACTTCCCTGGGGAGAGCATTCAACAAATGGGGAGCCACTGCAGAGAAGGCCCTGTTCTTGTGTTGCCGCCCTCCAGACCTCTCGCAGAGGAGGCACACGAAGGAGGGCCTCAGAAGATGATATCAGGGTCTGGGTTGGTTCATATAGAAACAGGCGGTCCTTGAGGTATTGCGGTCCTGAGATTCTGGGGAATTTTGGCCAGACACACCACCCAGGGAACTGGTGGTGTCCCACCCAGCTCCCCAATTCCACACCATCTCACCTCCCCTTCCTTGCCCCCCCCCCCCATGGCTTCCTTGCTGACTCCGCTGATGTCCCCGCTCCTTCCCCAGGAGACCGACCAGCTGGAGGAGGAGAAGGCTGAGCTGGAGTCGGAGATCGCGGAGCTTCAGAAGGAGCGCGAACGGCTGGAGTTTGTCCTGGTGGCTCACAAGCCCAGCTGCAAGATCCCTTACGAGGACGTGCCAGAACTGATCGGGCAGCCGGGCACCTCGGGCGAGGTGAGCGCTTTAGCCCTGGCGGTCAAGGAGGACCCCTTTGGCCCCACGGCCTACTCGTCGCTGCCCCTCCACTACCAGCAGACCCTTGGCGGAGTGCAGGCCTTGTCCCCCGCGGAGGTAGCGTTTTCTAGTTCTTACTTTTCACATGGTGAACAGCTGACCGACCCGTACCCGGCTAACCCTTCCTATACGTCTTCGTTTGTCTTCACCTACCCAGAGGGAGCCAGCTGCGGAGCCACACACCAGCGGAACAGCAGCAGCGACCAGTCCTCGGACTCCCTGAACTCTCCCTCACTCCTTGCGTTGTGAAACTCAAAAACAAAACCAACACGCAAAAACAAAACACAAAAGCCCAACCGCCTCCCAATCTCGAAACCTTTTCTCTGCCTGACCTCCATTGGAAAAAACCAAACCAAAACGACCCACGTGCGCAAACTTCTGCATTAAGCGAAGGGGGGCACAAGAGAGAGAGAGAGAGAAATGGCAAATGCGCACCCGCCAACTTGGGAGCATCGAACCTTTAAAACACCAATATCTATCTATAAAGAGACCAAGTCACCCGCCAGCCCTCGCTGCACCAGCACCCACAATCACAAGCTCTGTGACCATGTTGTTGTTGTTGATGTTCAGACTGCCGAGGTGCAGTGAGTGGAACGCCTTTTTGTGTGTCGACGGTCGCTTTCAACATTTCCTTGTTTTTTGGGCTTTGCAATTTCCAAGTGGGAGAGTGAAGGAGGAAGGATGTTTCTGGGCTGCAGCGATGGATGATCTACCCTCCGCCTCGGAAGAACTCTGAGCCGAAAACTTGCTTTCTGGGGGGGAAACGGGGCCCCTGCCTTTTGCCGAAGGTGGACTTTTTGGCTGAGTGTGGACTGTGACGACGGTTCTGATTCTTGCTGCCTTTTGTTCATGGAATCATAGAATTGTAGACTTGGAAAGGGACCCCAAGGGGTCGTCTTGTTGTAAGAAGCCGAGCAAAAAGGGATGACCTCTCAGAAGGGGGAATGAGGAGGAATGGGGGTGGGCTCCCTCCCCCCTGTTTTAGCAGACCCTACATTGCCTGGCAATCTTCTGCCAGCTGCATGGTTAGAAATGGGCACTCTCAAGGCACTTTCCCAAGTTATCGGCCTGCACTATGAAACGTGGTTGAGAGATTGACCAGCCAGTGACCATCCTTTCCCAATTTATTTTGGCAGGTGCCTACTGGCAACCTCAAAAAAAAAAAAAAAGTCTAGAATATGGTGCTTAAAAGCTCTTGTTTTCTGTGTGGTTTAAGCTTGCTGCCTGATCAGAGGTGCATGCTTACTCAGAAGTTAGCGCAACAGAATTCAGTTCCTTATGAGTTGCACCCTTAACTCACAGAGGAGCAAGTCTACTTTAATAGGCTTGCCAGCAGAAATTATTCCAGTTCACACGATTACCAGTTTAGGCGCTTTGGTGAATGTCCTGGGAATATAATCAAAGGGCAGTAGAAAAGTATTTGCTCTTAACAAAGTATGAAGAAAAAGTAGTTTTCTTCTTTTTCTTCATGCTGTGTTAATATATATATATATATATTGAGTTCAATACAAAATTGAAAACTTAATGAGAACCTCAGCTGCAAAACTCACCAGATTTTTAACTTGTGCAATAGTTTGGCAGCCCTGGTGTGCCTGTCAGAAAATACAGAAGCCTTTTAGAGGATGGCAGCCTCCATGCTTGTAAAGAAAAAGGAAAAGTAGATTTTTCGCTAGGAATTTGCACAGTGGGCTGTGTGGAACGCCACGTCTCTTAATTTTGTCCAGCTGGTTGGGGGGCCAGCTCTGTGTTGGGTCTACCCACCGCCTTTTAAACTTGGCCACATCCCCCCCCCCACCCCCGAATGAATCCTCTTCCCACTAGGGGCTACTGCCTTTGCTCGGTTTCCCGTGGGTGGGTGGCAACCGTTTTGCCGGTATGTTGGGGAGCTGCGCTTGGTGATATACTGTGAACGGACCTCTCTCCCCCCTCCTTGTATAGATGCTTTCCTCCCCGACCCTCGATATTGTGACACTATGTACTTTAAGCTGCCTGTTTCCTTTTGCTTGATGTATCCGTGGTTTTTGAAGCTGGCTCTTCTCCCCCACCACCCTTTTCTCCCTTGGTGACACTGTTGGTGAGGAAAAAAAACTCTGGATATTTAGCTGACTTCCATCCCCGCCTGCAGCCTTTCCTAATTTCTGGGCTTCTGGCTTCCTTCCTAACTCGCTGCACCCTGGTGGATATCACTTTAGGGTCCCCAGATCCTCAAATGTGAGCTCCCTTTTTGAAAAGTGTCGGTGGCCCAGCCTGTCCCAGCATTTCAATCAGTTTGCAGCCGTGTTGCTTGTGAAGTGGCCCCCACAACCCACCCCAGGGTCTCCTTGCACCCTGTTGCTTCAGTTGCCAACGCCAAGCGGCTCTTGTGTATCTCTTGTGTGTGATCTTGTGCAACAGCGCTGCCCGCTTCTGACACCGCGCTGCCTCTTATTAACCTGCCACACGAGTGTGTTTATGGACTGGGGTAAAACGGAAAAACAAAAAAAAAGCTGCCTTGTCGCTTTTATGGAGCTCTAGAGCACGCCGTTCAGGATGTTTCCAAAAAACTTTCCTCGTGACCAAGCTTTCAATGTTGTGTTTAATTTTTTTTTTAAACCAAAATTATTTTTAATCTTATGGACTTTTATTTTAACCGGCTTTTATTTTTTTTATTTTTAATTGCTTATTATACACTTGCTGGGGAAACGGGGGAATATTTTTAATTTTTTAACTATTATAATAATTATTATATTATTTTTACCCCCTTGTGCTGTAATATTATTTTTTGTGTGATGTTGTTTTGTTAAGCAGCAGCGGGGGGCCGTCGGACGGGAAGGAGGGGAGAGAACTCTGGACCCGGCTGGCGACTCCTTCCCTGCACTTAACCTTGGCTAGCAAAAATAGCAAATAAAGACAGCTTTGAAAAATGCACTTTTTAACGATGGATATAAGATCTCTATTTTTTCAAACTCCTGTAAAGTTAACATTAAGGTGCAATAAAAAAAAAAGAAGAAAAACCTCGAGCCATAGAGCTGCCTGGCTTTCTCCGCACCGAAACCCCCATCACCTTGTGCCTTAACCCTTCACGTTCAGGGCGGGGCAGACCCTGGGGTGGCCGGGTAGCAGAAGCTGCTATTGGGGTTGGCTTGCCATGTTTATGCGCTGGGACCTTCCTTGGTGTTGGAGTGCCCTCTGCAGGATGCTAAGCGAAAGCACACACGGTTAGATCTCCTGGAAAGCAGATTTTGGGGTGTATGTGTGTAGTTACAACCCTTAAATCCAGGGTCTAAAATTCAAAAGAACCCATGATCAAAGTGTTGGTGCTGACCTTTGAATCCCTAAACGGCCTCGGTCCAGTATACCTGAAGGAGCGTCTACACCCCCATCGTTCTGCCCAGACACTGAGGTCCAGCGCCGAGGGCCTTCTGGCGGTTCCCTCCGTGCGAGGAGTGAGGTTACAGGGAACCAGGCACAGGGCCTTCTCAGTGGTGGCGCCCATCCTGTCGAACACCCTCCCACCAGATGTCAAAGAGAACAACAACTACCAGACATTTAGAAGACCTCTGAAGGCAGCCCTGTTTAGGGAAGCTTTTAATGTGTGATGGACTATTGTATTTTAATATTTTGTTGGAAGCCACCCAGAGTGGCTGGGGAAGCCCAGCCAGATGGGCAGGGTATAAAAAATAAATGATGATGATGATCAGGACAAAGGGGCCTAACTAGTCCAGCATCCTGTTCTCACAGGGGCCAGCCATGATGGGAAACCTGCGAGCAGGATCCGAGCACAAGAGCAACCCTCCTGCTGTTTCTGGCAACTCGGATTCAGCAGCCTTGCTGCCTCTGACTGTAGAGGGCAGAATATAGCCCCTGTGGCTGGTAGTGATTGGTAGCCGCATTCTCTTCCACAAATTTCCTAGGTGGCACTTCTACATGGGAGGAATCTTGTAGGCTCTTCCCAGCATTCCATAGTAATAAAAGAAAATCTTCCCTTATGGGGGGGACACAAGAGCCCTTATAGAGTCCTTTGCAAGGGGGGGGGGCTGTCAGATAGGAAGGAGAGGAGAGAACTCCTGGACCCGGCTGGTGACTCTTCCCTGCACTTAACCTTGGCTAGCTAGCAAAAATAGCAAATAAAGACAGTTTTGCAAGACTAGGAAACTTTGATGCTCCTCCGTCTGGATCCCAATTGCATGTCACCTTCCCCACCCCACCCCGACTTCCATCCCAACTTTTGGTTTGAACGTACCAACCCTGCTTTTCGTTGAATTCCAAAGATTTAAAGAGTTTGGAACTAGAATGAACTACCGTTTCACACAGCACATAGTTAAAACTGTGGAACTCCCTACCGCAGTGTGCTGGGCCTGGGGGTAAGCCGTGAAACGCGGTCCAGGATCCGAAGGTTCGGCTGGGAGTCAGTCCGACAGGGCCAAGGCAGGAAACCAGGCAAGGACAGGTACAGGATCTCAGGCAGGATCTAGCATACAGCAATGTTGCTCTTGCAACCTGGGGCAGGGTCCGACAGCCTTTTATCTTTGTCGGGGTAGCGGCCGGTCCTGATCCCCCGTCGACTCACCTCCCTGTCTTGCCCGAAGGCAAGCACTCCTCCTGCAAGTACTCAGGTCTCTCCTTCTCTCAGACCTCAGTCTCTGCAGCTCGGGAGACGTTGGTGGGTGACTAGACCCAGGGGCCGCCTCAGCCTCCCCTGACCCAACCGGTAGCGGAGCAGCTGTAAGTGATGGCCCAGCTGGAGGCAACAAGGGTATCCCCGCATCTGGAGCCAGGGCAGGATCAGGCCCCTGACTCGGCCCAGCTGGTGTTTGCTGCAGGGGAACCTGGGATTCTTCAGGATCAGGCCCCAGACTTGGTTCAGATGGTGCCTGAGGCAAAGGATCCGGTGCAGACTGAGTCACCTCTGGTTCCGAGTCCGAGCCCGAGTCCCAGGCCATCACATGCAGGAGGCAGGGCTGGCCACCAACTTATTAAATTAAATTAAATTATTATTTATGCCCCACCCTTCCGGGTTTAAAAACTGGGCTCAGGGCGGCTAACAGCAAAGACAAAACATTGATTAAAATGCGACTTAAAAACAGCATAGAAACAACATAAAATACAACATAAATGCAGCATCAATGTCAATAAAGTTCAAAAATTCAGGGGTCATTTTTGGGGGTGCGGGGGCGGGAAACCCCAGTCAGTAAACATCAAATGATGTTAGACCAGGGCTAACTGGTCAAGTTGGTCCTACTAGGGCCAGCAGGAGACCAGCGAAGAGTTTAAATGTGGGGTCCCAGATGGCTTTAAGAGGATTGGAGGAATTCATGGAAGAGCTGTTGATGGCAGCTGGAGGCAGCAATAATTCAGAATACCAGTTAAGGTAAAGGTAAAGGTACCCCTGCCCGTACGGGCAAGTCTTGACAGACTCTGGGGTTGTGCGCCCATCTCACTCTAGAGCAGTGTTTCCCAACCGGTGTTCCGCGGCACACTAGTGTGCCGTGAGACGTTGCCTAGTGTGCCGTGGGAGGGAGGCGGGCGAGTCGGGCGGCGAGAGGCGGGGCGGCGAGCACACGCGGGGCGGCGAGCTCCCTCCCTCCCACATCCCATCGCCGCGAATGCAGGCTTTCGCTGAAGCCTGGAGAGCGAGAGGGGTCGGTGCGCACCGACCCCTCTTGCTCTCCAGGCTTAAGGAAGCTATCCCCCCAGCCCGCGCAAGGTCCCAGAGCGATGCGGAAGGTGCGCGCACCTTCGCCATCGCTCTCCGACCCGTTCGGGGGGCTGGGGACGGGAGAAGCTCCGGCTTCCCCCGCCCCCAGCCCGCGCAAGGTCCCAGAGCGATGCGGAAGGTGCGCGCACCTTCGCCATCGCTCTCCGACCCGTTCGGGGGGCTGGGGACGGGAGAAGCTCCGGCTTCCCCCGCCCCCAGCCCGTGCAAGGTCCCAGAGCGATGGCGAAGGTGCGCGCACCTTCGCCATCGCTCTCCGACCCGCTCTGGGGGCTGGGGACGGGAGAAGCTCCGGCTTCCCCCGCCCCCAGCCCGCGCAAGGTCCCAGAGCGATGCGGAAGGTGCGTGCACCTTCGCCATCGCTCTCCGACCTGCTCTGGGGGCTGGGGACGGGAGAAGCTCCGGCTTCCCCCGCCCCCAGCCCGCGCAAGGTCCCAGAGCGATGCCGAAGGTGCGCACACCTTCGCCATCACTCTCTGACCTGCTCTGGCGGCTGGGGGCGGGAGAAGCTCCGGCTTCCCCCGCCCCCAGCCCGCGCAAGGTCCCAGAGCGATGCGGAAGGTGCGCGCACCTTCGCCATCGCTCTCCGACCTGCTCTGGGGGCTGGGGACGGGAGAAGCTCCGGCTTCCCCCGCCCCCAGCCCGCGCAAGGTCCCAGAGCGATGCCGAAGGTGCGCACACCTTCGCCATCACTCTCTGACCTGCTCTGGCGGCTGGGGGCGGGAGAAGCTCCGGCTTCCCCCGCCCCCAGCCCGCGCAAGGTCCCAGAGCGATGCCGAAGGTGCGCACACCTTCGCCATCGCTCTCTGACCTGCTCTGGTGGCTGGGGTCGGGGGAAGCTCCGGCTTCCCCCGCCCCCAGCCCGCGCAAGGTCCCAGAGCGATGCCGGAGGTGCGCACACCTTCGCCATCGCTCTCTGACCTGCTCTGGCGGCTGGGGGCGGGGGAAGCTCGGGCTTCCACCACCCCCAGCTCCTGCAAGCTCCGGGAGCAATGGCAAAGGTGCGCTCACCTTCGCCATCGCTCTCGGACCCTTTCTGGGGGCTGGGGTCGGGGGAAGCTCTGGCTTCCCCCACCTCCAGCCCCGCAAACTCTGGGAGTGATGGCGAAGGTGCGCTCACCTTTGCCATCGCTCTCGGACCCTTTCTGGGGGCTGGGGTCGGGGGAAGCTCGGGCTTCTCCCGCCCCAGCCCCGCGTCTGGGGGGGGGGGAATAATTTTTTCCCCTTTATTTCCCCCCCAAAATCTAGGTGCGTCCTATGGGCCGGTGCGTCCTATAGGGCGAAAAATACGGTAGTCAATATAGGCACAGAGTTAATTTTTTAAACATTTTCTAATGGTGGTGTGCCTCGAGATTTTTTTTCATGAAACAAGTGTGCCTTTGCCCAAAAAAGGTTGGGAAACACTGCTCTAGAGGCCGGGGGCCAGCGCTGTCCGGAGCCACTTCCAGGTCACGTGGCCAGCATGACATCACTGCTCTGGCAAGCCAGAGCCGCACACGGAAACGCCGTTTACCTTCCCGCTAGTAAGCGGTCCCTATTTATCTACTTGCACTTTGACGTGCTTTCGAACTCCTAGGTTGGCAGGCGCTGGGACCAAGCAACGGGACCGCACCCCGCCACGGGGATTCGAACCGCCGACCTTTCGATCGGCAAGCCCTAGGCGCTGAAGCTTTTACCCACAGCGCCACCCGCGCTGGAAGCCAAAAGCAGGGAGTTTTTCTCCTGCTCAGATCCTGAAGTTTCCCTTTGGGACATCTCTCTTCTGCTAAAATCCATCAGCATTCTTGAGGAGTACAGTTCCCCTAGTTTCCATTATCATACCATCAGAAGGGCAAGAATACACGGCTATTTTAGCATTTTTGGCAGAAGTAACATCACCTCCAGTTTCCTTCTTAAATAGCCAGGCCATGCAACACTGTAGAAGCACAAATACCAGAACCTCTTGCACACTCTGATGCTGTCAACATTAAAGTGGCCCGACTCAGGAAGACACATGCCCGAGTGATAAGCTTAGTAAGAAATATTCCATTGCCACATTTTTTACTCATTATTGAAGTTTGCAGCAGAGACGCCACCTTCTTCAACATCCCAGAGATTTTTTGCAGAGCAGCACACTAGATCAGGAAGTATCTCCAAGGCTGTCTTCAAAACTTCTTCATAGCCTTCAATTACCTCTGAAACAGAAAGTCCTATTCTTAGCAGCTCTTCTGCATGTTCTAGGAGGGCTCCAGCAAGCACCGAAATTTGTTCCATCACCAACTTCTTGCTCTTGCATGTGAGAAGCCAAGACAATCATTTTTGCAGCTGGTTGGCCCCAGTTGAGAACAGGATATTGAGTTAGAGGGGCATCATTTGGCCTGATGAGATCCTGAAGCTCCAATGCTTTGGCCACTTCATGAGAATAGAAGACTCCCTGGAAAAGACCCTGATGTTGGGAAAGATGGAGGGCACAAGGAGAAGGGGATGACAGAGGACGAGATGGTTGGATAGTGTTTTCGAAGCTACCAGCATGAGTTTGACCAAACTGCGGGAGGCAGTGGAAGACAGGAGTGCCTGGCGTGCTCTGGTCCAGGGGGTCACAAAGAGGCGGACATGACTAAACAACAACAATGGGGCTGGTGGGTGCCTTGCGGTTCACTCACTGGAAAGGGTTAGGTCCCTCCCCTTGGTGGTTTTCACTTGCTGGTGGAAGGACAGCAAGGAGAGAACCAGCCTGGCGTCCCTAGGCAGGGAGTTCCAAAGTTGCCTGGGAGCAGCCACCACCGAGAAGGCCCTTTCCTGCATCCTCATCATGGGGACCTGAGAGGGTGGGGGGCCTGAGAAAAGGGTCTCCCCTGAAGACCTAGGGCCTGGGCAGGTTCATATTGGGGGTGCGCAGGATACGGTGCTTCAGACAGCCTGGGACAAAGGGGGCTTGTGCAGGAGAAATCCCTAGGGATGAGTTACAGTGCGCTTGAATTTGTGTGCTATGGGGCTCCCTGGAAAAGACCCTGATGTTGGGAAAGATGGAGGGCACAAGGAGAGGGGACGACAGAGGACGAGATGGTGGGACAGTGTTCTCGAAGTGACCAGCATGAGTTTGACCAAACTGTGGGAGGCAGTGGAAGACAGGAGTGCCTGGTGTGCTCTGGTCCAGGGGGTCACGAAGAGGCGGACACAACTAAATGACTAAACAGCATCTTAAAAAGCAGAGACATCACCTTGCCAACAAAGGTCCATATAGTTAAAGCCATGGTTTTCCCAGTAGTGATGTATGGATGTGAGAGCTGGACCATAAAGAAGGCTGACCGCTGAAGAATGGATGCTTTTGAATTGTGGTGCTGGAGGAGACTCTTGAGAGTCCCATGGACTGCAAGAAGATCCAACCTCTCCATTCTGAAGGAAATCAACCCTGAGTGCTCACTGGAAGGACAGATCCTGAAGCTGAGGCTCCAAGACTTTGGCCACCTCATGAGAAGAGAAGACTCCCTGGAAAAGACCCTGATGTTGGGAAAGATGGAGGGCACAAGGAGAAGGGGACGACAGAGGACGAGATGGTTGGACAGTGTTCTCGAAGATACCAGCATGAGTTTGACCAAACTGCGGGAGGCAGTGGAAGACAGGAGTGCCTGGTGTGCTCTGGTCCAGGGGGTCACGAAGAGTCGGACACGACTAAACGACTAAACAACAACAAGCAGCCAGGCTCTTCTTAGCCTCTTATGGAACCTCCAGGCCCAGAGGCAGTCTACCTGGATTCCTAGGTTCTTTGGGACATTTGGCTACTGTGAGAGCAGGATGCTGGCCTGACCCAACAGGATCGTCTTACATTTCCAAATGCGAACACCTCCAATGCCTTCTGTTACCTTCTCTCTTTTAAAGCTCCACCCGTAGCGTTTGAAGGCCCTTGATGTTTTGTGAAAGACGCATTATTTTTTGAAGACTGCCCCCCACCCCCGGCCGACGATACGACATGCAGAGGGGACACTGGGCACGCTCTGCCCCTTTTGCAAACTGTGCGGAAAGGGGAGTGGGTGATTTGGGCAAATGCAGGCACTCTCACATGACCCCCCCAACCCCCCAGCAGCCCATCCGTACACGAGCCCAACCCCCGATGCAGGAATCACAGCCAGGAGGCCACACGTCAGACACTTGTTGTTGTTTTTTTCCCCAACAACCATTTTTATTAAAGTGTAAATCCAGGCAAAGGTTGAGAACCGGCTCGCGCCAACCCCGTCGTTGGCCGGGATGGGTATGGCAGAAAGTGGAGCGTCCCGGGAGAAAGCAACAAACATAAAAAGGTGTGTGGAGGTCGATTGTGTGCTCTGGCCAGCTTTGGGCACCTGTTTAAGACGGAGCCTTTCTCCTGGAGAAAGAAGGTGTTGCTCCAAGGCTGGCGGGTCCGTGTCAACTTTCCCTTAAGAAATAAATTCAGCAGGCAGGGAGGGAGACCGGGGAGGGTGGCACTAGGATAAGAAAGGGGCCGTAGCCCAGCCCACCCCCCAAACAGCCACAGCTTCCTGGAATTCCCTTGGGGCTGCCGGGAAGGGTGCCCCCCTCCAAGCTGTGCCAACTCTGCTCAAGGACGGCAGCCGCCCAGAGGACTACGCTGGGAGAACGGACGTCTCTGGCATGCAGTTAGCAAAGGGGGGGGGGGTTGACTGGAGAAGGCAAGTGGCTTTCTGTCGTGTCCAGGCCATGGCAGGCGGGGGGGGGGGGGAGGAGAGGGCAGGAGGGTCTCTGGGAAGGGGTGGGTGGGCAGCTGGAGGGAAGGAAAGGGGCAGAAGGAGAAGGAGGCATGTGTGGGTGTATATATATCCGTGTGTGTGTGGAAGGGGGTCAGAGCAGGAGGGGGGGTTTCATTCATTCGGCTTTCGCTTTGGCCGTCGGCAGCTTGGACAGCATCCTAGGAAGGAAAGGAGAGAGAGAAGAAATTAAGCCAGTAGCGAGTGGAAAGAGTTTTTTGCTTTTTAAAAAAATTATCTGCAGGACATCGTCTAGAATAAAATACCATATTTTCACTCTATAAGACGCACCAGACCACAAGACGCACCTAGTTTTTGGAGGAGGAAAACAAGAAAAAAAATATTCTGAATCTCAGAAGCCAGAACAGCAAGAGGGATCGCTGCGCAGTGAAAGCAGCAATCCCTCTTGCTGTTCTGGCTTCTGGGATAGCTGCGCAGCCTGCATTCGCTCCATAAGACGCACACACATTTCCACTTACTTTTTAGGAGGGGGAAAGTGAGTCTTATAGAGCAAAAAATACGGTAGCTTACTAGGGAAATGCTGAAGTTGCCCTTTGGGGCGCCTCAGGGTCAATTTTTTTATGGTAGCCCAAATCTCAGTTGTACGGGAGTATGTACAGTGGTACCTCTGGATGCGAACGGGATCTGTTCCGGAGCCCTGTTCGCATCCAGAAGCGAATGCAACCCGCATCCGCAGGGAAAACCCAGGATCCGTGCACAACACTCTCCCTTCCTGCCGTTTCCAGCAACTGATGTTCAAAAGCATCGCTGCCTCTGACTGTGGAGGACAGCACAGAGCCATCACCGCTAGTAGCCATGAGAAGCCCTCTCTTCCTCCATGAAATTGTTCAATCCCCTTTTAAGGCAATCAGAGTTGGTAGCCGTCACTGCTTCCTGTGGCAGGGAGTTCCGTAGTCTATTCCCCCCTTTTGAACTATTGGCCCACCCAACAACACAGCGTACACATTTATGCAGGTTTAATCCACGAATGAATCAAGTCGATTCACATTCCAAGAGCTCTGCAAACAGGTGACAGCTCTGAGTTGAAGCTGGTGCGCCCATTCCCTTTGCAGCAGCCCAGTCCCCACACCTAAAGCGAAATGCACATTAAAGACTTAATCCAGATGTGAAATTCTGGGGGACGAACGAGAAGGGAAACTCAAACACTTTCGCATCTCCTTTTTGTGTGTGCAATTTTCTTCGAGGCTTGTGGTTGAAAACAGGATGCGAGGCCAGACAAACTTGTGGTCTGGGGGCAGCGAGGCCAGTTCTTCTTAAATACTTCTGAACTTCCTTACGGCAGGTGAGTGCTAGAGGCATAGAAACATCTAACTATGGTCTTCTGCAACCTGGTGCCCTCTCCAGATGTGCTGATTGGGGCCTGGGGGCGCGTTGTCATCCAAAACATCTGGAAAGGGCACTGGGTTGGCAGAGTCTGCTCTGGCTATTGCAGGAGGGGTAGGAAAGCTGCTTCCCTTGCCAATGCTTATCTGAAGGGCCTGCCTCCATAATTTATTCGTCCCGAACAAGGACTGGTAGCAGTGTCCCAGTGTGCCACCAGGGGGTGCTGTGGGGCTAGGGTATATACACAGAAACCCCCATACGCTATTCAGTTTCTGAAAATTCATTGCACCCACGGGTGACGCTCTCTTCCAAACAGCAGTGAAATAGGAGCCAAAGTCGTGCAGTGCTTGGAGTCTTGGGCCAGGTAGAGGTAAAGGTAAAGGGACCTCTGACCATTAGGTCCAGTTGTGGACGACTCTGGGGTTGCGGTGCTCATCTTGCTTTATTGGCCGAGGGAGCCGGCGTACACCTTCCGGGTCATGTGGCCAGCATGACTAAGCCGCTTCTGGCAAACCAGAGCAGCGCACAGTATCCGCCGGAGCGGTACCTATTTATCTACTTGCACTTTGAGGTGCTTTTGAACTGCTAGGTTGGCAGGAGCAGGGACCGAGCAACGGGAGCTCACCCCATCGCAGGGATTCGAACCGCCAACCTTCTGATCGGCAAGTCCTAGGCTCTGTGGTTTAACCCACAGCGCCACTCACGTCCCTTAACCCCTGTCTACCCCTCCCCTTTTGCGACATGTCAGTGATGCAGCAATGATGTTGTACGAACTGTATTCTGGGATATGGTGGGAAAGTTTTAAGAGTCCTTGCCACCCCATCCTCGGGGTTCAAAATTCCTCTTTGAACCTCTTGCGCAATAAACTTTGGTCTACAACTTTGGTGGCTGGACTCCTTCCTTTATTCCGCAGGGACCCGCAAGCTCTGCCTGACGAGCTGGGTGACTGAGCAGCCTCACACCTAGGTTTTTCCATAAGAGGGGCAATAGAAGGATGTGGTGACCCTCTCTCCACGTGAGGAAGAAGCAAGGAAAAGAGGGAGGGGGCAAAGGAGAGGAACCCCCCCCCCGAAAAACCACAACTTACTTTGCTCTGAGGTTACTCAACTGATTCCTCACCAGCCCCACGTACTGGTCAATCTGTGCCTGGAAAAAGGAAAAGGGTCTGTAGTGAGTGGGGATTTGCTGGAAATGCCAGGAAGACGTTCAGGCTCCAGGATACGTCTGTGTGTGCTTTAAAGAGGCTGCTTCCTTCAGATGTCACTCCACACATGCTCAGAGGCACTCATGGCCTTCCAGAGTATGTTTGAAAAGCTGCTTTCCAGAGCAATGGAAAGGCACTTGGCACCCGCTTAAAGGGTTCCTAGACTTGCATGCAATCCATGCCAAACATCGGAAGCACACGGCTTTCTCCAAAGAACCCTGGGAACTGTAGTTTGAACATTCCTGGAGCACCCTTAATGAACTACACCTCCCAGGGTTCTTTGCCCAGTGAGAGAGGGCAAAACTGTAAATGCATGGTGAATACAAGAGAGGGTGAAAGCAATAGGGAGAGCTACATATTCCAGTCCAGGTATGGGGACCAGTTTTCACATGTGTGTTTTCACAGGTATATGGGGGCATGGCAAGAACATGTCGTGATGGGCAGGTCCGAACCCAGTGGGTCTTGGTGCGGACCTTAGCTAATCAGCTAATCAACAAGGATGGGGGACAGCTGACCCCAGGTAAATGCCAGGTAGTTGTTTATTGCCTTGACATCTGGTGGGAGGGCGTTCCACAGGGCGGGTGCCACCACCGAGAAGGCCCTCTGCCTGGTTCCCTGTAACCTGGCTTCTCGCAGTGAGGGAACCGCCAGAAGGCCCTCGGAGCTGGACCTCAGTGTCCGGGCAGAACGATGGGGGTGGAGACGCTCCTTCAGATATACAGAACCAAGATATTAAGTGATCATTAATATCTTTTGTGTTTTTATAACTTTCACCCTTTCCTGTTCTACCCACCAATATTTGCAGAAGATTAATAAAAAGGAACCTTAATAAAGATGAATAAAGATTAATAAAAAGGAACCTTCCTCCCACTGAGGAGCAATTGGTAAGCAAAAGCTAAACAGAGCGGGGGAACTCCAAGATCTGCCCCACTTCTCTAAGAATATGGCTCTCGTCTTCAACTGGTCCTAACCCTGAGTAGCCTCCAGCCAGACATGTGGGATAAGGAATAGAGTAGAATAGAATTTATTATTTACACCCTGCCCATCTGGCTGGGTTTCCCCAGCCACTTTGGGCATCTTCCAGTGGTCTGTTAAACATTAAAAGCTTCCCTAAACAGGGCTGCCTTCAGATGTCTTCTAAAAGTCTGGTAGTTGTTTATCTCTTTGACATCTGGTGGGAGGGCGTTCCACAGGGCGGGTGCCACCACCGAGAAGGCCCTCTGCCAGGTTCCTTGTAACCTCACTTCTCGCAGGGAGGGAACCGCCAAAGGCCCTCGGAGCTGGACCTCCATGTCCGGGCTGAACGATGGGGGTGAAGACGCTCCTTCAGGTCTACTGGGCCTTTGAGGCCATTTAGGGCTTGAAAGGTCAGCACCAACACTTCAATAGCTTTGATGTCAGCAGAAGCGGCCCCCGCACCTTAAAGGAATTGAATGCTGCCTTGGGTAAAGGTAAAGGGTCCATTAGGTCCAGTCGTGACCGACTCCGGGGTTGCGGCGCTCATCTCGCTTTATTGGCTGAGGGAGCCGGCATACAGCTTCCGGGTCATGTGGCCAGCATGACTAAGCCGCTTCTGGTGAACCAGAGCAGCGCACGGAAACGCCGTTTACCTTCCCCCCAGAGCGGTACCTATTTATCTACTTGCACTTTTGACGTGCTTTCGAACTGCTAGGTTGGCAGGAGCAGGGACCGAGCAACGGGAGCTCACCCCGTCGCAGGGATCCAAACCGCCGACCTTCTGATCGGCAAGTCCTAGGCTCTGTGGTTTAGACCACAGCGCCACTCACGTCCCATTGGCTGCCTTGGGTAAAGTCTCCCAATTCCAGCTACACTCCCCCCCCCTCCAGTGCCCAGGTCACCCACCTGATGTTGCCTGTACAGCAGAGGGAAGGTAAATGCACTTATCACACCTGCAGGAAGGAGAATAAAGGAAAATGAGAGTCAAAATCTGCCGCGTTGCTCCCTGACTTTCTTCCCCACCCCACCCTGATACCCGAAGCGAGAGAGACCCTTCAATTGGGCTGTTCACTGGCGAGATCTCCCTCCTCTGCATTTTTGAAAAGAGCCGTTTCGAAACGCCATCGGTTTGGAGTTGAGAAATATACGCTTTCAAGGAAACCACCGAGAAGGCCTGACAGAACCATTGCCTCGCCTGCCGCCTTTAGTCAAAGCCTCCCCCCCCCCTTTAACCTTCATAGGAAATGGTTGCAATAATGAACCGTTGGTGTAAACTCCCCATCCCAAAATATATATACCGTACTTTTCTGTGCATAAGACGCCCCCTTTTTGGGGGGGACTCAAATTTAAGAAAATGGGGGGAGATGGCACAGAGTTGAGCTTTTTTGCAGAGGATTTTTTAAAATATATATATACATTTTTATTGGTTTTTTAAAAAATATCATTTAACATAACTTCTTATCTTATCCAATATTTTAGACTTCCGTCAACAACTTCTGAAGATTTTCCGTTCTTTATCACTTGTTCTGCATTTCTTAATTTCTCTATTACGTGTAATTATCCTTAACTAATAATTCTCACCATAGTCTTTCTTGCAATATTTCAAGTAGTCCTCCTTACAGCAGTGTTTCCCAACCTTTTTTGGGCAAAGGCACACTTGTTTCATGAAAAAAATCTCGAGGCACACCACCATTACAGCCCCGTGACGTCAACGCGCAGCGTCACGCCGGGAGGGACGCACGAAAGTGTAAGTTTCAATTTTCCCCCCTCCCCCTTGCCTTCCTTCTGTGCCAACCGCCAAAAAGCCAAGAAAAAAGCCAAGACTTTAGGGCAGCAGGTCGACACGGAAGAAGCTCCTACCTAAGGACAGGTGCGACGGCCGTGTCCTCTTCTGCCACACTTGGCAGCCCTGCCTCACGGTCGTGACTCCCACCCTGATTTCTCCCCGCAGGTCGAGCGGCACAGGCAGCCCAATGTGTCCAGCCCAGACACAAGCCCCGCTTCCCCACTCTAGATCCTGAATGCGACCAAGTGCTCTGGACTCCCGAGCAGGGTGGGAAAGAGGACTCGCATCTGGTAGCCTCCGGGCTCCTCGCCTGCTCGAGGGATGGCATTGCAGGCAAGCTGCCGGCCGTCGCCATCGCCGCCCCCTCATGCGAGTGGACCTGCCCGGAGTGGTGGGCCGGGGGAGGCTCGCTCTCTGTGGGGATGTGGCCCGCACGCGCGGCCCCGCTTCCTCCTGCCCAGGGCTGAGCTCCTTACCCGCGATCTCGGTCTCGCACACGCGGATCCCACTTATTCCGAAGCTCGCGCCACTAGCCGGGGCTCTCACACCGTGCCAGGGCGAGGCGGCGCGGCCCACTGACGTCATCGCGGCTCGCCGCCGCCCTCGACTTCCCTGTTCCCTCCCCTCCCTTGGGTCACCGTGGTTACCAAGGACTGCAAGCTGCTCGGGCGAGCGTGGGGCATTAAGTGGGAGAAGGAAAATTAAAATTAAAACTCGCCTGAAGGCCGCCTCTCCGGATATCTTTCGAATTTTTTAATTTTTCCCGCGGCACACCAGGCAACGTCTCGCGGCACACTAGTGTGCCGCGGAACACCGGTTGGGAAACACTGCCTTACAGAACTTCTTGCAGTCCTACTAGTGTAACCTGTTTATTACAATTGCTTTTCAAGTAGTTCAAATATTTACTTTTTTGCAGAGGATGTTAGGGGTGGTTGCTGAAAATCGCTCAGGCGTCGCAAAATTCGCCTCTCGTCTGTGCCCTCGCCGGCAGAAGCTGGCAAATGCCCGCCCGATTGCAGCAGCGTCAGCCAATCAACGCCACCCGTTGACACAGCAACCAATAACACGCACAATAGCCGCTAACAGCTGCGGCAGCAGCCAATCGAATGTCCACCCTTCTTTGCACTCCCCATGTATAAGACAGCCACCATTTTTGGGGGGCATGATTTTTAAAGGGGAAAAAACTAGTCTTATACACAGAAAAGTACGGTACAGTGATACCTCATGTTACGTTTGCTTCATGTTACGTCGAGGGTGCAATGAGATTAAGGGCCACTAAAAGGTAAAGGTAAAGGTACCCCTGCCCGTATGGGCCAGTCTTGACAGACTCTAGGGTTGTGCGCCCATCTCACTTAAGAGGCCAGGGGCCAGCGCTGTCCGGAGACACTTCCGGGTCACGTGGCCAGCGTGACAAAGCTGCATCTGGCGAGCCAGCGCAGCACACGGAATGCCGTTTACCTTCCCGCTGGTAAGCGGTCCCTATTTATTTACTTGCACCCGGGGGTGCTTTCGAACTGCTAGGTTGGCAGGCGCTGGGACCGAGAAGCAGGAGCGTACCCCGCCGCGGGGATTCGAACCGCCGACCTTTCGATCGGCAAGCCCTAGGTGCTGAGGCTTTTACCCACAGCGCCACCCGCATCCCCCTAAGGGCCACTATCTGAACGATAATCTTGGTCATTTGATTGCTCTTTTTACCCATTGCTGTCTTTTTTATTTGTATATGTTTTATTTGTATACCGTATTTTTCACTCCACAAGATGCACCTTTTCACTCCTAAAAAGTGAGGGGAAATGTGTGTGCGTCTTATGGAGCGAATGCAGGGGGGAGGCAGGCAGGAAAAGCCCCCAAAAGCCTCACACAAGCTCTGCGCGGCTCTTGCGGGCTTTTCCCCAGGAGGGAGAAGGGACTGACACGGCCAGTCAGTCCCTTCTCCCTCCTCGTAGAAAAGCCCGCAGGAGCCACATGCTCCTTAAAGAGTGCGCGGCTCCTGTGGGCTTTTCCGGGAGGTGAGGGGATTGCCATAGTCCAGGGGTCTGCAACCTTTAAGACAAAAAGAGCCACTTGGACCCGTTTCCGAAGAAAACAACAACTGGGAGCCGCAAAACCATTGCGACATTTAAAGCATGCGCGCCGCTGCCCTCCGATCTGACAGCGGGTGGGAAGGTGACGTCGGGACGGTGCGTGACTAACGCACGCACCGCCCCCATGCGACGTCACAGCCAGTACAGCGCCCACCACAGTGGGGAGTGTCGGGGCGCACAATGCGTCTCCTCCCCTCTCTAGTATCCGCCCTGGAGCCGCGGCAAAGGTGTAAAAGAGCCACATGCGGCTCCGGAGCCGCGGGTTGCAGACCCCTGCCATAGTCGCACGCAGCCTCTCCTGGCCGGATGGATCCCGCTCGCTGACTTTGCTTCTTTGCTCTTTGGGGCTGGGGCACCCGGGCTTCCCCCAGCAGCCCCGAGAAGCTCTGGGAGAAGCGGAAAGGCTTTCTTGATTTCCCCCTCTAAAAACTAGGTGCGCCTTATGGCCCGTGCACCTTATGGAGCGCAAAATACAGTATATTGCGTGTTTTATGTTGTTATGGCCGTCGGCTAATGCGAATAAAGTTTCTTATCTTATTGTTACGTTCTTTCAGGTTACGTCCCGCGGTGACTCGGAAGTAACAGAAAGAGTTACTTCCGGGTTTGCTACTTGTGCATGCGCAGAAGCACTAAACTGTGCTTCGTGCACGCGCACAAGCGCCAAATTGCGCCGCGCACCTGTGCAGATACGGCGCTTCAGGTCGCGCTCTTTTCATGTTGCGAACGGGCCTCCGGAATGGATCCCGTTCGCAACCAGAGGTACCACTGTATATATCTGGCAGGGCACCTGTGTCATAAATCCAACAGGTGGCGTCTTGTGACAAAGCTTCACCAGCTTCACCAGCTGCTCTTAAAGGCGCAGGAGACTTTTCTCCCTGACTACTTCTGCCTAGTCCAAGGTAGCGCAGTGAATCTCGACTGAACCACTGAGACCGCCTGCAAGGCTGTTGTTCCTTGTTCCCCCAGCTGGTGGGCTCCTGTTATCTCTGCCCCAGCCCTGAAATGCGTTGCTCCTTGCTCAGCCCATGGACCTTACCCAGTATCAGCAAAGTCAGCCCATTGAAGACGGCTCCCACATAGGTGAGGATGTAGAACAGGAAAGCAAACTGAGAAGCAACGGGGGAGAAAAGAAAAGAAGAAAAGGGCTCAAGTGGCTTTCATTAGGCACAGAGAAAGTTCTGAGACCGGCTGGAGTGCAATCTTGGGAGCCCCCCCCCCCCCCCCGGTCCTGCTGTGTCCCTGGCAAGATTGGAACCCGTTCCCCTATCCAAACAGACACACACACACACACACACACACACACACACACACACACACACACAGCATCCGCCACAGAGGATGTAGTGCTTAGAGTGTCATACTAGAAACTGTAAGGTAAAGGTAAAGGGACCCCTGACCATTAGGTCCAGTCGCGGCCGACTCTGGGGTTGCGGCGCTCATCTCGCTTTATTGGCCGAGGGAGCCGGCGTACAGCTTCCGGGTCACGTGGCCAGCATGACTAAGCCGCTTCTGGCGAACCAGAACAGCGCACGGAAACGCCGTTTACCTTCCCGCCGGAGTGGTACCTATTGATCTACTTGCACTTTGACGTGCTTTCGAACTGCTAGGTTGGCAGGAGCAGGGACTGAGCAACGGGAGCTCACCCCGTCATGGGGATTTGAACTGCCGACCTTCTGATCAGCAAGTCCTAGGCTCTGCAGTTTAGACCACAGCGCCATGTGTTTCGGGTTGAGCACATTTCAGTTGCGCTCCCCGGTAACCCGGAAGTAACGCAGCGCGTTACTTCCGGGTTTCGCTGCTCGTGCATGCACAGACACTCAAAATGGCATCACTCGCATGCAAGGAAGCAGCGAAACGCAACCCATGCACGCGCAGATGCACCGTCGCGTCTTGCGTTCTGTTCGGGATGCGAGCGGGGCTCCGGAACGGATCCCGTTTGCATCCCGAGGTACCACTGTACTTGCACTTTGACGTGCTTTTGAACTGCTAGGTTGGCAGGAGCAGGGACCGAGTAATGGGAGGTCACCCTGTCGTGGGGATTTGAACTGCGACCTTCTGATCGGCAAGTCCCAGGCTCTGTGGTTTAACCCACAGCGCCACCCGCGTCCCAAGGAACTGTAAGAGCAGAGTTCAAATCCCCCCCTGTAGCCCACGAAGCTCGCTGGGTGACCTTGGGGGCCAGTGATTTGGCTCGCTCTCATTTTATCCTCATTTTATCCTCGCAGGGTTGTTATGAGGATAAGTTGGGATGTAGATGGAATAACAGCGCAAAATATAAAATAAATATATGACACATGCCAGGCTAATTGCATGTCTGTTGACGTCAGCACACATGGCCATCTTAGGGCCTATTCATGTCAGTGGGTCTACTCTTGAGTTGGATTTATTTGGCCGTATCTCTCGGCCAACCGGGCCCTGCTCCGTGACAGCTAAGCGGAACCTCCACATCCAGGGGCAGTTGAGCCCGACTCCTCCTTACCTTAATGGACTCCACCAAGTCGTCCACCAGGAAGAGGCGCTGGAGGGACTTGGTGCCCGACGTGACGTAGAAGACGACCCGTTCCGTGAGGCGCTCCAGCTGCTCCTTCGACAGCCCCAAGTCAGCATCCAGCTGGGCCCTGGCAAGGATAGGGTGGGTGGGTGAGCAAACGTCCGTCAGGCGACCTCGTCAAAGGCAGCCTTAAGAAGCACCCCTCGGCACATCCCCTACAGTGGAAGCAATAGTGCCACTGTATTCTGCTCTGGTCAGACCTCACCTGGAGTACTGTGTCCAGTTCTGGGCACCACAGTTCAAGAAGGACACTGACAAACTGGAACGTGTCCAGAGGAGGGCAACCAAAATGGTCAAAGGCCTGGAAACGATGCCTTATGAGGAACGGCTAAGGGAGCTGGGCATGTTTAGCCTGGAGAAGAGGAGGTTAAGGGGTGATATGATAGCCATGTTCAAATATATAAAAGGATGTCATATAGAGGAGGGAGAAAGGTTGTTTTCTGCTGCTCCAGAGAAGCGGACACGGAGCAATGGATCCAAACTACAAGAAAGAAGATTCCACCTAAACATTAGGAAGAACTTCCTGACAGTAAGAGCTGTTCGACAGTGGAATTTGCTGCCAAGGAGTGTGGTGGAGTCTCCTTCTTTGGAGGTCTTTAAGCAGAGGCTTGACATTCATATGTCAGGAGTGCTCTGATGGTGTTTCATGCTTGGCAGGGGGTTGGACTCGATGGCCCTTGTGGTCTATTCCAACTCTAGGATTCTATGGCTGCACAGCTCAAATTATGCTCCTCCAAAGTGGTATGGGAGTGGGTTGGGCTAGATGACCGCTGGGGATCCCTTCCGAGTCTATGATCCTGTGGTATGCTTTTGCAGCTGCTCTCCTGGAGAGAGGAGGATTTACTGGGAAGCAAGGTGCAGGGGGATTTTTGGGGTGCCATTCAAGGACGGAAGGCTGAGCCCCCAGCAGAAGGCAGTGAAGATCCTGTATGAGTGTCTGGAGGCGGTTGGAGGATGGAAGGCGGCCAACAGATTGAGGTTGAATCCTGACAAGACAGAAGTACTGTTTTTGGGGGACAGGGTGTGGAGGACTCCCTGGTCCTGAATGGGGTAACTGTGCCCCTGAAGGACCAGGTGCACAGCCTGGGAGTCATTTTGGAATCACAGCTGTCCATGGAGGCACAGGCCAATTCTGTGTCCAGGGCAGCTGTCTGCCAGCTCCATCTGGTACGCAGGATGAGACCCTCCCTGCCCGCAGACTGTCTCATCAGAGTGGTGCATGCTCTGGTTATCTCCCGCTTGGACTACTGCAATGTGCTCTACGTGGGGCTACCTTTGAAGGTGACCCAGAAACTGCAATTAATCCAGAATGCGGCAGCTAGACTGGTGACTGGGAACGGCCGCCAAGACTATATAATACCAGTCTTGAAAGATCTACATTGGCTCCCAGGATGTTTCCGAGCACAATTCAAAGTGTTGGTGCTGACCTTTAAAGCCCTAAACGGCCTCAGTCCTGCATAACTGAAGGAGCGTCTCCACCCCCATTGTTCTGCCCAGACACTGAGGTCCAGCACCAAGGGCCTTCTGGCGGTTCCCTCATTGCGAGAAGCCAAGTTACAGGGAACCAGGCAGAGGGCCTTCTTGGTAGTGGCCCCTGCCCTGTGGAACACCCTCGCACCAGATGTCAAAGAGAACAACAACTACCAAACTTTTAGAAGACATCTGAAGGCAGCGCTGTTCAGGGAAGCTTAGAGAAGCATGCCTGGCATGCTCTGGTCCAGGGGGTCACAAAGAGTCGGACACGACTAAATAACAACAACAAATCTTATATTTTGGAAATGTACATCCAGGTTTTTTTCCTTTTCCAAGAGAGTGGAGCCCTAAGCTATCGCTTGTTTAGCTTATACGTAAATCTGGCACTGTGACCTGCCTTTTCCTAAGCCAGACCATTTCTCCGGCGGTGGAAGGGGCAGATTGGAGGGCAGGGAGGCTGACAGCAGGGGGCGCCAGAGCCAAGGACTGGTGGAACCAAGGAATTCTAGCTTGTGTATTTACAGCCTCTACCCCAAGCAGAGAAATCACCTTGCTGACAAAGGTCCGTATAGTGAAAGCTATGGTAGTGATGTATGGAAGTGAGAGCTGGACCATAAAGAAGGCTGATCGCCGAAGAATGGATGCTTTTGAATTCTGGTGCTGGAGGAGACTCTGGAGAGTCCCATGGACTGCAAGAAGATCAAACCTCTCCATTCTTCAGGAAATCAGCCCTGGGTGCTCACTGGAAGGACAGATCCTGAAGTTGAGGCTCCAAGACTTTGGCCACCTCATGAGAAGAGAAGACTCCCTGGAAAAGACCCTGATGCTGGGAAAGATGGAGGGCACAAGGAGAAGGGGACGACAGAGGACGAGATGGTTGGACAGTGTTCTCAAAGCTACCAGCATGAGTCTGACCAAACTGCGGGAGGCAGTGGAAGACAGGAGTGCCAGGCGTGCTCTGGTCCAGGGGGTCACAAAGAGGCAGACGCGACTAAACAACAACAATGGGGCTGGTGGGTGCTTTGCGGTTCACTCACTGGAAAGGGTTGTGTCCTTCCCCTCGGTGGATGGCGAGTAGTATTTTGCTGTAAACCCTGAGAGAGATGGTGACGCTGAGGGCCGCCAGGGAGACGTAGGAAGCCACGCTGATGATACTGAAGTGCAGCAGGCACAGCAGGGCCACCATCAAGGTGGTGAAGACGAACGCCGACTTGCGGGTGTCGCGCCAGTACACCAAGTCTGCCACTGCAAGCAAAAGAGAAACAACAGCTGAATGACGCTGCAGAGAGAGAGAGATAAAAACCACCCGTCTTGCTAGTCCTCATGACCAGTGCCGGATTTACCTAGAAGCTAAGCAAGCCATAGCTTAGGGCCCCACTCTCTTGGGGCTCCCCAAGAAATGTAAAGGAAAAACAACAACGGGGTGTACATTTCCAAAATATAAGATAAGAAAGCAAATAAAATAACACCTACATACAGCAACAGTATTTTGTGTTGTGTAGGCTCCTCGGATTAAGTCATGGGCTCCGCCTGCTAGCCTGCTCCCTAAAATATCACTGGTTTGCTCCTTTCTATATATAGGGTGCCGACATTCTGCATGGACTGATTGCATGGCAACATGTGCAAATGGCTTGCGATACCTAAAGTAAAGCTAAAGGGAGCCCTGACCATTAGGTCCAGTCGTGGCCGACTCTGGGGTTGCGGCGCTCATCTTGCTTTATTGGCCGAGGGAGCCGGCGTACAGCTTCCGGGTCATGTGGCCAGCAGGACTAAGCCGCTTCTGGCAAACCAGAGCAGCGCACGGAAACACCGTTTACCTTCCCGCCGGAGTGGTACCTATTTATCTACTTGCACAGGCATGCTTTCGAACTGCTAGGCTGGCAGGAGCAGGGATCGAACAACGGGAGCTCAGCCCATCACGGGGATTCGAACCACCGACCTTCAGATCGGCAAGTCCTAGGCTCTGTGGTTTAAACCACAGCGCCACCCGCGTCCCTGAGATAACTATTAGGCTCATAAATTACCATATAGCATATATTCAACACAAAAACCAGCGGCAATTTGTTGTTGACAAAGGACAGCTGGACATATAAAGGGCCCCATTACCTTCAGTAGCTTAGGGCCTCATCAAACCTAAATCCGGCCCTGCTTATGACACCAAATCCCTGCCACCGCAGGGAGAAAGCGAAGCAAGCAACAGCAACTTCATTGTGCTGTAGAGAGAACCACCCGTGTTGCTAGACCTCATGAACGTGCAGGGATTTGCAACACAGCAGGCAAGAGAAGGCAAGCAGGAAGCACTAAAACAGGGGTCAGCAAACTTTTTCAGCAGGGGGCCGGCCCACTGCCCCTCAGACCATGTGAGGGGCCGGACTATATTTTGAAAAATAAAATAAAAATGAATGAATTCCTATGCCCCACAAATAACCCAGAGATGCATTTTAAATAAAAGGACACATTCTACTCATGTAAAAACACGCTGATTGTCTGTGGGCTGGATTTAGAAGGCAATTATCCCGGATCCGGCCCCCAGGCCTTAGTTTGCCTACCCATGCACTAAAAGTTTCTGATGCACCAGGAGGGTTCGAGCAACATCATCTCAGGCCTGAAATTTAAAGCACTGGCTTTTTAACGCACTCCAAAACTTTTATAGTCACTGCTTGCTTGGTTCCTTAAACTCGCCCCAGCGCCCCCCACCCCCCTCCTATAAAAAGCATTATTCAGAATAGCAGTTTGCAAGACCCGCTGCGAAAGGCAGTAACATAATCCGATTCAAAATAGTGGTAGACCGACTGCACATTTGTTCCAAATCCAATTGAAACTATTTGGTTTGAATGATTCAACAAAGCTGGGGAACTTGCAGCACGAACACTGTACGCCCAAAGATGGGAAGAAGGAGACGTTCAAACCGAGGAAGAACGGCTTTTGAAAAGGAAGGCGGAGTATTCAGAACTGGCAAGACGAACAGGCAAGATTGGAGACCAAAACGACGGAAAGTTCCTTGAGGACTGGTGACCTTTCGCTGAGTTTTTAAAGAACTAAAATACATAGCTGTCAACTTTTCCCTTTTCTTGCGAGGAATCCTATTCGGAATAAGGGAATTTCCCTTTAAAAAAAGGGGAAAGTTGACAGCTATGCTAAAATAGCAGGATGAAAACACGGGTTCGAATTATGAGCAACTGCGTTAATCAGTGGGATAAGTAGGTTAAAATGAACGAATGGAATAGCATTTCCAAAGGGAAATAGGAAAACCGTGGAAGGGGAGGGCGGGAAGTCAGTGGATAAAGTAATTCGCGGTAAAAACAAGAAAACCGAGGCACTTGATCCAGCGATAGCAGGTTTTCTGCCTGTGACCGGGGAGGCAGAGAACACCATTGCCGCTAGGAGCCATCAATTTGTTTCTGCAAATATAATATGAATGGTTCTTTTTCAAAGTCTCTGTTGCCTAATTCTCTTAGTCTTTCTGTCATTTTTGCCGGTTCTGCATTGTTCATCAACTTCTCTTGCCGTTCTGCTTTAGTTGGCGTTTCTCCAGTCTTCCAGTTTTGTGCAATCAACATTCTTGCGGCTGTAGTGGCATACATAAATAAAGTTCTCATTTCTTTTGGCATGCCTTGACCTAAAATACCTAATACCAACCAGCAGGTTCTGTGGCCGCAGGAGATCCTGTGACGCAGAGGCGAGAGGTCTCCTATCTGCCCCAGACACTCACCCCCTGACTCAGGGTTAAGGTGGGTCGCGCTGGCTAAGGGGGGAAACTCAGCACTCCAGGGGAAGAAATCAATCCTCTTCTGACCGCCCCATCCACTCCAGTGTAACAGCCGCATCCTGCACTTAAGTTTCTAAGGAGGGAGCTGCCAGATGGAAGCTGCTCTTTAGGACCCAGGAGACCCTGCTTCCTCACCCCAGAGGCTGCCGCTAAAAGCCAACAATGGGGAAAGCACTCTGCACATGGTCAGGGGCACCCTTGCTTTCCTCCCTAATCACTGCCATTGTTGCACTTGGTTATATCCCAGACAAATTGAAAACAACACAGCTCAAAGCACAGAAAGCTAAAAAAAAAAAACACGGCTGAAAACTAATTGAATTCTAATAGAATTAAAGCAACACGTGTGAAAATTCAGATCTGAAAAAACAACACAACTTCTCAAAGGCCTGTTGGAATAAATAAAGCTGTTTTCCACCTGCCAGGGGAAGGACAGCAAGGAGGGAGCCAGTCTGGCATCCCTAGGCAGGGAGTTCCAAAGTTGCCTGGGAGGTGCTACCACTGAGAAGGCCCTTTCCTGCATTCCCAGGAGCCTCCCTCCCCATGAAGAAGCCTGAGGCTTGGATTTGGACTCAAATCCGAACTCAGGGCTCCAAAGCCCAACCAATCCTCACTATGGCTTTGCGGTGGCCTTTCCTCCCTCTTCCGCCTGCCCTCCAAGCTCAAGGGGAGCTGGCCCTGCTACGGTTCCACCTAATCCCTGTCTCACATTTGTAAGAACTCGGGTCTTTTACTGCGGCAGAACCTACCCTTTGGAACTCCCTGCCTAGTGATATCTGGCAGGCAGCCTTCAATATCCTCTTTCTGGCACCTGCTAAAAGAATCCTAGTTTGGATAACCCGATGTCTGGGAAGCCAGTGCGAGTTTTCTGTTAACTGTTATTTTAACGTTCCAAAAGAATTGTTGCCGTTCGTTCTTCTGGCCGATCCTTTCATCGCATTGTCTTCTCTGCAAACTGCTCTGAGGGTTGCTTTCGTTTCGCAATCCGGCTGTTTGTACGTTTCACGGAATAAATCCATAAATAAGGGGAGGCCACGCCCTTCCGGCGGGATGAATCGGAGAGCCCGTGCTGGGCTGAAAGGTTTGGATGAGTTTGCAAGCCTGCAGGTAGACAGCTGCTGGCAGTCAGAGCACGCAATGCTGGACCCAAGGCTCCTCTAGCAACAAGCATCTTCCTGTATGTGCTCAGGTACGGATTTAGGAACAAAGGAAAGATCAGCTTATCTGTCTTTTCCATCCAGCTTAGCCTTGTCTACTCTGACTGCAGCTGCTCTCCAGGGTCTTGGGCAGAGGGGGAAAGGGTTAAACCATTCGCTATCTATTCTCCATAATAATAATAATAATACAGTGGTGCCTCGCAAGACGAAAAGAATCCATTCCGCGATTCTTTTCATCTAGCGGTTTTTTCGTCTTGCGAAGCAACCCCATTAGCGGCTGAGCGGATTAGCGCTATTAGCGATTTAGCACTATTAGCGGCTTAGCGGGCTTAGCGGCTAAGCTGTTAAAAGGCTATTAACGGCTTAGCGGCTTTGAAAAGGGGGGGGAGCGGGGGGGAAATGGCGAGACTCGCAAGACATTTCCGTCTTGCGAAGCAAGCCCATAGGGAAATTCGTCTTGCGAAGCGCCTCCGCAACGGAAAACCCTTTCGTCTTGCGGGTTTTTCGTCTTGCAAGGCATTTGTCTTGCGGGGCACCACTGTAATAATAATAATAATAATAATAATAATTTATACCCCGCCCACCCCAGCCAGAGCCGGGCTCAGGGCAGCGAACACCAATAAAATCACAGTAAAAACATTAATAGGGGGGAAAGGGAGGAAAAGGAAAAACACCCCAATTTAAAATACAGGTTAAAATGCAATTTAAAATGCAGCCTTCATTTTAAAACAGCTGAGAAATCAAGCCTTGCCCAGTCCTGTGCCTTCCAGATGTCCCAAACTACAACTCCCAGGTGTAGAACCGGGAGATGGGAGTTGTAGTTTGGGACACCCAGAGGGCGCAGGGTTGGGGAAGGGAATCCTTGCGGTTGGCCCCAGCGATCCCGGAGGACGGCGGAGGAGGAGGAGGATGGAAAAAGAACCTAAATGCCTGCAGCTGTCCGAAGCATCACACACCCACCCCTCCCTGCTAACCCCTATAACTGACAGCCCCAAATGCCAGGCAGGCAACTCAGCGAGGAAAGAGAGGCTGCGAAGGGAGAGGGGCGGAAAAAGATAGGCCCCGGCTGCAGGGATTTTGGGGGGGGGTCCCACCTCCCTACCCAAACACCTCCTATGGCACCCGCCTCACACCCCAAAACCTTGCCTCCCCTGATCTCAACACACCCCCCCAACCATACAGGATGCTCCTGACCGTCAAAATATCCGCACACAGCTTCTAAGGATTGGGTCCATCTCCCTCCCGGATCTTCCCTCCTCCCATGTCGAAGTAGCCCAATTGCAGACCCTCGGTTGACACAGCCCCCCCAATCTTTCTCCCTGGCAAGAAATCCCCCTTTTCAGAGGTCCTTCCACCCATCTTTTAAACTCCAGCTAGGCTCTGCACCCCCCCCTTGGGGGGTATAGATGTATTTTTAAGTGTGGTTTTTTGGGGGGGTCTTTCCTACCTCTGTTAGCCATAGCGAGCCCCTTTTTCTCGCAGATCCAAGACTCGTCGCGGCTCTGCGGGAACCTCTCACGAGCGTCTGGCTGGAGGAGGGGCGCCCAGTCCTGGGAGGGGGGTGTCGGGGCAGAGGAGGGGGGGCTATTTATAGCTGACGAATCCCAGCTGCCATTTGCCGTCACAGAATCTCCTGCCTTGGCTCACTCAGAGCGGGTTCGGATCACCCGGAGGTGGGGGCTGGGAGGCCAAAGGGAGGGAGAGGAGCACCCAAATTCGGGGGGGGGGGGCAGCTGGGAGATGGTCATTTCGGGGTGTTGCAGGAATTTAGGTATAGGTTGGGGGGGTTGCCCCTCCAGCAGATATCACGCACATGCAGCCCACTACCAAAATCAGCACAATCGCTTTTGTGAGTTGTCCACAAAAAACACTTCATCACGGTTTCTTCCTGTCTATTCAAAGGGCCTTTGCTGCACGATACCAAATGTAAGAATTCACTGATAAATGTATCTATGTACTGGCTCACAGGGAAAACTTCAGAAATTCATATAGACATGGGAGCTCAGCTCCTCAGCAGCCCCTCTGCCTGAGTGGTAATCCCTGGCATCCTGATACCTGAGTGCCAGACAGGTAGCCATTCCAGAAATAACAAACCCAGATGAAGACCAAAGGGTGCGATTCACTTGGCTGGGAAACAGGGAAATGAAAATATCTCTTTTGTTGCACTTGATGGGTGTTTGGTGGAGGGCAAGGAGAACCATGGGGCAGGGTCCAGGATGCTCAGATTCCTGCCACCAGACCTCCCCTTTCATGATGTGACCATGATGTGGTTTGGGGGGTGTAACATGGGGATTAGCAGCTAATAAAAGTTTGGGTTCTCTTTTGTTCGGGGCTTCCATCTTGTTCCACCTGGTGGCAGGTGGGAGTCCTGTCGCGACAGTCTTCAATAAAGACCAAGCCTACTGGCTGCTGTTTTGCTCTGATATTCCTGGCTGGTGTCCTTGTTTTTCGTCCAAGGGAGCCCTCAGATTTCTCCGTTAACGGGGCAGGGGGGGGCACTCCTGGCTTCCATCTGCAGCCAAACAAGGGGTGAGTTTCCCCTCTCTCCTGAGACATCCACAAACCTGAATGTTGGAAGGTTCAGGGCAGATTTTTAAAAAAGTTCTTCCTCATGCAGGACAGATTGGACTGTGGAACTCCCTGCCACTTGGAGGTTAGGGATGTCCACCAACCTGGATGGCTTTAAAAGAGGATTGGCCAAATTCAGGGAGGCAGCAATTCTTCTGAATGTCAGTTCCTGGGAACTGCAGGGCGAGAGAGGGCTCTTGTGTTCAAATCCTGCTTGGGCGTTTTCGACTGAGGCATCTGGGCTGCCTCTGTGAGGACAGGAATGCTGGACTGGGTGGGCCCTTGACCTGACCCAGCAGCCAGGATATTCTTACATTCTGATGGAACCTCCAGCTCCAGAGGCAGTCTACCCAGAATCCTAGGTTTTGTGAAAACAGTGAAAACAGGATGCTGGACCCGATGGGACTTTTTCTTGACCCAAACCAAGCTCCTCTTAAACAGCTGCTTTCCTGCAACACGCTTTTAACAATGTCAGAGGAATTAAAGACCCAGAAACTACAACTAATCCAGAATGCGGCAGCTAGACTGGTGACTGGGAGCAGCCGCCGAGACCACATAACACCGGTCTTGAAAGACCTACACTGGCTCCCAGTATGTTTCCAAGCACAATTCAAAGTGTTAGTGCTGACCTTGAAAGCCCTAAATGGCCTCAAAGGCCCAGTAGACCTGAAGGAGCGTCTCTACCTCCATCGTTCTGCCCGGACACTGAGGTCCAGTGCCGAGGGCCTTCTGGCGGTTCCCTCATTGCAAGAACTGAGGTTACAGGGAACCAGGCAGAGGGCCTTCTCGGTGGTGGCACCCGCCCTGTGGAGAACCCTCCCACCAGATGTCAAAGAGAAAAACAACTACCAGACTTTTAGAAGACATCTGAAGGCAGCCCTCTTTAGGGATGCTTTTAGTGTTTAACAGACCACTGTATTTTAATACTTTGTTGGAAGCTGCCCAGAGTGACTGGGGAAGCTCAGCCAGATGGGCGGGGTATATATAATATATTATTATTATTATTATTATTATTATTATTATTATTATTATTATCATCATCATCATCATCATCATCATCATTACTATTATTAATCATCATCATCATCATCATCATTACTATTATTATTATTATTACTACTACAGTGGTACCTCGGGTTAAGTACTTAATTCATTCCGGAGGTCCGTTCTTAACCTGAAACTGTTCTTAACCTGAAGCACCACTTTAGCTAATGGGGCCTCCTGCTGCGACCGCACCGCCGGAGCACAATTTCTGTTCTCATCCTGAAGCAAAGTTCTTAACCTGAAGCACTATTTCTGGGTTAGTGGAGTCTGTAACCTGAAGCGTCTGTAACCCGAGGTACCACTGTATTACCACTTCCGGGTTAAACACAAAACTGGGCTTTTGTGCCCCCAAATAGACTCTGGGTGTGCACACATCACCAGGAGATTATATTCTCAGTTCCTCATTCATGTTGCTTTGTGCCGCTCTGTTTAAAGGGACGGGGAGCCGGGAGCCAGGAACTGGGAGCCAACGCCAGCCTTGCAGAGCAGGCTGCATGTGTGAGAGGGGAAGACAAAGAGCGTTCCTTCTCAGGTGCTCAGCCGCAGAGTCAGCTGCCGTGTGAGGGGGGTGGTGAGCGGAGAGAGAGGAATATTTGGGAGTCACACGCAGGAGACCCTCCTGGCTCCAATTCCTGCTCCGCTCAGCACAGAAGCTATTTTTACTCGCTGACTCGACTCGGCTACCATCCCAGTCCGGGCAAGTTGCCAGGGGGGGTGAGTAGGGATGTTTTCTGGGCGAAGCAGGCCTTACTAGGCCAACGCCATGAAAGCTCAGGCATGGCGGGAAGGGGGGGGAGATGCTGGAAAGCCACAGACTCCCCCCTAACATCCTTTTTTTAAAAAAATGCTTTTTATTGGTTTTTCATTTAATACCCCCCCCCCACTAATATCCATGGGTGGCAGCTCACGAGTTGCAGAATAAGGCCTCTAGCTAAGCAGACAACTTGGGAGGTTTTCCTTCCTTTCATTTCAATACGCAACCACAGGATTCTAGTCCTCATGGAGGCAGCCAGTAAACAAACAAAAAAACGCCCCGCAAATTCTCCGCAAAAAGCTATTAAGGAACAACACCCCATCGTTCTCAGGTCACATTCACAGCATACAGGGCTGTGATACAGTCACGGGTTTCCCCCTCTCCTAAAGAATTCTGGGAGTTATAGTTTGGGGCGCCGAGCGTTCTTTGGCAGCGCCCCTAACCCCCCTCGCAGCGCTACCATTCCCAGAGCTCCCTGGGGAGAGGAGCTGACTGTTTTCGCCGCTCTGGGAATTGTAGCGCAGCCTACGCCTTGTCTGAACAAGCCACCGGAGGTTCACTCACCTACGGGGCATTTTTCCAGAGTATTCCCTGATTGGTCCAGCTCGGCTTGACGCTGCTCTGAGATCGGCGCCCGGTCTTCCTCCTCCTCCTCTTCCTCCATCTGCTCCACCTCCTCGTCCCACGACGGGTGTTGGCAGAACTCGGATGAGGTCAATGATGGGTGCTGGGTGGTGTCAGCACCGCGGGGGGCGCCCGGTTCCGGGTGGGGCGCTAAGGCGTCGGGTGGCGGCAGGTCCTCCAGGGAAGTTTCTGGGGAAAAGTGGACAGCACCGGAAGGGTCACAACGCTTTTTATTCCTCTTAGAATCGTAGAATTCCAAAATGACAGACCTGATAAGAAACCACTCAGGCGGTAAGGTGAAAAATGGAATGGGACCGCTTCCAAAAACTACCTGATAAAATGTGGTTCCAAAAACAATACTTTGTTTTGCCCAGATTAATTTCATAGTTCTGTGGGAGAAATTGATTTTAACCAGGGATCAGCAAATTTTTTTGGCAGGGGGCCGGTCCACTGTCCCTCAGACCTCGTGGGGGGCCGGACTATATTTTGGGTGAAAAAATGAACGAATTCCTATGCCCCACAAATAACCCAGAGATGCATTTTAAATAAAAGGACACATTCCACTCCTGTAAAAATAACAGGCAGACCCCACAAATAACCCAGAGATGCATTTTGAATAAAAGGACACATTCTACTCATGTAAAAACACGCTGATTCCCAGAATGTCTGTGGGCCGGATTGAGAAGGCGATTGGGCCGCATCCGGCCCCCGGGCCTTAGTTTGCCTACCCATGATGTTAACAAATGAATACAGAATATTCGCTACTTAAGAAAAGTATTGAAACTGCAAAGAGATAGAGGGAAGTTAACCAAAATAGAAGGGATTCAAACCAGTTTTCCGGAACAGAAAGAAAGGAAGGAAGGAAGGAAGGATACAAACGTAATCTCTTTCTGGGAACCTGGCATCAAATCACTGTTCATATCCTTTGAATAATTTGGTGTGTTTGATCAATTTCCCCCACTTCCTTTTTCTCTTTCTTCTTTTTATATTCCTTTTATATCTTTATTTTTGTTTGTTTTGTATTTTTTCTTTTTAGTTCAGATATTTGGAGGTTATGTTTAATATATGCTTTCTTTGTAATTTTTTAAAATGCAATAAAGAATTAAAAAAATAGAATTGTAGAATTGATGGGTTGCAAGGGTCCTCTATTCCAACCCCTAGCCACCCAGGGATCACATGATATGGATGAATTGATCTGGAATCTCTACCTTGCCTCCTAGTTGTTTATCATATCACACTTTTACACAGATGGAGATAGAGATAGATATGTTGCAAATCTATGTAATGTTTCAATGGTTGAGATCTGTATAGGGGGCAAATCTTCGTTCTCAGTGCCTCAGATTTGGGGGTTTACCATATAGAGGCACTTTATACAAACAATTGATCACCTGCAATTTATCTCTCTTATCTCTTTAATAGGAATATTCAGAAATAAAATATCAGAGCAGTTTGCAACAGCTGCACGTAAAAACCAGTAGGTATCCAAACAAACCCCTGTGTTGCAAAAGAGAATGTCAATAATGTTTAGGCAATGCAATGACCATGTACATACGTAATAGACAATCTTTATAGAATTCCTTCAAACATTAACAAATTCAAAATGAAATCTCAGACTCAAAAGTCTCTGAAAGTCTTTAAACGAAGAGAGATACCAAACTCTGTACGATGAAAGACAAGCTGTGAAGCTTTGTGTATTCAGCAAATATAATGTCCAACACTGAACAGAGATTCCGGATATTGACTGCTGTTTCACATGAGCACTGCTCCACAGCGTTTGATATTTCCATTCACATATATTCATTCAAAATAATATGGGTTTATGAAACAATTAGGGACGCGGGTGGCACTGTGGGTTAAACCACTGAGCCTAGGGCTTGCCGATCAGAAGGTCGGCAGTTCGAATCCCCGCAATGGGGTGAGCTCCCGTTGTTCAGTCCCAGCTCCTGCCCACCTAGCAGCTCGAAAGCACATCAAAGTGCAAGTAGATAAATAGGTACCACTCCGGCGGGAAGGTAAACGGCGTTTCCGTGCACTGCTCTGGTTCCCCAGAAGCGGCTTAGTCTTGCTGGACAAATGCCGGCTCCGTCGGCCAATAAAGCGAGATGAGCGCCGCAACCCCAGAGTTGGTCACGACTGGACCTAATGGTCAGGGGTCCCTTTACCTTTCCAGTGGTACCTTGGGTTAAGTACATAATTCGTTCTGGAGGTCCGTTCTTAACCTGAAACTGTTCTTAACCTGAAGCACCACTTTAGCTAAAGGGGCCTCCTGCTGCTGCCGCGCCACCAGAGCATGATTTCTGTTCTCATCCTGAAGCAAAGTTCTTAACCCGAGGTACTATTTCTGGGTTAGCGGAGTCTGTAACCTGAAGCGTATGTAACCTGAAGTGTATGTAACCCGAGATACCACTGTACCTTTATGAAACAATTCCATATTCTCCCCCCACGCTGACGAAGATCTACGAAACAGCTTATCTTTCATTGTACAAATTTGAAGAAATTCTATAAAGATTGTCTAAACATTGCCTCAACATTGCACGTAAAAACCATACGGTAAAAGCCATGCTTAAAAGGTTTTTTTTAAAAAAAAACACACAGAAACATTGTTTTTAAAGACACCAGAGGCATTTTCCTCGCCTGGGCAAAGAAGCAAAGGCGAGAGTCGTGTTTCGTGGCCGCAATTCCACCCCATGGCATCCCCTCCCGCTTCCCCTGGGGCGCCCATTTCTGGGTACCCCTCCCCGTACCTGAGGACGACTCGCTGCTTCTGCTGCTGCTCTGGCCCCCCACCAGTGCCTGAGCCAGGGGGCTGTGCCTCTGCAACCCTTGGGCCCCCTCTCCTTTCCCTTGGTCTGCTTCCTCCACGGAGTCTGCATGGGCTTCCCAGCCCAAAAAAGGGTCCAGTCCTTGGCCGTCAACCGGAGGGGGCGCCCCCTCTCCCTCGGGGGACGGGCAGAGGCTGGGGATATTCTCCAAACTGTCCCCCAGCGCCGGCACAAAGGTCTCGCAGGTGTCCGTACGCGGCAGCGGGGCCCGCGCCCGGCGGGTCTGGGAGTCGCGCCTGCCCCGGGGGGCGTGCTCCCCCAGCGTTGGGCTGCTGTTGAGGGGCCCCGCGATGGTGATGTAGGAAAAAGTCAGCTCCCGGGGGGTCCCCCACTCCAGAGACACCTCCTCGTCTTCCTCGTCCTCCGAGAATTCCCTCGCCGTCTGCAGCTCAGGAAAGTCGGATTCATCGTTGCCACCTAGGGAGGGAAAAACGTCACCGGTGTCCCTTGCAGGTACAAGATCACCTCCATCTGGACGCAATTGCCCCCCCCCCCATTTCTCTTCCCTCTGTGTTGGTGGTCACAGTGTGTGTGTGTGTGTGTGTGTGTGTGTGTTTGTCTCCAGAAATTTTTAGACATCACTTGGGAAGACAGGCGAACTAATGCCAGTGTACCGGAAGAAGCAAAGATCACCAGTGTTGAAGCAATGATTCTTCAACATCAACTTCGTTAGACTGGTCGTGTCGTGTGGATGCCTGATGATCGTCTTCCAAAGCAACTGCTCTATTCCAAACTTAAAAATGGAAACCATAATGCTGGTGGTCAACAAAAGAGGTTCAAAGACCCTCTCAAGCCAAATCTAAAAAAATGTAGTATAAACACCGACAACTGGGAAACACTGGCCTGCGAGCGCTCCAGTTGGAGAACAGCTTTGACCAAAGGTGTCCTGGGCTTTGAAGACACTCGAACTCAAGACGCAAGGGAGAAACGTGCTAAGAGGAAGACACGCTTGGCAAATCCACACCGGGATCAACTCCCGCCTGGGAACCAATGTCCCCACTGTGGAAGGACGTGTGGATCCAGATTTGGCCTCCACAGTCACTTACGGACTCACTGTTAAAGCCATGTTTTTGTGTTTGTTTGTTTGTTTGTGTGTGTGTTTATAATTTATTTTTACTGAGTTTTTAATAATACCAAAAGAAAAAAGAAAGCACATCCTACAAATACAACAACACACAAAAATTACTATTTACACAAACATAAATCCTTCCCACCCCCTTTACATCCCCGCCACCACACTCCTCAAATTCCCTCCACCACATCACGACTTCCTTACCTTTTAAATTCGGTACTATTATTGCACTCTTTGGGTTTTGATCATCTAGTCCAAGGCAGGAACATGCAGCTGTCCCAAACGGGGACCGAACCTGCAACCTTGGCCTTATCAGCACTGCGCTCTAACCAACTGAGCTCTAATACTTTATTATCTCTTTGGAGCTGCACTTTGCCCTTTTGTCCTTCCAGCCTGTGACACTTTCTGATTTACATATTGAACTGTTTGTTTTCTTCCTCTAAGAAACCTGGGACCCTCTCAACTAGGGTCTTAACCAGGGTTTGCGAGCTCAGTCTTGGCATAACTGTCAACTTTTCCCTTTTTTTAAAGGAAATCCCCTTATTCCGAATAGGATTCCTCGCAAGAAAAGGGAACAGCTATGAGTCTTGGGCAGCTGTGCAAAATGACCCGGAGTTACTCACCATCTGTGGAGTCAGGTGTGGTGGAAGCGGTAGACGGCGACTCTTCTGCAGAAGACAGAAGGAAGACCTTAGAACCCAGAGCCACTAACACACACACACACACTTTTAGTAATGCACGACAGGGAGGCTGACATTGGACCCTGGTTCGAATCTCGGCGACGCCATGAATTCATCACATGGCTCCAAGTCGCCAGTCCTTCTCTCCTGGCTACAACCAGGAATGGGGAATCCTATAGGGCTTTTTGTGCAACAATTATGGAGAAGATGCGGTCAAAATGATCAGAACCCTGGACATTAGAAGATGCCACTGCTTAGCGGTCAGAACGCCAGGTTAGGAAGACACGGGTTCAAATCCCCACTCAGCCAAGAGGAGGCTTACTGGCTGGCTGTTGCCCTACCTCACAGGGTTGTTCTGAGGTTGAGACAGCAAACTGTGTACTCATTTTTTCTTTGTCTTAAGATCCTTGGAGGAGGATTGTCTTATAAATGTTGAGTCAAATCATTGGCCCCCTTTACTATCATCGGCCTATTATTAAAGGACGCGGGTGGCGCTATGGGTTAAACCACTGAGCCCCTTGGGCTTACTGATCAGGTCGGCGGTTCGAATCCCCGCGACGGGGTGAGCTCCCGTTGCTCTGTCCCTGCTCCTGCCAACCTAGCAGTTCGAAAGCACAAAGTGCAAATAGATAAATAGGTACCACTCCGGCGGGAAGGTAAATGGCGTTTCCGTGCGCTGCTCTAGTTTGCCAGAAGCGGCTTAGTCATGCTGGCCACATGACCCAGAAGCTGTACGCCGGCTCCCTTGGCCAATAAAGCGAGATGAGCGACGCAACCCCAGAGTCGGCCACGACTGGACCTAATGGTCAGGGGTCCCTTTACCTTTACTCTTATTGGCCAGAGCTTTTTTCAAGAGATTCTTGAACTGGAGTTGGTGGGGTTGAACCTCTGGTCTCTACGCAGGTAAAATGCATGCTCTTCCGATGACATCAGCTCCCAAACCTTTGGGGACCCCGGCCCCCGCGGTTCCACGAACTCTTCCCCCCCCCCCCCGTGCCCTCACCCTACCCTCTAAAAAGCATTATTCAGAATTGCAGTTTGCGCAATTCACCAAGGAAGAGAGCAACACAATTCAAAACAGAAGCAATGAACTAATCACACATTTATTCAACGTCCAGTTAAAACCACTTAGTTCAATTAACAAAACTGATGAACTTGATCCAGTGATCCTTTCAAAGTCTGAGTCGTTCACACCTCCTGCTTCCTCCTAAGACCACTTTGCCTTTGAGCCCTCCCCTAAGGAATCCCACCTCCCCCAGGGGGGGGGGGCTGTACCGCTCGCTTTGGGAACCTCTGATGTACAACTGTTAAAACTGAATTGCGTGTTGCTGCAGCCCTGGGTCTTAAATGACTGCCTATGATTGCTCTAGAACACTATATACCTTTGCAACGCATTATTATTATCATTACATAATGATTTGGCAGCTGATCTGCTGGCAGGGCACACTGCAGCTATTTGCTTTGGCGAGGCCATCTGGGCAGGCCATGCCCCCCCCTCCATGCACACAGGAAATCAAGCAGGAGATCTGGGAAATGACCTCAGCTCACCCCACCCAGGCCTGGGTGTTCTACGCATTACACATTGAACGCACCATCTGGAGTTTTGCCAGCGGCCTGTGCAGGTAAACAAGCCTCGCCCCGCAGTCATCGGTCGGACTCTGCCTTCCAACTGTTGCAGGAATTTATGTATAGGTTGGGGGGGGGTTGCCCCTCCAGCAGATATCATGCACATGCAGCCCACGACCAAAACAAGCACAATCACTGTTGTGATTTGTCCCCACAAAACACTTCATCACGGTTTCTTCCTGTCTATCCAAAGGGCCTTTGCTGCATGATACCAAATGTAATAATTCACTGATAAATGAATCTATGTACTGGCTCACTGGGAAAACTTCAGAAATTCATATAGACATGGGAGCTCAGCTCCTCAGCAGCCCCTCTGCCTGAGGGATAATCCCTGGCATCCTGATACCTGAGTGCCAGACAGGTAGCCATTCCAGAAAGAACAAACCCAGATGAAGACCAAAGGGTGGGATTAACTTGGCAGGGAAACAGGGAAATGTAAATATCTCTTTTGCTACACTTGATGGGTGTTTGGTGGAGGGCAAGGGGAACCATGGGGCAGGGTCCAGGATGCTCAGATTCCTGCCACCAGACCTCCCCTTTCATGATGTAACCATGATGTGGCTTGGGGGGTGTAACATGGGGATTAGCAGCTAATAAAAGTTTGGGTTCTCTTTTGTTCGGGGCTTCCATCTTGTTCCACCTTGTGGCAGGTGGGAGTCCTGTTGCGACAGCCTTCAATCAAGACCAAGCCTACTGGCTGCTGTTTTGCTCTGGTATTCCTGGCTGGGGTCCTTGTTTTTTGTCCAAGGGAGCCCTCAGATTTCTCCGCTAACACAACCAACGTTTGTCTCAGGAAGCGATTGCGAGGACTGGATTCGCAGGACTGGGGTCGCTAGAGGGCGCTGTGGCACCATGTCCCTGCTTCCCCCACACCCATCCACTAGGGGGCATCACTCAGGGTAGGAGCCCTGAGACAGGAGTGGGGTTCTGAGTGCCAGGAGTTTCTCTGTACAGCCATACCTTGGTTCTAGAACAGAATGCGTTCTGGGAGTCCCGGAACTGTTCGAAAACCAAGGCGCGGCTTTCGATTGGCTGCAGGGGTGTCCTGCAGCCAATCGGAAGCCACGCCAGAGATGTTTGGTTTCCGGAAATTGTTCACTTCCGGGTTTTGATCATTCGGGAGCCGATTTGTTTGGGAGCCAAGGCAAATTTGTTAGGCTTCCAAGGTATGACTGTATTGGACTGAAGTTCGCTTTAAATTAAAATTCTCCAACTACAGCCATGCATTGGGGGTTGTTCAAACCATTCAATACTCCAGTAAATAAGTAAGGAAGTAAGAAAGTTAGTACAGTGGACACTTAGGTTGCGAACGTGATCCGTGCGGGAGGCACATTCGCAACCCGCAGTGCCAGAGCCTGGCGTGCTCTGGTCCAGGGGGTCCAGGGGGTCACGAAGAGTCGGACACGACTAAACGACTAAACAACCTCAACAACTGCGATTTAGCGCTTCTGCGCATGTGCACGTGCCGAAACCCAGAAGTAGCCCGTTCCGGTACTTCCGGGTTCGGCGCGGTGCGCAACCCAAAAACACACAACCTGAAGCGTCTTCTAACCCGAGGTATGACTGTAAGTAAGTAAGTATAATTATCACAGTCTGACGCTTTACATGACCAAGGGCAAAAGGGCAGGTCGCTGCCCCAAGGAGATTACAATACAAGACTGAACAACTCCAATATGAAGAAGGGTTGCAGTGTTTGAGACTTTTTAGTTTAGAGAAAGCTGAGTAAAGAGGGGGCATGATAGAAGTTTTAAAAATTATTCAGGGCATAGGGAAAGTGGATAAATAAAAGTCTAGGCCCCCCTCCACTCGTAACATTAGAAATTACAGATATCCAATGAAGCTAAATGTTGGGAGATTCAGGACACATCAAAGAAGAATTTATTCACTGCAGTGCATAGCTAAACTTTGGAACTCCCTGCCACAGGAGGCAGTGATGGCCTAGATGGATTTAAAAGCTGATTGGACGAATTCATGAAGGAGGAGAGAGCTTTTTTCGGGCTACTAGCCAGGACGGCTGTTCTCTGCCTCCAGGGCTGGAAGTTGGCAAAGCCTCTGAATCCCAGTTGCTGGAAAATACTGGAGGGAAGTATTTTTGAATTCTGGTGCTGGAGGAGACTCTTGAGAGTCCCATGGACTGCAAGAAGATCAAACCTCTCCATTCTTAAGGAACTCAGCCCTGAGTGCTCACTGGAAGGACAGAATCTGAAGCTGAGGCTCCAAGACTTTGGCCGCCTCATGAGAAGAGAAGACTCCCTGGAAAAGACCCTGATGTTGGGAAAGATGGAGGGCACAAGGAGAAGGGGACGACAGAGGACGAGATGGTGGGACAGTGTTCTCGAAGCTACCAGCATGAGTTTGACCTAACTGCGGGAGGCAGTGGAAGACAGGAGTGCCTGGCGTGCTCTGGTCCAGGGGGTCACGAAGAGGTGGACACGAATAAACGACTAAACAACAACAACAACTGGAGGGAAGAGGACTCTTGGAGTCAGATCCTGATTGTGGGTTTCCTCATCTAATTGGCCACTGGGAGAACAGGATGCTAGCCAGAAGGGCCATTGGCCGGATCCAGCGGACTCCAAAATATATGTAAGAATCAAGGAGCCCAGGAAGCTGGCTGGCTTCTGCAAAGACAGACTATTGATCCACCCAGCTCCACATGATCTGCACTGAGCTAATGGCTCTCTGGGGTTGCAGGCAGGTGTTCATCTTTGCACTGCCTAGTGATGTGGGGGTTGAGTTCAGGACCTTTCACACTCACTCTGCGATTGACCTGAGGTTCTCCTTCAAAGAGGCACAACGTGGGGTTTTTTTATCTAAAGGAAGCCTGGATACCCAGGATGTGGGAATGGGCGCCCACCTTATGGACCAACCTATTGCGGGTGGCGCTGTGGTCTAAACCACTGAGCCTCTTGGGCTTGCCGATCAGAAGGTCGGCGGTTCGAATCCCCGCGATGGGGTGAGCTCCCGTTGCTCGGTCCCAGCTCCTGCCAACCTAGCAGTTTGAAAGCACACCAGTGCAAGTAGATAAATAGGTACCACTCCGGCGGGAAGGTAAACAGCATTTCTGTGCGCTCTGGCACTTGTCACGGTCCTCCATGTGCCAGAAGCGGTTTAGTCCTGCTGGCCACATGACCCGGAAAGCTGTCTGCGGACAAACGCCGGCTCCCTCGGCCTGAAAGCAAGATAAGCGCCACAACCCATAGTCGCCTTTGACTGGACGTAACCATCCAGGGGTCCTTTACCTTTTACCTTTTTTTACCCAGAATGCTCTGGGGCCAGACAGGTAAGCATGCCCAGTCATAAGGAGGAAACATCTCAGGTGTGTGGAATTTCTCCTGCTCGCTCCCTTTCTTTGCTTCCACTGTGTAAGCACAAAGGCCCTTTTATTTTTGTTTTGTTTTTTAATTATACCTTTTAATTTTTGGCAAGAAAATGAGTTTTGCTTGTTCTGTTAAAAAACAGAAGAGTTTAGCCAGGGGATTACTGGAAGAGTAATCCATTAAGTTGCTTCCCATCTCTTTGAACCACCTCCCACAGCAACATTTCCCCCAGAAGTCAACCCCTGTGCTACGCTGCCAGTATTTAAATACTTCTGCCAAGCCAAGCAAGGGAACGCAACCCATTGTGCAAAGCTGGCTCTTGTCAGCTTGTGGTTTGATGCTGTTATGTACTGAAGTTCTCACCCTGGGCCAGCAGTAGATAGTTTTCACTCAGGTCCACATATGCAAATAAGGAATTGAAAGTGACGTTCAGTGATTGGATAGTTACAGAAAGTTGTTACTGTTGCGTTGTAGTTGAGCTCTGCATAAGCCGGTTGGCTGAACCCTTCAGTTCAATTCTGTTCTGGCCTTTGAATAAGCTGTCTGAAGAATCGCTGTGTCGTCTGATATGTTCACCCACAACTTAACAGATGCCCTTTCTGTCTCCTGTGAAGCTCTGTCACCCTCTGCTTCTCATGTTCCATCATGCGGGCCTTGAAGCGCTTGACCTCGCATCGCATAGTGGAAAGAGGCGCAACCGGTGCAAGAGATCATTTTGTCGAAGGGATCTTCCTCTTACTCCTCCGCTTTTGATTTCTGGTTCCAGTTGTGACCCGAGGGGTTGGCGCTTGTCATCCTGGTGGATTTGGGAATCTTTGGCGAGATGCTCTGTAGGGAAGGCCAAACATGCGAGATATGCAGAAATGGTGCTGCCGTCCAGGCCACTGGTCTGGTCTCCCATCCAAAAGCTGTCCGGGGCTGAGCCTGCTTAGCTTCCTGCGCACGCCAGGTGCCCTGCCCACTGAGCTATGCAGGCAAAAAAGAAGACCACCTGCCCAAAGACTGCCCACCTATGCCCAACTCTCCCACGCCTGGCTCCCCTTGGCCTTCGGCCCCCCCGAGGCCTCACGCCTCTCCTGGGCCATGTCAAGGAATCCTCCGAGTGGGCCAAGCTCGGCTCTTCCGTTTTAGACCTTGAAATTTCAAGGAGATGCAGCTTCCCTAAAAAGTCAATATCCAAGTGGGTCAGCTTCTGGGAAAAGAGATGTAGCAGAAGGTCACCAAGTGCATCTTCAGGTAGGGTGGGAACATCCTTTGCCTGAAAACTTGCTGAGGCGCTGCCAGTCTGTGTAGACAATTCTCAGCTAGATAGACCCAAGGGCCCAGATAAAGCGGTTTCCTGTGCCCCCAGGTCCACTTTCAACTGCAAACATGCTGGAGATGCCACCTTCGTAGAGGAGAAGCCCCACACCTCCAGAAAGTCCACTGAAAAGACACTTTGCTCCCATGCCAATGTCCCAGCGGCGTGCTAGGAGCTGCACATGACCACACTTTCACAGCTCCAAATGCTGGAGAAATCTGCTCTGGGTGCTTACTTGTGTATCCCCCCCCCCCCAAAAAAAAAGTCCACCAGCTGTCAGCAGCCCAAGCTTTAGAAGAGTTTGGATTTGATATCCCGCTTTATCACTACCCGAAGGAGTCTCAAATCGACTAACATTCTCCTTTCTTCTCCTCCCCCACAACAAACACTCTGTGAGGTGAGTGGGGCTGAGAGACTTCAGAGAAGTGAGACTGGCCCAAGGTCACCCAGCAGCTGCATGTGGAGGAGCGGCGAAGCGAACCCGGTTCACCAGATTACGATACTACCGCTCTTAACCACTACACCACACTGGCTCTCTTTAACACAAGGCCTTGCAAGCCTCACTCCCCGCAAAAGGTTAATGGAGGGGAAAGGGAGCAATTTCCTCTTGCGCCATCGGAGCCCCTGCCAGCAGGTTTTCAACTTTGCCAGAGACTTCAGCCCAGTTCCCCATCCAGCCGCCTCTGCCCTCTGCCCCTTGTACTGTGGGAATCCACGGCCTGCCCTGCTCTGAGCAGAGACACCAGTGAGGTGCCATGGTTGAAGTCTCTGGCCAGGACCTGGGAGAGACCCGGGTTCGAGTAAGAGCTGTTCGACAGTGGAATTTGCTGCCAAGGAGTGTGGTGGAGTCTCCTTCTTTGGAGGTCTTTAAGCAGAGGCTTGACAACCATATGTCAGGAGTGCTCTGATGGTGTTTCCTGCTTGGCAGGGGGTTGGACTCGATGGCCCTTGTGGTCTCTTCCAACTCTATGATTCTATGATTCTATGAATCCCACCACTCAGCCCCTCGAAGCTCTCTGGGTATAATCTTGCCGGCCGCCTTACTGCCCCTTTCAGACTACTAACCTACCTCACCAGGGTTGTTGTGGGTGTTAAATGAGGACCAGGATCTGGGAGACGGGGGTTCAAATCCGCACTTGGCTGCATGACATTGGGGTGGGGCATCCCTTAGCCTAACTTGCCCCACATGGGGAGGGAGAAAAAGGTCAGGTATAAATGCAACAAATTAATAATAAAGACACACCTAATGCCAGCTGTCCCGTGAATCCATGTGAATGCTTTGCTGTGATTTGGTCCATGTCCGGCTGTTACCTTGCAATACAATCCTTTGCACACCTTGTTGTTTTTCAGTCGTTTAGTCGTGTCCGACTCTTTGTGACCCCCTGGACCAGAGCACGCCAGGCACTCCTGCCTTCCACTGCCTCCCGCAGTTTGGTCAAACTCATACTGGCAGCTTCGAGAACACTGTCCCACCATCTCGTCCTCTGTCGTCCCCTTCTCCTTCTGCCCTCCATCTTTCCCAACATCAGGGTCTTTTCCAGGGAGTCTTCTCTTCTCATGAGGTGGCCAAAGCTTCACGATCTGTCCTTCCAGTGAGCACTCAGGGCTGATTTCCTTCAGAATGGATAGGTTTGATCTTTTTGCAGTCCATGGGACTCTCAAGAGTCTCCTCCAACACCAGAATTCAAAAGCATCCATTCTTCGGCGATCAGCCTTCTTTATGGTCCAGCTCTCACTTCCATACATCACTACTGGGGAAACCATAGCTTTAACTATATGGACCTTTGTTGGCAAGGTGATGTCTCTGCACACCTACACGAAAGTAAGTCTCCATGGGCCTTACTCCTTATTAAACTTATCTGGCATCACAGTCTTGCCCAGAGATTCCTCCCCACAGCCCTCTCCTTTACCCTTCCAGAAAAACACAACAAATGACCTCTACTCCCCTAGCCTTGCGCCAAACACTTGCTTCAATGCACCCTTTTTTAATCAAAGGAATCTCTTGCGCCTGCAGTTTTTTTCTCCTCTCTCTTTCTTCTAATCTCTGGAAAAGACCTACAGTTACATCTTTGGGTGGGGTAGTGTGGGGGTTTATCTCCCAGAAGCTGCAGGGGGTTCAACCTTGGGACGCACCAAACAGCAGCCAAGAGCGCGTGCAGAGTGCAGTTAGAGCCGCCTCTTTCCACATCTGCTTTCACAAACGCAAACACAATTAACCGCCCCCTCCACACATTCACACCTGAACACTGTGAGGTCTATGTATGTGTGCATGACATGGGGGTGGGGAGCAGGAGTCACAAACGGTGGGTAAACATGTCTATAAATAAATATTTCAGAAATGAGCATGGCTCTCAGGACCAGCTGAACACCAGGTCCAGGAGATGAATTGGGAGGGCAACTAAAGTGGGGGGTTTTTTTGGGGGGGAGCGCTGGCAAACCCTTCCCACCCCGCCCTAGGGAGTGGTACTCCCCTGTCCCCCACATGGAAAGTCATCAAACCCCCCCCCCAAAATACATTTTTTACGCTATTGAATGGATATTGTTGTTTTTTCTTCCCACACCTGACTGGGAGGAAATGGGCGATGCTTTGAAAAATCGATGACAAGAGAAGAGGCGTCCAAAATGGGCGGTAGGGGTTTTTTTTGGGGGGGGGGTTGGAGGAGGGGGGGAGAGAAATAAGGAGCCTTGCCCGCCCTCCCGCCCTCTCTCCCTGCCCCACAAGATACCTACTGCAATGGGCGAATCCCAGGACCTGCCCCATCGCCCGCCTCGTGGTCCATGCGGGATGCGCGCTGCGGCCGCGCTGCCCCCCTGCGCCTCCGCCGCCGCCGCCTCCTCCCGCCGCTGCTCATCTCCCCCGCGGCCCCATCCTGCCCCCCGCCGCGGCCCGCCGCCCCGAGGGCAGGCAGGCAGGGGGCCGGGGCCGGCCGGAGGCTCGCGGGCCGCCTGGGCGAGGCCGCAAAGGCGAGGCGGGCGAGGAGACAAAGAGCCGATGGAGACAAAGGATGCAGGAGAAGATGCAGGAGAGAGAGAGAGAAGGATGGAGTCGGAGGAGCCTACCTTGCAGGGAGGGAGGGGCAGGTAAGGAGGGAGGGAGGGAGGAAGTAGGGTGGGGGTGAGGTCGCCTGGGGGGGGTCTTTAGGGTGGGGTGAGGGAGGAGGGGTGGTCGTGGAGAGGGAGAGGTCTGGCTCGCCTTAGGAGGGAGAAGGCCCGCCCAGGGAGGAGGAAGGAGGGATGGATGGATGGTTGGGTTGCCTGGCTGCCTGCCTGCCACTCAACATGTAGTCCCGCCCTCCTGCTTTCGCTGCAGAGCAGAATTGGGGGGGGGGGGCGAATCATCATATGCAGGGGGGGCTGAACACCACCAGGTCAACAGGGTGGATATAGGGATGCAATGGTCATCTGGCCCAATGCAGGAATCACAGGAAACAATCCCTGGCAAATGGCAATAATAATAATAATAATAATAATAATAATAATAATAATAATAATAATAATAATTTATTATTTATTATTTATACCCCCACCCATCTGGTTGGGTTTCTCCAGCCACTCTGGACAGCTCCCAACAGAATACTAAAAACATGATAAAACAGGGGTCAGCAAACTTATTCAGCAGGGGGCAAGTCCACTGTCTCTCAGAACTTTTGGGGGCCGGACTATATTTTGGGGGGGAAATGGACAAATTCCTATACTCCCAAAATAACCCAGAGATGCATTTTAAATAAAAGCACACATTCTACCCATGCAAAAACATGCTGATTCCCTGACCGTCCGCAGGCCAGATTGAGAAGGCGATTGGGCCGCATCCGGCCCCTGGGCCTTAGTTTGCCCACCCATGTGATAAAACATCTGACATTAAAAGCTTCCCTAAACAGGGCTGCCTTCAGATGTCTTCTGAATGTCAGGTAGTTGTTTATTTCCTTGACATCTGATGGGAGAGTGTTCCACAGGGTGGGGGCCACTACCGAGAAGGCCCTCTGCCTGGTTCCCTGTAGCTTCACTTCTCGCAGTGAGGGAACTGCCAGAAGGCTCTCGGAGCTGGACCTCAGTGTCTGGGAGGATGAACGATGGGGGTGGAGACACTCCTTAGGGTATACTGGTCCACTCTCCTCTCCTGTGGCTTCCAGCAACTGGTATTCAGAGGCATTTAAAGACCCCCCCCCCCACTGTGGCTAGCAGCCACTGATAGGCAGGAATGTTAGCTTAAATTGCCAGCTTGAATTAAATATTGGGGGAAGCAGGTAAGGCCCGCTCCACAAAAACCATCACACCACACAGGTGCACATACACCGTTTGAATGGCAATGCTCATCAACTTTGGGGGGCCATGGCCCCCTCAAAATATTTTTTTGTGGGGAGATGAAAGGACCTCGGCCCCATGAATTTGGCCCCTATGCTGATAGCCTTGTCCTCTTCAGGGCACAATTGAATGATGGAACTCACTTCCAGGCTGAGATGGATAAATCCAAAAGAGGATTTACGGAGGACTGTTGACAACTGCTAGCCAGGATGGTTGCGCTTACACATCACTTGGGAAGACAGGCGAACTAATGCCAGTGTACTGGAAGAAGCAAAGATCACCAGTGTCGAAGCAATGATTCTTCAACATCAACTTCGCTGGACTGGTCATGTTGTGGGGATGCCTGATGATCGTCTTCCAAAGCAACTACTCTATTCCAAACTTTAAAATGGAAAGCGTAATGCTGGTGGTCAACAAAAGAGGTTTAAAGACTGTCTCCAGGCAAATCTAAAAAAATGTAGTATGAACACCGACAACTGGGAAACACTGGCCTGTGAGCACTCCAGTAGGAGAACAGCCTTTACCAAAGGTGTCCTGGGTTTTGAAGACACTCGAACTCAGGACACAAGGGAGAAACGTGCTAAGAGGAAGGCACGCTTGGCAAATCCACACCATGATCAACTCCCACCCGGAAACCAATGTCCCCACTGTGGAAGGACGTGTGGATCCAGAATTGGCCTCCACAGTCACTTGCGGACTCACTGTTCAAACCGTGTTTATGGAAGACAATCTTACTCGGCTACGAAGGATCGCAACAGAAGAAGAAGAAGCAGCTCTGGCCTACACAGTCGGAGGCACAGTCTGAAAACCAGTTGATGGAAACCACAGGAGGGGATAGCGTCCTTGTTTGGTCAGATCCTGCTTCCAGATTTCCCATTGGGGCATCTGGCTGGATACTGTGAGAACACGGGTGGGCTTCTCTTGTGTTCTCATGTGCTGGGATTTCATTTATCTGCGCCTGCTTGCACTGGGAGTGGGTGTGGAGAGCTGTGGCTCATCCGAGTCGAGTCATCCGTCTTCACCTCCTTCTCTCCCACAGCACCATAACTCATTCCTGCCCCATGAGGTCACACCAGGCCACACACAAGCATCACGGGCTGTGTCACAATAAGGTCTAGAACAGAGCTTTCCAAACTGTGCGTCGCTAGAAAGGGGTTATCTTAACCTCCTGTTTGCTTGTGAAACTGAATTACTGTGTCACGAAATGATGCATGTCCAAAAAGCACGACATGAAAAGTTGGTGGGCTAGAGGCTTGCGTTAAAAATGAAACAGAATGAACGAATGAAGACTAGGGCTCTGAAGAGGTGAGGTTCCTGCAGCCCAGCTGGCCTATGAGTCGTTCTGGAACATGCGGAGCTGCCCGGATAAGGGTGGTTGGTAAAGATTCTATAATGTATATGAAAGAGAGGGAAGAGAGGGTGAAAATTAAACAGGTGGAAATTAAAAACCGAAAAGCAAAGCTGTAAAATAGGGACATAGAATAAGTACTGGTTAAAACAGGGGTCAGCAAACTTTTTCAGCAGGGGGCCGGTCTACTGTCCCTCAGACCTTGTGGGGGGCCAGACTATATGTTGGGGGGGGATTGAACGAATTCCTATGCCCCACAAATAACCCAGAGATGTATTTTAAATAAAAGGATGCATTCTACTCATGTAAAATCACCAGGCAGGCCCCACAAATAACCCAGAGGTGCATTTTAAATAAAAGGACGCGTTCTACTCATGTAAAAACATGCTGATTCCAGGACACTCCGCAGGCCAGATTGAGAAGGCGATTGAGCTGGATCCAGCCCCTGGGCCTTAGTTTGCCTACCCATGGGTTAAAATAACAAAGTCCAAGTAAGAGAATATCAGCCTTATCTAATCATCAGGTATCAGTCCAGATTTGTAAGATTTGGGGCTGTTTCCCATTGACTTGCAACGACTATCTGAGCTGCCAACATCATACAGAAGAATGGTTCTTTTGACAATATATCTACGTTGGTGTCATCGAAAACATTCGGTAACATTAATCTTGGGCGACGTTTTCTTATTACGTCCGTCAAAATGAAATCCCAAAACATCTTGCACCGGTTTATGTTCCCCAATTCAATTCACCAATTTACAATTAGGTGATGCAGAAGGAAAACATATTTGGGCCATTTGCAAAGGAGTGCAATACCAGGATAAAGGTTGCGACCTTCTGGGTTCTGTTTCGTAACCGGCCCTAAGAGGCGCCTGGCTTTAAAAACAGAAACCGTATCTCCCGCTGGCTGCTACAAAAGCCACCATCTGGCGGCCAGAGTGGGGGGCAGGTGAATCCCGAGTGGGAGTCCCTGCAAAGGCCGCCTCCAACACAGGCGAGGATTAGGGGTTTTTAAACCCCATATTTAGCCCTGGATGAAGAGATTACGAGCCGCTGGGCTAATGCCGAAGCCGAGAGCCAATTGGGAACGGCTTTCCCGGAGGGTGGGGACAGATGGGTGCAGGGCAGGGGGGGTGGAGGCTGCGGGAGTGACCCAGAGACGATGCTGGAAGCAGCCGGGAGCAGAGCAGGAACATTAGGGGTGAACAGCTGATGCTATTTTCGGAAGAGGGGATGCTGTGCGGACCGTCTAAAGAGGAAGGACTTTAGCAAAGACCACCTGGGCTGCCACGGTGGTCCCATGGGCAAACCACCATCAACAACTGAGGCTGCGACGCTGTAAGGACCCTCCTCGGCTAACGTGCAGCACCCATCGCACAACGGGCGTCAAAAGCTCAGGGACCGCCAGGCGCTAAATTGTGCAGCCTTCCGGAAGAGGGTAGGATCTGCGAGCCACCGGTGACCGAGAGCAGGTGGTCACCAGGGACAAAAGAGATCCCTAGCGAGTCTTTCAAGATGTCGGTCTGAGTCGTCCCTCAAGGAGAGCACTCAAAACCTGGTTGGGGGCTTGTGGTTGCCTCTGCAAGGAGCAGATGTTGGACTAGATGGGCCCTTGGCCTGACCCAAGAGGCTCTCGTGTTCTTCTGCTCCTCAAGGACAGCAGCAACACAGGACCTCCAGGGGAGGCCACAGCCCCCTTGACATTTCGGGGAACACGTTGCGCTTTATGGCAAAACTCCTGAGCATGGCCACCTTTGTGAGGCTCCTGGTGGCCGAAGCCGAGAGAAGGGTCTCGTTGTTCTTCAAAGCGGAGGAGGCCCAGGAAGTCCCCAGTTTTTTCTTAGACAAGCCTCAGACGGAGAAACTCCTGGAGGAAGGAGAGGTGGGCGGCTTGAGGTACGGCCTGGGCTCCATGCAAGGCTGGCGGGCGCACATGGAAGACGCCCACACCGCTCAGCCCCAGCTGCCCGGAGCCCTGGCCGGCTGGGCCTTCTTTGCCGTGTACGATGGGCACGCAGGCAGCACGGTGGCTCAGTTCTGCGCCAGGCACTTGCTCGGGCATGTGCTGGAGGCCGAGGCCCTCTCCGGCCAGGAGGAGGACCCCGCAGCCGTCAAGGAGGCCGTGCGCGAGGCCTTCCTGGCCATCGACAGGCGCATGCAGGACCTGTCACGGGCCGAGGCCTGGGAGCACGCCGGCACCACCGCCGTGGCCGTGTTGGTGTCGCCCCGCCACCTGTACTTCATCAACCTGGGCGACTCAAGGGCTCTCCTCTGCCGCTCGGCTGCCGTCACCTTCTACACCGACGACCACAAGCCCACCAAGCCGAGGGAGCGGCGGCGCATCGAGAACGCCGGCGGCACGGTGGTGCTGCAGAGGGTCAACGGGTCGCTGGCCGTCTCCCGGGCCCTGGGCGACTTCGGCTACAAGGCCGTGTCTTGGCGTGGCCCCACCGAGCAGCCGGTGTCCCCCGAGCCCGAAGTATACCAGCTGGAGCGCTGCCCCGACGAAGACGAGTTCCTGGTGCTGGCCTGCGACGGGGTTTGGGACACCTTTGACAACGCGGGGCTGTGCGCCTTCGTGCGCTCGCGACTCTGCCTCACCGGCAGCCCGCGGGACGTCTGCGAGTGCGTGCTGGACTCCTGCCTCTACAAGGTGAGGGGGGAGAATAGAGGCAGGGGGTTCTCACTTAGAATCATAGAATTGTAGAGTTGGAAGGGGCACCCAGGGGTCATCTAGTCCAACCCCCTGAAATGCAGGGATCTCAGCTGAAGCATCCATGACAGATGCCCATCCAATCTCTGCTTCAAAACCTTCCCAGGGGCTTTCAGTATCGTGGAAAGTGCAGCCAACTAGATTTCTAGAAGGGACGTGGGTGGCGCTGTGGGTTAAGCCACGGAGCCTAGGACTTGCCGATCAGAAGGTCGGCGGTTCGAATCCCTGCGATGGGGTGAGCTCCCATTGCTCGGTCCCTGCTCCTGCCAACCTAGCAGTTTGAAAGCACATCAAAGTGCAAGTAGATAAATAGGTACCGCTCTGGCAAGAAGGTAAACGGCATTTCCGTGCGCTGCTCTGGTTCACCAGAAGCGGCTTAGTCATGCTGGCCACATGACCTGGAAGCTGTACGCCGGCTCCCTCGGCCAATAAAGCGAGATGAGCGCCACAACCCCAGAGTCGGCCACGACTGGACCTAATGGTCAGGGGTCCCTTTACCTTTAGATTTCTAGATGTCTCAGATTATTGAGAATGAGGCCTATAGGAAGGAAGTTGAGCAGTTAGGGTAGTGGTGCAGGAAAAACAACTTACTCCTTAACTTAAAGAAAACAAAAGAGATTATTGTGGACTTTAGGGAATGTAAATTGAATATTCAGCCACTCATTATTGAGGGGAAGTGTGTGAAACAGGTCTCGGTGTTTCAATTTCTGGGAATGGAGTTGAGAGATGACCTAACTTGGGGAGAAAACTGCAAAGACCTGATGAAGAGAGCACCTGGGAGAAACCAGGGTTCAAATCCCCCCTCAGCCATAAGGCCTGTTGGGTGTGACTTTGGGGGCCAGTCACCGCCTCTCAGCCTAACCTACCTCGCAGGGATGTTCTGGAGATTAAACACGGAGGCAGAGGTATGGCACCCTGAGTACCTTGGAGAGAAGGGTGGGATAATAATAATAATATTTTTAAATATTATTATTATTATTATTATTATTATTATTATTATTATTAGGGTGGCTTCCAACAGAACACTAAAATACAATAACCTATTAAACATTAAAAGCTTCCCTAAACAGGGCTGCCTTCAGATGTCTTCTAAAAGTCTGGGAGTTGTTCCGTCTCTTTTTTTTTTTTGTAATTTTTATTAATTTGCATATTAAAAAATGTAAAATATAAGAGTTACATTCTCATTTTCACAGATTGTTTAGTATAACTTCCTTCAACCTTTCCACAAATCTTCCGTAATATCCTTATAAAAGTTCGCATTTTTTGGTTTGTATTGCCATTAATCATCCTAATTCTTCTCTTTCTCCTTTGACAATACCCTTTTCTTTTTACAGAGCTCCTTTGAAACCCACTAGTGTTATCTGTCCTTCACTCAAGTTTTCCAGATAATTCGTAAAATTTTCCCAATCCTTAATGAACCTCTGGTCTTTGGAATATCTAATTTTCCCTGTCATCTTGTCCATCTCCGCGTAGTCTAACAGTTTTGCTCTCCATTCCTCAATTGTCGGCAAGTTCTCAGATTTCCAATTTTGAGCTAATAAGATTCTTGCAGCCGTTGTTGCGTACAGGAAAAACTTATGATCTTTCTTTTTTATCTCCCTTCCTACCAATCCCAACAGAAAGGCCTCGGGTCTTTTAACAAAAGTATATCTTAAAATTTTTTTCATTTCATTGTACACCCCCTCCCAGAACCCTTTAACCCTTTGGCATTCCCACCACATATGGAAGAAGGACCCCTCCCTTTCTCTACACTTCCAGCATTTGTTACAAGTCCCATACATTTTGGCTAATTTTGCAGGTGTTATATACCATCGGTAAAACATTTTCATTAGGTTCTCCTTTAATGTCACACAGGCTGTAAACTTAAGGTGTGTTTTCCAAAGTTTCTCCCACTCTTCGGCATATATGTTGTGACCGATGTCTCTAGCCCAATGTATCGCTACCGACTTTACTTCTTCATCTATTAGATTCCACTCTAGTAGCTGGTTATACATTTTAGACAGAATTTTATGGTTATTATTCAATATTTCAGTCTGGAATCTAGAATCTTTGTCAGCATATCCTTTGTCTGTAATGTCTTTCCTAAACATTCCATTTAACTGGAAATAATGCAGCCAGTCGTATACTTTCTCCTTAACCTGATCGTATGGCTTTAATTTCCACTTCCCTTCTTCTTTCGTTAACAGTTGTTCGTATGTGGCCCAATTATCTCTCATATTTATCTTTTTCACACTCATCACTTCTAACGGCGATAGCCAATGGGGTGTTTTAGGTTCTAACATATCTCTGTTCCTCTCCCACACTTCAATCAATGGACCTCTAAAAATGTGGTTCTCGAAGCCCCTGTGTACTTTCCTCTTCCCGTGCCATAAATAGGCGTGCCACCCAAATCTGATATTGGATCCCTCTAAATCTAGCACCTCCTTATCTTCCAGTTTTATCCAAGTTTTAACCCAGCATAGGCAAGACGCCTCATAATATAATTTCAGATCAGGTAGGGCGAAGCCCCCCCTTTCCTTCGCATCTGTCAACAGTTTAAATTGGATCCTTGGTTTCTTACCCTGCCAGACGAATTTTGAGATCACTTTCTGCCAATCTTTGAATATCTTTATGCCCTTAATTACAGGAATATTCTGGAAGAGAAATAACATTTTTGGGAGCACACTCATCTTGATTGTGGCTATTCTGCCCCAGAATGACAGTTTCAGCTTGCCCCACGTTTCAATATCTTTCTTGACTCCTTTCCATACTGTCTCATAGTTGTTTTTAAAGAGGTCTATGTTTTTTGGTGTTACCCATATTCCTAGATATTTAACCTTCCTGGCCACCTCTATCTCCGTTGCATTTTGTAATTCTTCGATTTTGTCTGTCTCCATGTTCTTTACTATAATTTTTGTTTTCCTTTTATTTAATTTGAAACCGGCCACTTTTCCAAACTGATCAAACTCTTCAAGTACCTCTTTTGTTGAGTTTATTGGGTCCTCCATTGTTATAACCAGATCATCTGCGAATGCCTTTGTTTTATATTCGTTCTGCCCAACTGTTACCCCTTTTATCCCTCTGTTTCCTCTTATTGAATTTAGAAGAACTTCTAACACCATAATAAATAACAGTGGGGACAAAGGGCATCCCTGCCTTGTTCCTTTTGCTATTCTTATTTCTGGGGTCTCCACACTATTTATTATCAGTTTTGCCTTCTGTTCCGTGTAGATTGCCTTTACCCCATTATAAAACTCAGTGCCGACCTCCATATATTCCAGTTGCTTCAGCAGGAAATCCCAGATTATATTGTCGAATGCTTTCTCTGCATCCACAAATAACAGCAAGCCTTGTTTATCGCACCTATCCGATAGATATTCTATAATGTTTACTATATTTCTTATGTTGTCCTTCATGTGCCTTCCTGGCAAAAAGCCAGCTTGGTCTTTATGTATGCTTTCTATCAGTATATTTCTCAATCTCCTTGCCAGAATTCCCGCAAAGATCTTATAATCTATATTTAATAGGGAGATCGGTCTGTAATTTTTAATCTGTTGTAGGTCTGAGTCGTGTTTGGGTATTAAGGTAATTAGCGCCTCCTTCCATGTCTCTGGTAGTTCTCTTTCTTTAAGGATATTATTCATTACTTCTTGCAACGGAGTCAACAAAATTGGCTCCATTTCTTTATAGTAACTACCAGTGAACCCGTCTGGGCCTGGAGCTTTCCCTTTTTTAAAGTCCTTTATTATTTCTTTAATTTTGTCTGCCTCTATTAGGGCACTCAGTTTTTCTTTCTCCAGTAACGAAATCTTTTTGATGTTCTTCCCTTTTAAATATTTTTCTATTTTCCTCAGATTATTCTTTTCATTTTTTTTGTAGAGACCTCTGTAAAAGTCCAAAAAGGCCTTTCTTATTTCTTTGGGATTATTTGTCACTTCTCCCTCCACCTCAATCTTATTGTGTTCTGTTCCTTCCTTTTTTTTAGCTGCCAGGCTAGTAACTTTCCTGATTTGTTAGCGTATTCAAAGCTTTTTTGTCTTAATTTTTTGACCTTCCATTCTATTTCTCTGTTTATCAGCATTGCCAACTGGGACTGTAGAATCTTAATATTTTCTTTTATACTCTTATTTTTCGGGTTTTTAACTAATTTTTGTTCGTTGTCCATTATTTGCTGTAGTATTTCTTTTTTCCCTTTTTCTCTTTTTTTATTCTTAATTGCACTCTGTTGGATGAAGAAGCCCCTCATCACAGCCTTGCCTGCATCCCACACCACCTTCGGTTTGGTACCTTTGCCTAAATTGTCCTCAAAGTATTCTTTTAGCTTTCTCTGCGCTTTCTCTATAATCTCTGAATCATCTAGCAGGTAGTCTTTCATTTTCCATCTATATGGTCTTTCCTCCAACCCTTTCAATTCCATTTTTACTGGATTATGATCCGAAATCGTTTTGGGCAGAATCTCCACCCGTATAGCCCTTGGTACTAGTTCTGCCGAAGTCCATATCTGATCTAATCTTGAAAATGAATCATTTGGTTCCGAGTGGAAAGTATACTGTTTTTCCAGAGGGTATTTAAATCTCCATATGTCCACCAAATTAAAGTTATGGACCAGTGAGAAAAAGGTTTGGGGTAGCTTTCCTTCCTTGCCCGCTCCATCCCTTAGCCTGTCAATGTCTAGCGACACCACGCCTTTCATATCTCCTAGTAAAATTATTTTCTGGTCAGCATATTCACTTAGTTTCCCCTCTAATATGCTGTAAAACTCTGATTTATTATTATTTGGTGCATATATCCCCACTATTATTACATTTTCTCCTTGCCAATTAATTTGAACTGCTACTATCCTCCCTTCTTCATCTTTGAAAATTTGTTGTGCTTCAATTTGTTTTCTAATGTAGATGACCACCCCCCTTTTCTTCTTTTTATCTGACGATACAAATTCATTTCCCAATCTTTTATTTATCAGAACTCTTTTATGTTTGCTTGCTATGTGGGTCTCTTGTAGGCAGATAATATCTATACTTTCTTTTTTTAAGATATACTCAATTTTATTCCTCTTTTTCTTATCATTCATCCCATTAATATTCCAGCTCCAGATTTTTAACACCATATGCTTGCCTATGTAAAAAGTCTACCGCCTCTCTCTAGTTTTTTCCCTCTCCTCCCTCTTCCTCTTCCTCTTCCTCTCCTTCTGTCCTCTCTGTTTCTTCTTCTAAATCTTCCCTGCCTTCTGTCTCCTCACTTTTGTCTTCCTCTTTATGAACTTTCAATTCTTTGTATTTTCTTAAAAATTTACCGGTTTCTTCTGGGCTTGTCAGTTTTTGCCTCTTACTCCTGTAAGTAAAGGAGATTCCTTCAGGGAACTCCCATTTGAATTCAATGTTATTCCTCTTCAGAGTCTGTACCAGTTCTTTATATGGATCTCTACGTTTAAGCAGCCTGACTGGGATGTCTTTAAAGATTATAATGTAATTTCCGCCAATATTCAGCCTTTTTTCTTTGTTTTTCTGAAGAATCATATTCCTCATTTCCCTTTCTTTAAATATGACTAGACAGTCACCTACAAATCTTTTATTTCTGGCTGTTTTGGCTTTCAATCTGAATGCAGATTGTACTGCATTCGCCATCTCTTCTGTTGAGATCTCCAGCCATAGGGCAAAAGTCTGGGAGTTGTTGTTCTCTTTGACATCTGGTGGGAGGGAGTTCCACAGGGCAGGCGCCACCACTGAGAAGGCCCTCTGCCTGGTTCCCTGTAACTTGGCTTCTCGCAGCAAGGGAACCGCCAGAAGGCCCTCGGCGCTGGACCTCAGTGTCCGGGCTGAACGATGGAGGTGGAGACGCTCCTTCAGGTATACTGGACCGAGGCCGTTTAGGGCTTTCAAGGTCAGCACCAACACTGATGCTATTAAAAATGCTGCACATTCTCACTTTCTTTGCACCATGCATAACTGCGCACACCTCTAACATGCTGTCTGCACCCCCAAAATACGTGCACTTTTTCTCTGCTAAAAAACCCTCCAGATATTGCAACTTTTCCTCCTATAAGGAGTCAAAGCATTGCCTGTAAACGGACTGGGCTGGCTCTATCTCGTGCATCTGGGAGTAAGGAAACGGATCTGGCCCCTGAGATGTTTGTCCAGGGAGAATAAGGTCATCCAGGTTGAAGGAGATGGTTGTCACCCCTGCAAAACAATTGCTTTGCTAAGCAGGCAGGAGGACACAATCCTCAGACGACTCTACGCCATAGCTGTCAAGCGTCCCTTATTTGACAGGAAAGTCCCTTATCCCAGCGCCGTTTCCCGCTGCTGTCCCTTATTGATGATGTCCCTTAAATTTGCCGGGTTTCAAAGGAAGCAGCTCCTCTCCCTCCCTCCCTGCCGGCCAGGGAGGAGGGAGGCTCCAACTGTGTTGCTTGGCTGTGTTGCTCACCCAATAAGGAGTCTAGGAACGACTGGGGGGTGGAGCTTGCATGCCTTGTGCTGATCAAATCGGCCGCGTTGCCTGGGGACTCGCCTTTGCTCAGCGCTTCCCAGCGGAGAGGTGACGGTGGTTTTCCTTGCTGCATCCCCTTTGCTGGGTTGCTGCGCTGTGGGAACCACCGCTTGAGGCTTCGTTTGGCTGCTGGCTGGGCTTTCTGCCTTTGGCTCGGAGGGGCTCAGAAGTTGAACATACCTGTGCTTGGAAAAATCCCTTATTTTGGCTGCTGATCCCTTATTTCCGAGGCTGCTGGTCCCTTATTTTCAAATCTGTAAGTTGACAGGTATGCTCTACGCTCTCCCTGCAGGGCAGCCGTGACAACATGACCTGCATCGTGGTCTGCTTCCCAGCTGCCCCGGCCGTCTCCCAGGAGGCCTTGCAGAAGGAGCAGGAGCTGGACGCTTCCCTGGAGAAGAGGGTGGCAGGTGCGTACGCTGTTTGCGCTGTGACGGAGTGGGGCCAGGGAGGCCTCGTTGGCCGCTGGCAAAAGGGAGGAGTGGGATTTTGAGAACGGGGAGGAAAAATAACAGAAGGCAAAGGAGTGCTGTGAGGGTTTTTTTTGGGGGGGTCAGTTTGGATGATGCCCTGGGTCCCTTCCAGTTCTTGGGTACCCAAGTGAGGGTTAGAATCTAACAGAGGATTCTGTGGGTGAGCTACTCAGACAGGTTTCTTTGCACAACAATGAGCTAAAGCATGGGCAGGCAAACTAAGGCCTGGGGGCTGGATCTGGCCCAATCGCCTTCTAAATCCGGCCCACGGACGGTCTGGGAATCAGCGTGTTTTTACATGAGTAGAATGTATCCTTTTATTTAAAATGCATCTCTGGGTTATTTGTGGGGCATAGGAATTCGTTCATCCCCCCCAAAAAATAGTCTGGCTCCCCACACGGTCTGAGGGACGGTAGACCGGCCCACGGCTGAAAAAGGTTGCTGACCCCTGGCATAGTCCATCACATGAGTCAGCAAACCTTTTCACCAATCGCCTTCTAAATTTGGTCTGCAGACAGTCCAGGAACCAACGTGTTTTTACATGAGTAGAATGTGTGCTTTTCTTTAAAATGCATCTCTGGGTTATTAGTTGGGCATAGGAATTCGTTCATTTCCCCCCCCAAAAAAATATAGTCCGGCCCCTACAAGGTCTGATGGACAGTGGACCGGCCCCCTGCTGAAAAAGTTTGTTGACCCCTGAGCTAAAGCGTCCTCATCCGCATCCCATAAGGATAAGCTAAGTTGCAAGAGTTGCAAGGCCCTCCAGAATAATGGGTGGGACTGTCCTTCAGCTCCCTCACCTATCTGAACAATAGCCAGTACTTTGAGCTGTGAGCTGAGCTGGAAGGAGGCTGGAAGCTGGAGACACAGAGACCTGCTTGCTCTGTGCTGGATCCCAAGACTAATGGAGACACAAGATCTGTAGGGCTGCGAACGCCATGAGCCCTCTAGACTAGACTCAGGTTGTGCACATGGATAAATGAAACCATATATACTAAAGACACCACAGTTTCCGCTGTCCTTTCTGCCAAGGTGAAATATACTTGGAGTCGAGAGTGGATTTCATGCTCTTTATTCAGCTCATAGTGGTGAGGAGGAATGGAAGTTCCCCCAGAATGTCTGCTTTATATACATTATTTACACAATGGGCCCCACGTGATTGGCTAATTCCGGGGTTCACCTGTAGGCCAATCAGGTTGCGGATTCACTTCCACCTGGAGCTGGATTGGGTGGCTCCTGTGGACTAATCAGACTGCTGCATTCTGAATCCTATTGATCTAGGAACAATCAGACTGCTGCTTTTTGGATCCCAGTCAACTCAGTACATAACACAAGGACACCGTTTTGTTTGGCTTGGTGGTCTACATGCAGTGCTATAGATCTGAGAAGCCGAGCTCGGGGCTTAGGCATGAAAGAGTCTTGCAAAGTTACACAGGTCTTGCAAAGGTGCAGCTCAGGTTCTGCAAGGCTTGTGCCAAACAGCAGGTGGGGGAGCTGAGCTCTTTTGCAAAGGGCTCTGTTTTGATCATTCGAACTCTTGTCCTTCAGTGCCTGTTCTGCAGACTCAAATAAAGATGATAATAATAATAATAATAATAATAATAATAATAATAATAATAATATAATTTTATTTATACCCCGCCCTTCCCGGTTCAGGGCGGCTAACAACAAATTTAAAACACTTAATTGATGAAACAAAAAACATGAATAACGTGAATAACAATAAATTCAGAATTCAAAAATCAATTTAGGGGGGAAATCCATTTAATGATCATTAAATGATCACCAGTGCTGGCTGGCTAAGTTAATCCTACTTGGGCCAGCGAGGAGACCAGGGAAGAATTAGCTGTGGGATCCCAGAGCGGGTAATCTTCATAAAAAGGCGAGGGGGACGGAAGGAATGGGAATAAAAGATCAGGCTAAGTTCAAATTGAAAGCCAGGCGGAATAGCTCTGTCTTACAGGCCCTGCGGAAGGAGGTTAAATCCTGCAGGGCCCTGGTCTCATGGGACAGAGCATTCCACCAGGTCGGAGCCACCACTGAGAAGGCCCTGGCCCTGGTGGAGGATAGTCTGACTTCCTTAGGGCCCGGGACTTCTAAACTATGATTATTCATGGACCCGTTGTGTCTGAATGGGGGGATGGGGACCTAGAAGTCACTCGTGGGGCAATTATCCGCCATCGAGGTAACCAGCCCCTCCACTTCTCCCACCCCACCCCAAATCTCACCCCAGAGCTTTACGATGAACTAGTGGAACAGGAAGGGGGTCCCAATCTCGTCTCCGTCTTCCAACGTCTGGCTACAGAGGCGAACCCTAACCTTCCCCCTGGGGGAGGCCTGGCTAGCAAGTAAGTACGATGATCTCCCTCCCCATTCCCTGGGAATCACCCACCCCCACCCCGCTCTCATATCTGCAGGGGGGTCCGTTTCTTCTAAAGTACACAAAGGTGCGCTCCAGTAAGAAGAATCGCCAGCTTTTGCAACCTAAAGGATTCCGGGGCCTGGGCGGGGCTTCTGGGCCGGTGGGTGGAGCCAAGTACGGACCTGTGGGTGGAGTTTGGGGCGGGGTCCAGATGATGATGATTTATTGAATTTATATACAGTGGTACCTCGGGTTACATACGCCTCAGGTTACAGACCCCGCTAACCCAGAAACAGTACCTCGGGTTAAGAACTTTGCTTCAGGATGAGAACAGAAATTGTGCTCTGACGGCGTGGCAGCAGCGGGAGGCCCCATTAGCTAAAGTGGTGCTTCAGGTTAAGAACAGCTTCAGGTTAAGAATGGACCTCCGGAAGGAATTAAGTACTTAACCTGAGGTACCACTGCACCGCCCTATACCCGGAGGTCTCAGGGCAGTTCACAGAAAAGATCAACTTAAAAACCAATATAAATATAAAACCAAAATAAAAGCAAGAACCCAATAACCAGCTCCATCTGGTATGCAGGATGAGGCCCTCCCTGCCCGCAGACTGTCTCGCCAGAGTGGTGCATGCTCTAGTTATCTCCCGCTTGGACTACTGCAATGCGCTCTACGTGGGGCTACCTTTGAAGGTGACCCGGAAACTGCAATTAATCCAGAATGCGGCAGCTAGACGGGTGACTGGGAGCAGCCGCCGAGACCTCATAACACGTCTTGAAAGACCTACATTGGCTCCCAGTATGTTTCCGAGCACAATTTAAAGTGTTGGTGCTGACCTTTAAAGCCCTAAACGGCCTTGGTCCTGTATACCTGAAGGAGCATCTCCACCCGCATCCTTCTGCCTGGACACTGAGGTCCAGCCCAGACACTGAGGTCCAGGAGGGCCTTCTGGCAGTTCCCTCCCTGCGAGAAGCCAAGTTACAGGGAACCAGGCAGAAGGCCTTCTCGGTGGTGGCGCCCGCCCTGTGGAATGCCCTCCCACCAGATGTCAAAGAGATAAACAACTACCTGACATTTAGAAGACATCTGAAGGCAGCCCTGTTTAGGGAAGCTTTAAATGTGTGACATTTTAAAGGAATTTTTAATCTTTGTTGGAAGCCGCCCAGAGTGGATGAGGAAATCCAGCCAGATGGGTAGGGTACAAATAAATAATAATAATAATAATAATAATAATTATTATTATTATTATTATTATTATTATTATTATTATTATTATTATTATTTTACACACACACCCCAAAAAAGAACCACATTTTAAAAGGGCATAGACTACATTTGTCAAGAAAGGCCATTTACAGGCTTAGTCTAAATTGAGAAAAGTCGGTGCCCCCTAATCCCAGACCTGTGGCCGTGTTTCCTCGGTGGTTGTATGAAAAGCACTCTGTTTATGCTCAGAAGCTTTTCTTTATGCAAAGAAAGGAGGGCCAAGAGGCTTGGGGTACCAGAAGCTAGTGACCACCTTGTTCCTCTCACAGGAGAGCTGTGATCATGGAGGCTTATCAGCGGGCGAAGCAGAGTCGCGAGGAGCAAGAAGTCCCGGTAAGAAACCCCCGGATCTTATTGAACTGTCTGTAGGAGTTGAAGGGAGTCCAGAGGGTCATGGAGGGCCACCCCTTTGTTCTCCTCGTGGCACCACCACACCAGACAACTGGGTTTGAAGCCTGGAAAATTCGGGGCAGGTAAAAGGACATCATGTGGCAGAATTGAACTACGGAACTCCCTGCCACTTGAGGCAGTGATGGCCACGGACTTGGATGGCTTTAAAAGAGGATGGGGCTCCTAGCTAGGAGCTTTTGGTGGCTCCTTGCCAGGGTGGCCTGATCCAGCAGGTGCTCTTCTGTTTTTATCACCAAACAGCATTTTATTTCTTTTGTGATTCAGATTGGTTTTTTCCCCTTCAAGGGTAAAAAGTGCATAAACCTCTCATCTGAACTGTGCAAAGATTTTACAAGCTAGTTTACCATACCCAGTTACTAATTTTTATGACAGCTTTATCCTCCAGTCTTAAAAGTGCATTAATAAAAGAGAAAAGCCAATGAAAGCAAAATCCACATCTGTACTTTGCTGTTCATTATTGCATTTTGGGGATTTAAAGCAATTCCCTTTAAAAGTCTTCGGGTTGCTAATACGAATCCTTCCCCCCTCTATACTGTGCCAGACTCTGGAAACACACTATTCACTCCCATTTGCCACAAACTTTTGATGGTTTTCCTTGTGCAGATTGTAATATTGATTTTAAGAATCTGCACATGAAACCATCTTTGTTGATCATGTTCAAGCTTACTAGCAGCACAGAGGATGGTTGCTGTCATAAAAGCCACTCCCTTGGTCTCAAAAAAAGGCTTGGTCATAGAAGAATTTTCCCTTGACATCTGTGCAGGGTTCTGTGTCAGTTCCTCTAAGATATATTTTGTCCTCTGAAGCAAAAGAGATATGCCTTCTTTAGCATCTTCATTCAAACAACACTGTCCATCTGAAGCGCTGAGATTCATTTTATAAAGAGGACATAAAAAGCCCTTATGGGGACGCGGGTGGCGCTGTTGGTAAAAGCCTCAGTGCCTAGGGCTTGCCGATCAAAAGGTCGGCGGTTCGAATCCCCGCGGCGGGGTGCGCTCCCGTTGCTCGGTCCCAGCGCCTGCCAACCTAGCAGTTCGAAGGCACCCCCGGGTGCAAGTAGATTAAAAGAGACCGCTTACTGGCGGGAAGGTAAACGGCGTTTCCGTGTGCTGCGCTGGCTCGCCAGATGCAGCGATGTCACGCTGGCCACGTGACCCGGAAGTGTCTCCGGACAGCGCTGGCCCTCGGCCTCTTAAGTGAGATGGGCGCACAACCCTAGAGTCTGTCAAGACTGGCCCGTACGGGCAGGGGTACCTTTACCTTTAAAAAGCCCTTATAATGCAGGATATTGCCAGTGCTGCATGGAGTCTAGTACCAATCACTGCCGCTTTGTAGAATACCTCCCAGACGCCCCTCTTCTCCAAGAGCAGCCAGATTTTCAGCCAAGGCACCTTCCGGAAGTAGGCGCGGGTGCACACGAAGAGCAACCCAAACACCAGCAGCCCATCCAGCGAATACACGTTAGCCATGACGGAAACCTGCAAGGCCCAGACACAGCAAGCGCTCTTCTGATGTCCTTCTGCTCTGTGCCTTCCTGCCTCCTGGCTATCGATTCTACAAAGTTAAACCAGTTTCAGAGCAGCCTAACCATATGCTAAGCTCCCAAATAAACTTTTGGGAACTTGTGAAAGTCTGGTGGAGGCTGCTTTACAGCTGGACCGGCTGGTTCATTTGATTCGATTTACCGTAATTTAAATATTTAATTTATATATTGCTCAACACAGCATTGCACAACATGCCAAGTTACAGGGAACCAGGCAGAGGGCCTTCTCGGTGGTGGCACCCGCCTTGTGGAACGCCCTCCCAGCAGATGTCAAAGAGAACAACAACTACCAAACTTTTAGAAGACGTCTGAAGGCAGCCCTCTTTAGGGAAGCTTTTAATATTTGATGTATTTTTATATTTGGTTGGTATTTTAATATTTGGTTGGAAGCCGCCCAGAGTGGCTGGGAAAGCCCAGCCAGATGGACGGGGTATAAATAATAAATTATTATTATTACACTCTCGATACTCTCCCCGATGCTTTTCAACATCTTTATGCGCCCCCTTGCCAAGCTTGTTCGGAGTTTGGGGCTGGGTTGCCATCAGTATGCCGATGACACCCAACTCTATCTGTTGATGGATGGCCATCCTGACTCGGCCCCAGACACACTGATCAGATGCTTGGAAGCTGTGGCTGGATGGTTACGTGGGAGCCGGTTGAAGCTAAATCCTTCAAAGACAGAGGTCCTGTGGCTGGGACGGGGTGATATGGGATTGGGGGGGCAACTCCCATCTCTTGCGGGGGCGCAATTAGTGCCAGCACCGTCCATTAAGAGTTTGGGTGTAATCTTCGACACCTCCCTTTCCATGGAGGTGCAGATTGCAGCTATAACAAGGGCGGCATTTTTTCATCTCCGCCAAGCTAAGCAGTTGGCTCCTTATCTCTCTCGCCCTGACCTAGCCACTGTGATCCATGCGACGGTCACCTCCAGACTGGATTATTGTAACTCGCTCTATGTGGGGCTGCCCTTGAGACTGACCCAGATACTCCAGCGGGTGCAGAATGCCGCAGCGAGACTCCTTATGGGGTCTTCACTGCGAGATCACATTCACCCGGTGCTATACCAGCTGCACTGGCTCCCGGTGGAGTACAGGATCAGGTTTAAGGTGCTGGTTTTAACCTTTAAAGCCCTATATGCCTAGGACCCTCGTACCTACGGGACCGCCTCTCCTGGTATGTCCCACAGAGAAACTTATGGTCTTCAAATAAAAACATCTTGAAGGTCCCAGGCCACAGAGAGGTTAGGCTGGCCTCAACCAGAGCCAGGGCTTTTTCGGCTTTGGCTCCGATCTGGTGGAACGCTCTGTCACAAGAGACCAGGGCCCTGCGAGACTTGACATCTTTCCGCAGGGCCTGCAAGACAGAGCTGTTCCACCAGGCCTTTGGCCAGGGCACAGCCTGACTCCCGCCCTCAGCAATCTTCGCAGAGCTCTGGCCCAATGGTTGCCAGTGGCTTGAATTAATTAATTTTATAATGAATGATTTTAGAGTGTTGTTTATGCTTTACTTTTGTTCTGTTTTATTGTTGTTAGCCGCCCTGAGCCCGGCTTTGGCTGGGGAGGGCGGGATATAAATAAATTTTATTATTATTATTATTATTTATTATTATTATCATTATTATAACACCACTGATTCTCAAGTTTCCAGAAAATACAATCGATTGAAACGAACTTTGGCTGCTCGCATTCCGACGCAATTTCCCACATGGTGCTCCAACCAAGTTCTTCTTTCTCCCTGCCCTTCTTCGTTTCAGGCCCCCAGTGCGAATGCTGCCTTGGATTGAACGCTCTGCTGTGCAGGTTGGACCACGGATGCCAAGACATCATTTTTTTGCAGACTGGGGAAGCAAATCTGACCGGGATTTTTGGGCAAACTTAGGAAGCTGGCCGGCAACGGATGGGGTGGGGCGAGTCGGATTGGGGCTACCACAGCCCCCTTTCCCCAGTGCCCCCAGGGTGGAAAACACCATCTGGACTGAGCAGAACAGCTGTCACTCAAGGCAAAGGCAGTCCATGTTAGAACAGATCATGTATTTTGTTTCTTGCCTGGACATAAGTTTTGCTTTCTTTCTTTTTTTTGGAATTTGCATTTTATTTATTTGTTAACATTCTTATATTACATAGGTAAACGTTGTCATATTACGTTACAGGACTTACTACAATATAATTTCCAACATGTATACGAAAATTATATACAAATTTTATATACCTAGAAAGAAAATGAAACAAAAAAAAGAAGAACAAAGAGAAAAAACAAAAACAAATTCCCCCCCCCAAATCATATACATACCAACACACTAGACTTCCTGTCTATCCCATTGTATATTCCTTTTTTACACATGAATGTACTCTTACTATTGTATATTTCTTTGCATTTTATCTAATACATTCCTATAGCAATGTGTGCTCTTAGTCTTATTTCTCAACTCAGTCTCGCTCCCACGTCAATCAAATGCTAGCATAGATAGCGAACCTTTACTGCATTTTTGAACATACTGTATGTTTTATATCTATCCCACTTTCCCATAAATTTTTGTTTTGAATTGCCTCTCAGGGTATTTGTCAACTGCTTTTAAAGTTTTGCTTCTTTAACGCTGCATTCCAGCAGTAAAGACTTGCAAGAATCATCACCGCCCCTGGAATTTATCAGAAGGGGAAATGCAGCCTGTACAATTCAGTGCCTCTCCAACTTGGGTCTCCAGCGGTTCTTGACTACAACTCCCATCATCCTTGAGCACTGGTCATGCTAGCTATAGATGATGGGAGTTGTAGTCCAACAACAACTGAAGACCCAAGTTTGAGAAGCACTGTGTTGATCAGGGATCGGCAACCTAAGGCCCGTGGGCCACAAGCAGCCCACAGGGGTCATTTAACTGGCCCACTTTTGTCATTTACTCGTGTCTGACTCTTTGTGACCCACTGGACCAGAGCACGCCAGGCCCTCCTGTCTTCCACTGCCTCCCGCAGTTTGGTCAAACCCATGCTGGTAGCTTCGAGAACACTGTCCCGCCATCTCGTCCTCTGTCGTCCCCTTCTCCTTGTGCCCTCCATCTTTCCCAACATCAGGGTCTTTTCCAGGGAGTCTTCTCTTCTCATGAGGTGTCCAAAGTCTTGGAGCCTCAGCTTCAGGATCTGTCCTTCCAGTGAGCACTCAGGGCTGATTTCCTTCAGAATGGAGAGGTTTGATCTTCTTGCAGTCCATGGGACTCTCCAGAGTCTCCTCCAGCACCAGAATTCAAAAGCATCAATTCTTCGGCGATCAGCCTCTTTATGGTCCAGCTCTCACTTCCATACATCATTACTGGGAAAACCAGAGCTTGAACTATACGGACCTTTGTCGGCAAGGTGATGCCTCTGCTTTTTAAGATGCTGTCTAGGTTTGTCATTGCTTTTCTCCCAAGGAGCAGGCGTCTTTTAATTTCGTGGCTGCTGTCACCATCTGCAGTGATCATGGAGCCCAAGAAAGTAAAATCTCTCACTGCCTCCATTTCTTCCCCTTCTGTTTGTCAGGAAGTCCCCAAACTGAGCTGCCCACTTGGCAATTCCCGGTGCGCTGCGCTAAACCGGTGCAACACAGCACGGGGACTTGCTTCTGCGGTCCTGAAAATCGCGTCTGATGCCAGAAAACGTGGGCACGGGCGCGATCCAGCCCACAGAGGGATCTCTGCTGGAGTGAACCAGCCCAGGCAAGGTAAACCTTGCTGACCCCTGGAGTAGATGATGTCAACCCAAATCTTTGGGTCGCCAATTTATATACAGTGGTACCTCGGGTTACAGACGCTTCAGGTTACAGACACTTCAGGTTACACACTCTGCTAACCCAGAAATAGTGCTTCAGTTTAAGAACTTTGCTTCAGGATGAGAACAGAAATCGTGCTCCGGCGGCACAGCAGCAGAAGGAGGCCCCATTAACTAAAGTGGTGCTTCAGGTTAAGAACAGTTTCAGGTTAAGAACGGACCTCCAGAACGAATTAAGTCCTTAACCCGAGGTACCACTGTAAAAGCAACTCTTTTAAACATTCAAAAGATAAAACCAGCAAGAAACTAAAAGCAGATCAGAACATGCATTGACGTTCTACGCATCTGGAGAGGCTTGCCCCAAATAGGTGCCAAAAACACGACGGCGAAAGTTCCTGCCTGATGTCAAAAGGCAGGGAGTTCCATAGGTGCTGTTGATTTCTTACAAATCTGGAACGGGTGTTACACGTGGCACTTGGAACAGTGCCAGTTCTGGAGATTGAAGCGTTTGAGTGGCCGTATTTCGGGCAAGGCGGTCTCCAACCTTACCTTGAGAACATCCCCTTTTGTGAGGAAGGCCTGCCATTCTTTCCTCTTTTACAGCCAGGGGGCGCTACAACCAAGAGCAAAGCCCTTCCCTAAAGTTATACCAGGCACCCCCAAACTTGGCCCTCCAGCTATTTTGGGACTACAATTCCCATCATCCCTGACCACTGGTCCTGTTAGCTAGGGATTATGGGAGTTGTAGTCGCAAAACCGCTGGAGGATCGAGTTTGGGGATGCCTGAGTTATACTATGCCATGGGTAGGCAAACTAAGGCCTGGGGGCCGGATCCGGCCCAATCACCTTCTAAATCTGGCCTGTGGACGGTTCGGGAATCAGAGTGTTTTCACATGAGTAGAATGTCTCCCCATTGCTTTTTATATCGGTCCTGGAGGTCCTTTTAAATATGATTAGAAGGGACCAATTGGTCAAGGGTATACAAGTCGGAGCTAAACAGTACATATTGAGAGCATTTGCAGATGACTTAGTACTGACATTACAGGAGCCAGAATCTAGTACCAAAAGAGTATTGGAACTGATTCAAGAGTTTGGTCAGGTCGCAGGATTTAAGTTGAATAAGTTTAAAACAAAGGTTCTAGAGAAAAATCTAACAGCGATTGAGAGAGAGAGGTTTCAGAAGGAGACAGGTTTAACATTGGTTAAGAAAGTGAAATACCTGGGGATTAATATGACAGCTAAAAATGGGAATTTATTTAAAGATAACTATGAAAAATGCTGGACGGACGTGAAAAAAGATTTAGAAATATGGTCAAATTTGAAGCTTTCACTGCTAGGCCGTATTGCTGTGATAAAAATGAATGTATTGCCTAGAATGTTGCCTAGGACAACTATGAGGTGGTATGGAAAGAAATCAAGAAAGATATGGATATATGGAGTAGACTAAAATTGTCATTATTAGGCAGAATCTCTGTGATAAAAATGAATATACTACCTAGACTGTTATTTTTATTTCAAGCAATACCAGTGGTAAAAGGGACAAGACAATTTAAGGATTGGCAAAAAAAACTTAGCGAAGTTTGTCTGGCAGGGGAAAAGGCCAAGGATAAAAATGAAGATACTAGTAGATAAGAAAGAGAGAGGAGGTTTTGATTTACCAGACCTGACTTTATATTATGAAGCTTCATGCTTGGTATGGTTAAAAGACTGGCTGACCTTAGAAAACACTGACCTATTAGATTTAGAGGGCCACGATAATAGATATGGTTGGCATTCGTACCTATGGTACAACAAAGTAAAGGTACATAAAGGTTTTCTAAACCATGTGATTAGGAAATCTTTATATGAAGTATGGGATCGGAATAAAAACCTCCTGGAAAGAAAGACACCGTGGTGGATATCACCAATCGAGGTGCTGACAACAAAAAAAGTAAACATGGAAGGGGAAAGAGTAACATATGAGGATATTACTAGGAAAACAGCCCAAGGGATAAAGCTCAAACCATACGACCAAATTGAAAAGATGTTAACAGGGTGGCTGCAATACCATCAGATCAGTGATTTATTAAAGGAAGACAAAAAGAGAAATGGGTTCGAAGATAAAAAATCGAAATTCCAAATCGAGTTAATAGACTGTAAAGATAAAATTTTATCAAGAATGTATAGCTTATTGCTAGAATGGTATACAAAAGATGAAGAAGTAAAGGAATCAATGATAAAATGGGCAATTGATATTGGGCATAACATTGAATTGGATGCGTGGAAAAGATTATGGAAGGAGGGTTTGAGATTCACAGGATGCATGGCTTTAAAGGAAAACTTGCTAAAAATGATGTATAGATGGCATTTGATGCCAGTAAAATTAGCTAAAATGTATAGGAAAAAAGAAAGAAAGTGCTGGAAATGTAAAAAGGCAGATGGGGACTATTTCCATATGTGGTGGACCTGCGATAAGGTAAAAAAAATTTGGGAAGCAATTTATAATGAACTCAAAAAATATTTAGATATACTTTCCCCAAAAGACCGGAAGCATGTCTATTGGGCTTAATAGGAACAGAAATTAAAATAGAAGATCAAAATTTGTTCATGTATGCTACAGCGGCCGCGAGGACCCTTTTGGCCCAAAGATGGAAAGTACAAGATATACCAACTATACAGGAGTGGCAGGCGAAGTTGACAGAATATGCAGAACTTGCCAAACTGACAGGGAGGATCCGGGACCAGGGAGATCAAAGATACCAAAATAACTGGAGTAAATTTATTGAATATTTAAAGAAGAATTGTAAAGAGGTCAGGACACTAGCAGGATTGACATAATACCTCCAATGTATAATAGTACTAATTTGAGAATGATGTGTGTGATGGAAAGAGGATAAATATACCAGTTGTGGGGAGGGAGGGGGGTCGTGACTCGGCAGAGTCAAAGGGAATGTACGGTGCTATTACAATTTGTTGGAAAAGAATATGTAAGGAAAACAATAAAAATTCACTTGGGGAAAAAAAGAATGTTGTTTTTGTTTCAAACATTGCAAATTCTGGATAAAATGGACTCTTTCAAGAAGTGGCAGAGAGATATTTCTAGATTTGTCTGGCAGGGCAAGAAGCCTAGAATAAAATTTAAAATACTAACGGATGCAAAAGAAAGAGGTGGATTTGCCCTGCCAGACCTTAAACTTTATTATGAATCAGCCGCTTTTTGCTGGCTGAGAGAATGGCTGCTTCTTGAAAACACGGACATTTTGGATTTAGAAGGTTTCAACAATGTATTTGGGTGGCATGCATATTTGTGGTATGATAAGGTCAAAGCACATAAAGCATTTAAAAACCATATTGTCAGGAAAGCATTGTTTAATGTCTGGATAAGATATAAGGACCTACTTGAAAATAAAACCCCAAGGTGGTTGTCACCAATGGAAGCGAAGGCTCAGAAAAAGCTCAATATGGAGGCCAAATGGCCGAAATATTGGGAAATTCTGGAACAAGAGGGAGATAAATTGAAATTGCAGAGCTTTGAAAAACTAAAAAACAAAGTGCGAGATTGGCTTCATTATTATCAAATAATGGAGGCATATAATTTGGACAAGAAAATTGGCTTCCAGGTGGCAAAATCAAAATTGGAAACAGAACTGTTAGATCCTAAAACCAAGATTCTGTCAAAGATGTATAACTTGCTGTTGAAATGGAACACTCAGGATGAAACGGTGAAATCTGCTATGATTAAATGGGCACAAGATGTTGGTCATAACATTGTGATGGCTGACTGGGAACAGTTATGGACCACAGGTATGAAGTTTACGGCATGTAATGCCTTAAGAGAGAATATTATGAAAATGATATACAGGTGGTACATGACACCAGTCAAGCTTGCAAAAATTTACCATTTGCCCGATAATAAATGTTGGAAATGTAAAGAAACTGAAGGTACATTCTTTCACCTTTGGTGGACGTGCCCAAGGATTAAGGCTTTCTGGGAGATGATTTATAATGAAATGAAAAAGGTATTAAAATATACCTTCCTGAAGAAACCAGAGGCCTTTCTCCTGGGCATGGTTGGCCAATTGGTGCCAAAGAAGGATAGAACTTTCTTTATGTATGCTACAACAGCAGCAAGAATATTTATTGCAAAGTACTGGAAGACACAAGAACTACCCACCTTGGAAGAATGGCAGATGAAGGTAATGGACTATATGGAATTGGCGGAAATGACTGGCAGAATCCGAGACCAGGGAGAAGAGTCGGTGGAAGAAGATTGGAAGAAATTTAAAGATTATTTACAGAAATACTGTAAAATTAATGAATGTTAGAATGTTGTTGGAATTAAGTTAAGTGGTTTTAGCAGTAATGTTACAAAGGTGTATGTAAAAATGGATTGCTAATAGGTGTGAATCTAAAGTTATAATATATCAAGACAAAGGATTAAGATAAAAATAAAGAGGGAAAGGATTTGCTGAATTAACTAATTGAACTGGAATACAAAAAAGGGAGGTGTGAGGAGGTCAGGGAAACAAGTAAATGAAAGACAAGATATGGAAAGATTGATTTGTTTTTAACTGTTCTTTATTTTTCTGTATTTTGTATTTTCTTTTTTCTTTTTTTTAACCTTTTTCTTATTATTGTAATTTTGTTTGAAACTTTAATAAATAACATTTGGGGGGGGGAAGAATGTGTCCTTTTATTTAAAATGCATCGCTGGGTTATTTGTGGGGCAAAGAGATTCGTTCATTTCCCCCCCAAAAAATATAGTCCTGCCCCCACAAGGTCTGAGGGACAGTGGACAGGCCCCCTGCTGAAAAAATTTGCTGACCCATGCAGTGTCCACAAATAATGTAGGCCTTTGTTCCTAACAGGGACGTGGGTGGCGCTGTGGGTTAAACCACAGAGCCTAGGACTTGCTGATCAGAAGGTCGGCGGTTCGAATCCCTGTGATGGGGTGAGCTCCCATTGCTCGGTCCCTGCTCCTGCCAACCTGGCAGTTTGAAAGGACGTCAAAGTGCAAGTAGATAAATAGGTACCGCTCCGGCGGAAAGGTAAACGGCATTTCCGTGCGCTGCTCTGGTTCTCCAGAAGCGGCTTAGTCATGCTGGCCACATGACCCGGAAGCTGTACACCGGCTCCCTCGGCCAATAAAGCGAGATGAGCGCCGCAACTCCAGAGTCGGTCACGACTGGACCTAATAGTCAGGGGTCCCTTTACCCTTTACCTTTACCTCATTCCTAACATGGACATGGGCTGGGGTACATGTCTGCTTGCAGGGGAACATTCTCATTAGTATGGGTGACCTTCTCTTTGGTCCCAGGTGTGGCAGCTTGTTGAGGCTCCTCCAAAGTGGCATGAGGGCACTCTGCACATGTTCAGAGACACATCGCTTATCTGTGCACCCAGGACACTGAAAACAGATTCCGAATGTAGTTCTTCTGGGATCCCTGTGGCTCTCTCATATGATCATCTGATGCACAGATATCCTTTCCTCTTGTGCAGGGAATTGTGGTATTCACAAATATCCAAATATTTAACGTTCTGGAACCTCGCAAACTGTCTCCGAGGCTTCCTTTCCCTTTTCTTATTGTACCAAATATACCTGTCTTCTGGAAATAAGTTTTGTGCTTCCAGGCTTCCACAGGGCAATATCGGTGGCGTAATTGGTGAGAGTCTGTCTCAGCTTCTCACATTTCACTACTGCGTGATTGCATGCGAGGTTGCATCGTACCGGTCTGAAATCTTCACCCCCTTGTTTGCTTGGATTTGTTAATCCAATATGTTTGCTTCTTACTTCGAGCTCATGACTGTGTACACAGCATAATTCAGCGTCTTCAGGGACAATTATACGTTGCTTTTGCTAACGAACCGCCATTTGTTTGCAAATGTTAACACACTGGCAGAAAATGGGGGAGAAACCCAGGTGCCAAACGAGGAAAGAGAAAAGGCTATGTGCCTGAAAAATACAAATGAGGTTATTGGGCTGGACCTTGTTCCTTAAGGAAATCTATTTATCGTAAGGACGCAGAGCAGAAACACTCCAATGCACGTCTTTCAGCCTGACGGCTGACTTAAAAACTCAGTTTCCGGACTACATGGAATTGGCGGAAATGACTGGCAGAATCCAAGACCAGGGAGAAGAGTCGGTGGAAGAAGACTGGAAGAAGTTTAAAGAATATCTACAGAAATATTGCAAAATTAATGAATGTCAGAATGATGTTGGATTGAAATTAAGTGGTTTCTAGCTGTAATGGTATAAAAGAATATGAAAAAATGATTTTTTATAAGTAAAAACTTAATATCAAAATAATTTAAGATTAAAGATCAGGGTAAAATAAAGAGGGAAAGAAACTGCTGAACTAATAAATTGAATTGGAATACAAAAAAGGGAGGTATGAGGAGGTCCGAGAAACAAGTAAATGAAAGATAAACGATGAAAAGATTGATTGTTTTTAACTATTTTTGTTTTGTATTTTTTCTTTTTTCTTTTTCATTTTGTAATATTGTAAAAACCCTAATAAAAATTTATTAAAAAAAAAAAAGACTTATAAACTCAGTTTCCTGCACAGACGGACCTTTGAATACATCGCTGTGGGTTGTTCAGAATGTGCGAGGGAAATTCAACCCCCAACGGTCTTTTAACGGCACATTTGCTTTCCCCCGTATCAGTCCTACGTCAACAACGATAAGTCCTGGGCTCATTATGAGCGGAGGAGGAGGGGAAGGCGGCCATTTTGTTGTGTGTTTTTTTTAAAAAAAATATTTATTCAAAGTTTTTTACATTTATCACCCAACACATATAATCCCATCCCCAACAATACAATAAACAAACAAAAAAGAAATAACAAAAAAAAGACATACAAAAAAGAGAAAAAAATTATAACATCAAATCCAAATTCTTAATGTTCATACTTTCCTCACTTTTGGACTTCCTCACATCTTCCGTTCCTGCTTTCCAGGTTTGTAAAATTCTAAACAGCAAATTATCACCTTGTTTCAATTTCTTATTTGTATTTTCCCCATATTCCCCATATTCCCCTAAATTTAAGTGTATTTTCCAAAAGCTTGAATACTTAATTAGGCATAATATTAACCAAAAAATTAACTTTTTCTCAAATTTCACCTATTCTCAGATTCTTATCAACTAACTTACTGATGCCACATTTATTTTTACTCTTGCATCATCTTAACACTCATGCAATTTACAATGTTTTTGTAAGTAGTCCTTGAATTTCTTCCAATCCTCTTCCACTGCTTCCTCTCCCAGGTCGCGGATTCTGCCAGTCATTTCTGCTAGTTCCATATAGTCTATCAGTTGCATCTGCCATTCTTCCAGTGAAGGTGGCCATTTTGTTCGCCCGCCGACGCTGTTTGCGCCATCTCCACCTCCTCCCCTCTCCGAAAGCGAGAGAGGGAGGAAAGGGGGCGCGCGGTAGGGCGTTCAGGAGAAGGAAGGAGGCAGCTTGGGATCGGGGGAAGAGCCGCGCGGGTCGACCCGGCGGGCTCCAGCTTCGCTCCCTCGCCCCGGCCGCTGAGAGGCGATGGCGGATATGGACAAGCTCAACATCGACAGCATCTTCCAACGGCTGCTGGAGGCAAGAGGGTCGAAACCCGGCAAAAATGTGCAACTTCAAGAGAACGAAATAAGAGGATTGTGCTTGAAATCTGGAGAAATCTTTCTCGGTCCACCCATTCTGTTAGAACTTGAAGCACCGCTTAAAATATGTGGTGGCATCCATGGACAATGCTCTGATTTAATTCGACTCTTTGAATATGGAGGTTTCCCACCAGAAAGCAACGATCTATTTCTCGGTGACGATGTTGATGGAGGGAAACAGTCTTTAGAAACAGTTTGTCTTTTGCTGGCCTACAAGATAAAATAGCCAGAGAATTTTTTCCTCCTTAGAGGGAACCATGAATGTGCCCGCATTAATAGAATTGATGGCTCCTACGATGAATGTAAAAGAAGATACAACATCCAGCTGTGGAAAACCTTTCCAGACTGCTTTCATTGTTTACCAATTGCAGCCATTGTGGATGAGAAAAGATTCTGCTTATCGCCAGACCTCCAACAAATCCGACGAATTATGCGGCCTACTGATGTGCCAGATCAAGGCCTCCTTTGTGATCTGCTATGGTCTGACCCTGACAGAGGAGTTTCTTTCACGTTTGGAGCTGAAGTGGTTGCAAAGTTCCTTCAGAAACATGATTTGGATCTTATACGCAGAGCTCATCAGGTGGTTGAGGATGGTTGAGGAGGGCTCTCCTGTGTGAGTGTCTGAGGGCCCTGCTCCTTCCTGCCACTCACCATCCAGCCTGGGGCGGGGCCTGAAGCCTCACAGGGACTGCTGCGCTCTGCTGCCCAGGAGGACTCTCCTGTGTGAGTGTCTGAGGGCCCTGCTCCTTCCTGCCACTCACCATCCAGCCTGGGGCGGGGCCTGAAGCCTCACAGGGACTGCTGCGCTCTGCTGCCCAGGAGGACTCTCCTGTGTGAGTGTCTGAGGGCCCTGCTCCTTCCTGCCACTCACCACCTGGCCCAGGGCGGGGCCTGAAGCCTCATAAGGACTGCTGCGCCCTGCTGCCCAGGAGGACTCTCCTGAGTGAGTGTCTGGGGGCCCTGCTCCTTCCTGCCACTCACCACCTGGCCCAGGGCGGGGCCTGAAGCCTCATAAGGACTGCTGCGCTCTGCTGCCCAGGAGGACTCTCCTGTGTGAGTGTCTGAGGGCCCTGCTCCTTCCTGCCACTCACCACCTGGCCCAGGGCGGGGCCTGAAGCCTCATAAGGACTGCTGCGCCCTGCTGCCCAGGAGGACTCTCCTGTGTGAGTGTCTGAGGGCCCTGCTCCTTCCTGCCACTCACCATCTGGCCCGGGGCGGGGCCTGAAGCCTCATAAGGACTGCTGCGCTCTGCTGCCCAGGAGGACTCTCCTGTGTGAGTGTCTGAGGGCCCTGCTCCTTCCTGCCACTCACCATCTGGCCCGGGGCGGGGCCTGAAGCCTCATAAGGGCTGCTGCGCCCTGCTGCCCAGGAGGACTCTCCTGTGTGAGTGTCTGAGGGCCCTGCTCCTTCCTGCCACTCACCATCTGGCCCAGGGCAGGGCCTGAAGCCTCACAAGGACTGCTTGCTGCCTGCTGCCCAGGAGGACTCCCCTGTGTGAGTGTCTGAGGGCCCTGCTCTTGCCACTCACCATCTGGCCTGGGGTGGGGCCTGAAGCCTCACAAGGACTGCTTGCTGCCTGCTGCCCAGGAGGACTCCCCTGTGTGAGTGCCTGAGGGCCCTGCTCTTGCCACTCACCATCTGGCCTGGGGTGGGGCCTGAAGCCTCACAAGGACTGCTGTGCTCTGCTGCCCAGGAGGACTCCCCTGTGTGAGTGTCTGAGGGCCCTGCTCCTTCCTGCCACTCACCATCCGGCCCAGGGCGGGGCCTGAAGCCTCACAGGGACTGCTGCGCTCTGCTGCCCAGGAGGACTCTCCTGTGTGAGTGTCTGAGGGCCCTGCTCCTTCCTGCCACTCACCATCTGGCCCAGGGCGGGGCCTGAAGCCTCATAAGGACTGCTGTGCTCTGCTGCCCAGGAGGACTCCCCTGAGTGAGTGTCTGAGGGCCCTGCTCCTTCCTGCCACTCACCATCTGGCCCAGGGCGGGGCCTGAAGCCTCACAGGGACTGCTGTGCTCCGCTGCCCAGGAGGACTCTCCTGTGTGAGTGTCTGAGGGCCCTGCTCTTGCCGCTTACCATCTACCTGGCCCAGGGCAGGGCCTGAAGCCTCACAGGAACTGCTGCACTCTGCTGCACAGGAGGACTCCCCTGTGTGAGTGCCTGAGGGCCCTGCTCTTGCCACTCACCATCTGGCCCAGGGCAGGGCCTGAAGCCTCATAAGGACTGCTGCGCCCTGCTGCCCAGGAGGACTCTCCTGTGTGAGTGTCTGAGGGCCCTGCTCCTTCCTGCCACTCACCATCTGGCCCGGGGCGGGGCCTGAAGCCTCATAAGGACTGCTGCGCCCTGCTGCCCAGGAGGACTCTCCTGTGTGAGTGTCTGAGGGCCCTGCTCCTTCCTGCCACTCACCATCTGGCCCAGGGCGGGGCCTGAAGCCTCACAGGGACTGCTGTGCTCTGCTGCCCAGGAGGACTCTCCTGTGTGAGTGTCTGAGGGCCCTGCTCTTGCCACTCACCATCTGGCCCAGGGCAGGGCCTGAAGCCTCACAAGGACTGCTGTGCTCTGCTGCCCAGGAGGACTCTCCTGTGTGAGTGTCTGAGGGCCCTGCTCCTTCCTGCCACTCACCATCTGGCCTGGGGCGGGGCCTGAAGCCTCACAGGGACTGCTGCGCTCTGCTGCCCAGGAGGACTCCCCTGAGTGAGTGCCTGAGGGCCCTGCTCTTGCCACTCACCATCTGGCCTGGGGTGGGGCCTGAAGCCTCACAGGGACTGCTGCGCTCTGCTGCCCAGGAGGACTCTCCTGTGTGAGTGTCTGAGGGCCCTGCTCTTGCCGCTTACCATCTACCTGGCCCAGGGCAGGGCCTGAAGCCTCACAATTACTGTAATTACCCAATTACAGATGGGTAGCCGTGTTGGTCTGCCATAGTCAAAACAAAAAAAATTCCTTCCAGTAGCACCTTAAAGTCATAGTCAAAACAAAAAAAATTCCTTCCAGTAGCACCTTAATTACCCAAATTACTGTGGGGAGTTTGACAATGCGGGTGCCATGATGAGCGTGGATGAGACTCTAAGGTGTTCCTTCCAGATTTTGAAGCCTGCCGAGAAGAAGAAGCCCAATGCTAGCCGGCCTGTAACACCACCCAGGGCTATGATCACAAAACAAGCAAAGAAATAATCACTCTTGGCCCTGCCTAGTTGGGACTTGTACTATAGCATATAATCATTTTTAAAAAACGGTAACTTGTATCTGTCAGCTTGCTAAGACTAGATTAATGTGTTTGTGGGTTTTTTGTTTTTTTCATTTTGATGGATGGCGTTTGCTGGTTGTAACAGCAAATGAGACTTTCTCCCTTCTCAAGAAGAGTTTTTTAAAATTCTTATGTTCATTTGAAGAGAGAGAAAAATGCTTTTTTCCCTTATTGTTCCAGCTGTATACTTCACAGCAACTTATCCTGTCATTCCAGGTAATTGTACAATTGACTCCTTGAACCTGTACAGACCAGGTGGTGTGTGATGCCTGCTTTTCTTTTAGGACCTTAAGAGGCACTCGTGTGCTGCAAGACTAGGAAACTGATTACTGTCGAATTACATATTGTTTATACGAACCACTGTGAATGTCTTTTATTTTATTGTTTTAAAGGGATTGCTTTTTTTCTTGACATGTACACTAGTTACGTTGCTGTCAGCATTTTGAAACCACCCCATAACCTTTGCCAGCTTCCCTGGTATGATGTATATTTTAATTCAAGCACACTTCCCTCCCATATACTTCAAAATGACAATTAAAGCCATTATTTAAATAAAAAAATAAATAAATTATAAGTCCTGCTGGACTGACTCGCCAAAGCATTATTAAGGCTGCTGGTGCTCTTTGCGATGGATAGAGACTCGCAATGACGGTACTTCTGTGATGTCACAATATTCACAATTCGCCACCAGCCCAGCTGCCTCTGAAGTTCCTTCCTGGTTATAAATGCGCAGCTCAAGAAATGAGGGACTCAGCAACATGTCATTCCCCCCACAAATTATTTATCATAGTTTTCACAGGGATGCTTTTATTAAAAAAATAAAATAACGTTTAAGTAACAGATGCGAGAAAAAGGTTTCATGACAACAGGAAAGGAAATTAGCAACGGTTGCCGGAGTCGTCATTTGCCAAACAGATGAATGCAATAATAATAATAATTACGGGTTTTATGCAGGGCAAGATTGAAAGAGACATAAGCAGCCTCAGAACAGAACCGTCAGCCGTCATCGGAGGCTGCTTTTCATCAAGTCAGAGCATGGCTTTGTCGAGGTCAGGTCTGTCCACCCTGTAGACCTGATTCTGACTGGCAGCAGCGCTCCAGGGTTTGGGGATGGAGATATTCTCGGCCCTATCTGGAGATGCTGCCAGCCAGAGTCAGGTCTACAGGGTGGACAAACCTGAATCGATATTGAATATTGATATTGAATCGAGCACCACCTGCATGCGAGGAAAATGCGCCTTCTCCTGAGCCACAGCCCTATCTCGTATTTTAAAAATCCACCTCTATTGGTCTGTCACCCCCCCCCCCCAACTGTATTACCTGGGTTATGAAGGTGCCCAAAAGATGTTAAAGCAAAGATTATGGGATAGTGCACACAGTGACTTGCGATCTCGATCACTCTCAGTCTGTAGTCCGCTGGCAGTAGGAGCACAATATGGGCATGTCTTTAAGTTAACACCTTACATTAAAAACCTGACAGTACCAAACTATCGAAGGCTTTTCACCAAAGCCAGACTAAACATCTTTCCTTCTGCAGTGTTGGATGGCAGGTTGAGAGGAGTTCCCTACCAGGACAGACTTTGCTCGTGTGCTCAAGACATCGATTCCATAAAACATATTTTGCTGAATTGTGCAAAATATGAGCAAGCCAGGGCTGAACTGATATTACCCTTCCTGGTACCTTTCCCGGGAAAACCAGAGGCTCGCTATGTCAGGTTCCTACTGGAAGACCGGACAAATGCTAGAACGTTAGCAGTGGCCAAGTTTTTATCGGTGGTTGCAAGAACCAATGAGCCCTATTATTCTGAACAAAATGCTTGTTTAACCTGGAGGTAGGCTGTATGAATTGTGTATTGCTTTGTAACGATTTGTTGGGTCTCTGGACCGTTATAAAGATTGTTGTTGTTGTTTAAAAATGTAGAACAAACTGTGGGCGATAGAATCGTAGAGTTGCGAGAGACACCCGAGGGTCATCTAGTCCAACCCCAACAATGCAAGGGTCACAGCTAAGGAATCTCTGACAGACAACCGCCCAATCTCTGGTTAAAAACCTCCACTGGAGGAGGGTCCACCCTTTCCTGAGGGCCACTGCTAAACAGCTCTTACCATCAGAAACGTCTTGCTCACGTTTAGTTGGAATCTCCTTGCCATTTGAAGCCATTGAGTCTGGCCCTCTCCTACAGAGCAGTAGGAAACAACCTGGCTCCGTCTTCCACGTGGGAGCCCTTGAGATATTTGGAGATATCCCATCTCCTCGCAGCCAACTCTTTTCCAGGTAAAACATACCCAGATCCTTCAACCGTTCCTCACCAAGCTTGCTTTCAAGACCCTTGAGTGTTGGTGCTGACCTTTAAAGCCCTAAACGGCCTCGGTCCAGTATACCTGAAGGAGCGTCTCCACCCCCATCGTTCTGCCCGGACACTGAGGTCCAGCGCCGAGGGCCTTCTGGCGGTTCCCTTATTGCGAGAAGCGAAGCTACAGGGAACCAGGCAGAGGGCCTTCTCGGTAGTGGCTCCCGCCCTGTGGAACGCCCTCCCACCAGATGTCAAAGAGATAAACAACTACCTGGCATTCAGAAGGCATCTGAAGGCAGCCCTGTTCAGGGAAGTTTTAAATGTGTGACATCTTAATGTATTTTTAATCTTTGTTGGAAGCCGCCCAGAGTGGCTGGGGAAACCCAGCCAGATGGGCGGGGTACAAATAATAAATAATAATAATAATAATAATAATAATAATAATAATAATTAAGTGTGTGCGTGCGTCAAAGTTTTGCATTGCAAGGACTGCATTGTTGAAATCACATGTGGAGGACTTGGGCGGATGCTTTTCCTAAACCTTGCCTCATTTAATCCCCCACAACAACCCTGTGAGGTAGACCAGGCCGACAGGAAGTTGGGTTGGAAACGACAACAACGACAACAACAACAACAACAACTTTTTATTTATACCCCGCCCATCTGGCTGGGCTTCCCCAGCCACTCTGGGCGGCTTCCAACAAAATGCAGTGGTACCTCGGGTTAAGTACTTAATTCGAGCCGGAGGTCCGTCTTTAACCTGAAACTGTTCTTAACCTGAAGCACCACTTTAGCTAATGGGGCCTCCTGCGCCTGCCGCACCGCCAGAGCACGATTTCTGTTCTTATCCTGAAGCAATGTTCTTAACCTGAGGTAATATTTCTGGGTTAGTGGAGTCTGTAACCTGAAGCATCTGTAACCTGAAGCATATGTAACCCAAGGTACCACTGTATTAAAATACAGTAATGCGTCAAACATTAAAAGCTTCCCTGAACAGGGCTGCCTTCAGATATCTTCTAAAAGTTTGGTAGTTGTTCTCTTTGACATCTGGTGGGAGGGCGTTCCACAGGGCGGGCGCCACCACCAAGAAGGCCCTCTGCCTGGTTCCCTGTAACCTTACTTATCGCAGCGAGGGAACTGCCAGAAGGCCCTCGGTGCTGGACCTCAGTGTCCGGGCAGAACGATGGGGGTGGAGATGCTCCTTCAGGTATACTTCAGAAAGTCTCGGTGCTTCTGCAAAATCCACATGAAAGGTTAACAGCCCTCCTTGCCCCCCCCCCCCAGCCTCTGGCATTCAAAGATATACTGCCCCTAAACATGGGTGCTCGTTTTGCTACTGTGTCTCCCTCAACCGTCCCTCAAACGACTGATTTCAATACGCCTGCTTGGAGCAGGACTTAAACAGACATCATCCGTTGGCTGGAAGCGATTTAGACCCAAAGAACCAGAATTCTGGCACCTAATTAAAAATCTTCCCAAAATAAATTGCAGACGGCATGATCTCTTGGCTTATTTGCGCATGTTACGAACTGGCTCTCTGGGGGTGGGAAGCTGCAAAAGCCCTCTCCTTCTTCAGGCTTTTGATCTTTGGACCAAGCGGGTCTTCAGAGAGAGGACTGCTCTCTATTGGTCGCTTAACCACCCGAAAAAGAGTCTGGAGAGCTGGAAAGGAACAAGGTGAGGAGAAGGGGCCTTTCCTCCCACTTGCACCGCTGACGAAATATTGCCACCCCCCTCCTAATGGTTCACAAGGACCTGGGAGCTCCCAGCCAGCCCCCTTCCAGGACATTGGATGCAAGAGATATCTGGGGAGAGACTTCACCCACTCCTGCCTTCTTCCCAGCCCACCAGAGTCCGGGAAGGAAAGGAGGAGACCCAGAGAGACGGGCCTGTTACTCTCTTTTGCTACTCTCATTCAGCACCCCCTCCCTGCCCTCCTTTGCAAGAAGAGAACACAACACGGTAAGAGCGACGCCTGTTTTGCAGGGGCATTTCATTGCAATATTTGGCAACGGGTCCAGTGTTTCCCAAAATGTGATGGCCTCTGTATAACTGTCACAACGACCCTGTAAGGTAGGCCTCGTTTATAATTCCCCCGTTTTGCAGCTTGTGGGAAGGCACAGAGAGTGGGGGTTCAGTGGGGTGGATGTCAGTGTGCCTTATACATTTTAATGTATTTTTAATATTTGTTGGAAGCCGCCCACAGTGGCTGGGGAGACCCAGCCAGATGGGCGGGGTACAAATTAATAATAATAATAATAATAAGGCCACCCGGCGAATCCCCTGTTTAGCAACTGCATCCTGAACGGCAGGCGGTCTCTGGGGGCTTCTTTCTCAAGCCACTCCCTTTTTTCCCTGGAAAAAAAATTATGCAAGGGACATGTTAATCTCTCCATTTTGGGTTTCTCCGTTTCCCAATCTTAAATTCCACGCTGCATGCTTCCAAATCGGTTCGAGGATTTTACTTTAAGGCCTCCTGACAGTTCGTCAGCATTTCCGTGCAAAGTTCTCCCGATACGCGCATTTTCGTATGCAATTGTATGCCTAATAAACACAATTTTTTTCAAAGCAATTTCCCTTAATGCAATGTGTTCCTGGTGTTATTTGCCCGGACAAATGCATTTCCATGCACAATTCAGGTCCTGGTATATGTAATTTTGTACATGTGACTTGGCTGAGGAGCTACGTTGAAAAATTCAGAGAAGGGTGAATTGTGATGGTTGGTTTGGCTTTGGTTTGTGATTTTTTTCCAGAAAGGGTGAATTGGGCAGGTCCACCTTTAATGCAAACTGATTTTAATTTTGCCTCCATTGTTATTGGATGCAGATACTGGAAATGACCACATTTCCCCTGTACATGAAACACCTTGTTCCATAGAGAGCCAGGGCCTGGGTTCAAATCCTCAATCAGCCACGAAACTCCCTCTCTGCCTCACCTACCTCTACAGGGCTGTTGGGATTAAATGAGGAGGGGGAGAACCAGGAAGTCCACTTTTAATTCATTGGAGAAAAAAATTGGGATATACAGTCATACCTTGGGTCACAGCCGCTTCAGGTTGTGCTTCTTCGGCTTACGGACCACCGAAACCCGGAAGTACCGGAATGGGTTACTTCTGGGTTTCGGCGGTCGCACATGCGCAGAAGTGCCGAATCGCAACCCGCGTGTGCGCAGATGAGGGTTGCGAACACTGCAGGTTGCGAACGTGCATCCCACACGGATCATGTTCGCGACCTGAGCGTCCACTGTAAATCCAGTTTCATCCACAGCCTGCTGTATCCATTGCAACACAAGCATTTTACAGACCGGCCATCAGCATTGCTCAGCAGAGAGTTCCAAAATGAGGAACAGATTGTAAGAAAAGTACCTACTAGGGTGCGTTAGAATTTAGGCATTTTGTTTTCAGCAAAAACCCACCAGCAAACTTTTTTCAGCCATGGGCTGCTCCACCATCCCTCAGACCATGTGGGGGGGGGGGCGGACTATATTTTGGGGGGGGGGGGGATGAACGAATTTCTATGCCCCACAAATAACCTAGAGATGCATTTTAAATAGAAGGACACATTCTACTCATCACAATTTAATAAAAGGACACATTCTACTCATCACAATTTAAATCACTAGTCAGTAAGACTTGATTTAAATCATATTTTTTTACAGAAAGACCTACTATACAGTATTTTTATACAACCCACTGCACAATACCAACTCAGCTCAGGAATACCAACAGTATGTTAGGTGCCACGTTGTAATCGATTATAGTATGTTAGATTTCATATTGTACACAGGTCCAGATCATCCTTATTGCCAAAAAAAAACCCCACCTCCAATTTTTGGAATTGGGCACATGGTTGGAGCACAACTGTTGCTTGAATTGTACAACCTGAATTCGCAGGTCTGTGACTGAATCCTGCCCCCAAACAGTGACTTTCTGGAAGCGCTCTTAAAGGTAAAGGTAAAGGTAAAGGTAAAGGGACCCCTGACCATCAGGTCCAGTCGTGGCCGACTCTGGGGTTGCGGCGCTCATCTCACTTTACTGGCCGAGGGAGCCGGCGTACAGCTTCCGGGTCATGTGGCCAGCAGGACTAAGCCGCTTCTGGCGAACCAGAGCAGTGCACGGAAACGCCGTTTACCTTCCCGACGGAGCGGTACCTATTGATCTACTTGCACTTTGGCGTGCTTTTGAACTGCTAGGTTGGCAGGAGCAGGGACCGAGCAACGGGAGCTCACCCCATCATCACGGGGATTCGAACCACCGACCTTCTGATCGGCAAGTCCTAGGCTCTGTGGTTTAACCCACAGCGCCACCCGCGTCCCTTGGAAGTGCTCTTACTTCTGTGTAAAAGTGCATAGGATTGGGAGGGGAGAGGTTATCATGACTCCATCTCAGCAAAACCCCGAGGAATGTATCAGGTCGGTGGCAGATCTTTTCTTGTAACACAGATATGGAAGGAGAGGCGTTGTCTCTCTGCATAGCAGCAGAAAGCCAGGCCTAGCCTGACTCTGAAACGGCTCTGCAATGCTCACCACAGCTCTCAGAACATAGTCCAAGAAGGCAGTCATCGAAGCACCCCCTATAAATAAGTGGCAGTATAATCACTGTTGTCGTCCCTGACTCTTTTTTAATGCTCAGGAAAGGAGTTGGAAGATTCAGGTCAGAGAAAAAGAAGGATTTCATTTCTTCATTTCTTCATTATTAATGTTGCAATACATATATAAGGGACGCGGGTGGCGCTGTGGGTTAAACCACAGAGCCTAGGGCTTGCCAGTCAGAATGTCGGCGGTTCGAATCCCCGCGACGGGGTGAGCTTCCGTTGCTCGGTCCCTGCTCCTGCCAACCTAGCAGTTCGAAAGCACATCAAAGTGCAAGTAGATAAATAGGTACCACTCCGGGGGGGAAGGTAAACGGTGTTTCCATGTGCTTCTCTGGTTCGCCAGAAGCGGCTTAGTCATGCTGGCCACATGACCCGGAAGCTGTACACCGGCTCCCTCGGCCAGTAAAGCGAGATGAGCACCGCAACTCCAGAGTCGGCCATGACTGGACCTAATGGTCAGGGGTCCCTTTACCTTTACATATATGAAATCTTTACATAATGATACATATACATTATATTTGTAAATTCACATTTTCATATTTCATTATGTACCAACATTTATCCATTTCTTGTTTAATGCCCTGTGTCTTCCCTCCACCCGTGGAATTCTTCTTCTTCTTCTTCTTCTTCTTCTTCTTCTTCTTCTTCTTCTTCTTCTTCTTCTTCTGTCATGGATGCTTTAGCAGCGGTCCCTGCATTGCAGGGGGTTGGACTAGATGACCGCCGGGTGCCTGCTCTCCTTCTATGATCCTTCCTGGAAGGAAGCGTGGCTGCTCGTTCTTATCAGCTGCATCCTGCTAAGGAAGGGATCTGAGCCTAGAGATAGCTGGAGGTATCGTAACTGGAACAAGGGTGAGGAGGCCTTGGAGACGGCCCCTCTCGTGGGTTTCTTCACAAAGGCAGACACGGGAGCAAAGACAGGCGTGTGTGACTTTGGAATGCTGCCTTGATTTTCCCGAAGATCATTAACAGCTGAATTCCTGCTACCTCCGCCTCTTCCCTGAGACGGGGCAGGATTGCCACATAGTCCCCGCATCCTTCGCAAGAAGCATTTTGCAAGACGCCTTTTCGCAACGCCCACCCAGGAGGGATGGCATTATTGTTGAGATATGCTGGGAGCCTTCAGAGTTCGGGTGCAGCAGCTACCCATTCATTTTTTCATGTGTGTGTGTGTGTGTGTAAAGGGACCCCTGACCATTAGGTCCAGTCGTGGAGGACTCTGGGGTTGTGGCGCTCATCTCGCTTTACTGGCTGAGGGAGCTGGCGTACAGCTTCCGGGTCATGTGGCCAGCATGACTAAGCCGCTTCTGGCGAACCAGAGCAGCGCACGGAAACGCTGTTTCCCTTCCCGCTGGAGTGGTACCTATTTATCTACTTGCACTTTGGCGTGCTTTCGAACTGCTAGGTTGGCAGGAGCAGGGATCGAACAACAGGAGCTCACCCCATCACGGGGATTCGAACCGCCGACCTTCTGATCGGCAAGCCCTAGGCTCTGTGGTTTAGACGACAGCGCCAATATATATATATATATATTGTAAATTTTCTCTTTTACAATTTAGAATACAGTGGACGCTCAGGTTGCGAACGTGATCCGTGCGGGAGGCACGTTCGCAACCCTCAGCCTTCGCAACCTGCACTTCGCAACCTGCAGCACCGCGTCTGCATATGTGCGGGTTGCAATTCGGCGCTTCTGCGCATGTGCGACCACCAAAACCCGGAAGTAACCCCTTCTGGTACTTCCGGGTTTCGGCAGGTCCGTAACCCAAACAACTGCAACCTGAAGTGTCTGTAACCCGAGGTATGACTGTATTCATTTAGACAACCTTAAAATATCAATGACTTCCCTTCTTCTCTTTTCATGGTTCATTTTGCAAGGCATAAATCCCTGCATATTAACAACAACAACAAAACAACAACAACAACAACAAATTTTTATTTGTATCCCACCCTCCCCGGCCAGAGCTGAGCTCAGGGCGGCTAACATCATAAAACTAACACAGTATACAAAGAACATAAGAACAGGCAATCAATTAATTAAAATACGTCTTAAAATTAGTTCAGAGCAAATTAAAATCTGGACAGATGGCCGTCCATGGGTAAAATTGAGAGTGGTTAATATTCTCCAGGGCCAACTATTACCACTGGTCTTAATAAGGACCTGTGAGCGGACTAGGAGGCCTCTTTAATACAAAGACCTAAACTAAACCATTCAGTATTCCATTATTTTGTTGTTTAGTCGTGAAACCTCCCCACTATTTTCGCTGGAAGTGTCCCTGAGCCATCCCTCCGACTCACTTTCCCTTGGAGCTCCTTCTCTCCCCCTGCTGGTTCCCTCTTCAGCTGCTAAGTCTCTCTCAACCTCTGTGAGCCCTTCCACCTCCTGTCCTTCCGATGGCAGTTCCCTGACAGTTACATTATAGCCCAAAGGCTATTCACCAGGAAGTAAGGATTTGTTGTAAGTTTTTCAGGTGTGGTAAAACTCAGTCTGTTTTTTGTTTTTTGTTTTTTTAAATCGTTTAACTACATCAATAGGGGGACGCGGGTGGCGCTGTGGGTAAAAGCCTCAGCACCTAGGACTTGCCGATCGAAAGGTCGGCAGTTCGAATCCCCGCGGCGGGGTGCGCTCCCGTCGTTCGGTCCCAGCGCCTGCCAACCTAGCAGTTCGAAAGCACCCCCGGGTGCAAGTAGATAAATAGGGACCGCTTACTAGCGGGAAGGTAAACGGCGTTTCCGTGTGCGGCTCTGGCTCGCCAGAGCAGCGATGTCACGCTGGCCACGTGACCCGGAAGTGTCTCCGGACAGCGCTGGCCCCCGGCCTCTTGAGTGAGATGGGCGCACAACCCTAGAGTCTACCTTTACTTAACTACATCAGTTAACTAACATGGATACATATGCATTAATGTTATTGTTTTAGTTGAATAAGTTGTTTAAATTGTTATTAAGGAAATGTTTATTTTTCTCCTTCTAATAAAGCACAGCAGAAAAGTTGTCGAAATGTAAACAATAATTTCATAATTCCCTGTCTTTGTATTTCTAATAGTATAACCAAATCAGCTATTTTTGATATAACTGTAAAAACTACTCTGAAAAATTATTATTCCAAAAATGAAACCTTCATCCGGTTGCAAATACTAAGATTATACAGTGGAACCTCGGGTTGCGAACCTGTTCCATGCAAGAGGCACATTCACAACCCACAGTGCCGCGTGTGCCATGATTCAGCGCTTCTGCGCATGCGCAAGGTGTGATTTAGTGCTTCTGCACATGTGCCGAAACCCAGAAATAACCCATTCCGGTACTTCCGGGTTCAGTGCGTCCGTAACCCGAAAACACACAACCCACAGCAATCGCAACCCTAGGTATGACTGTACCAGCAAGAATGAGCCTTTCTGTAAAAAAATGATTGAAATCACGTCTTACTGACTAGTGATTTAAATCAAGTCTTCCTGACTAGGGACTGAAATCGTGATTGAAATCGATTTGATTTAAATCAAACCCACCCTGGTCAGAATCAAACCCATACACCCCCAAATACTGCGCTGACTTGTGTTATCCCCACCGCAAAATGCTCCCCTCTTTCCAACTCTGTCTTTGACCCCCTGTAGCTCTGCGGGCAAAGGAATAGAGGATGGGCAAAGCGGAAGATGTGGTCCTCACTTCCCAGGTGCCCAGCGAGAGCATCCCCTTACTGGGCCACGCCCTGCCCAGCCCCACCTACCTGAGCCAGGAGGAGGTGGTGCAGCAGGCGGGGTCTGCCCCCTGGCCGGGCGTCCGCAAGGCCCTGCTCTGCCTCCTGGGGGCGCTGTTCGCCTGCCTGCTCGCCCTGGCTGTCCTCCTCTTGGTCACGATGCCACGGCCGCGGCCACCGTTGGTCTGGTGGCAGAAAGCATCCTTCTACCACCTGCCCCCGGCCTCCTTCCCGGATTCCGACGGCGATGGGCAAGGGGACCTGGAAGGTAAGGAGGTCAGGAGGGCTGTGGTTTTTATTTTTAAAAAAATGCATTTTCAAAAACAGGAACGGAGAGCATATTTAACCCCCTCCCCTCCCCCGTCCCACTTAAAACTTCGTACCAAATACAGCATGTATACATATACCATGGGACGCGGGTGGCGCTGTGGGTAAAAGCCTCAGCGCCTAGGGCTTGCCGATCGAAAGGTTGGCGGTTCGAATCCCCGCGGTGGGGTGCGCTCCCATTGCTCGGTCCCAGCGCCTGCCAACCTAGCAGTTCGAAAGCACCCCGGGTGCAAGTAGATAAATAGGGACCGCTTACCAGCGGGAAGGTAAACAGCGTTTCCGTGTGCGGCTCTGGCTCGCCAGAGCAGCGATGTCACGCTGGCCACGTGACCCGGAAGTGTCTCCGGACAGCGCTGGGCCCCGGCCTCTAGAGTGAGATGGGCGCACAACCCTAGAGTCTGTCAAGACTGGCCCGTACGGGCAGGGGTACCTTTACCTTTACCTTATACATATACCATATGACTTCCCTTCCGCCCTATTCCTGGTTCCTTTGCTTTTCTGCTACTCTGCGTAATCCACATCTTTTTAATCATCCAATTTGTTACCTTTTAAATACTCCCTTTCAGCTCTGCTGGATTTACTGGAGACCTGCTAAGCTATGTATTTGTCTAGATTGGTTCTTAAAATAGTCACTTGCCCATTCCGCCTTATATTCCTTATCTTCGTTTTCTCTTACCCTGTTCGTCAGAGCAGCCAGTTCTGCATATTCGAACATTTCGCACTGCCAATACTTCCTTAGTGGGTACTAGACTTGTTCTCTGCCAATAAGGCTCTAGCTGAGGAGGTGGCGTATAGGAATAAACTATTTTGTTTTTTTGGGACCCAAGAGGAAAACCTCAGGTGTTCTGGGGAAAGTTTTTTTTAAATATATTTTTTTTAATCCATTCTATATGGTTTCCCAATACAGTATTCCTTAATTACTTTACAGGACCACTACATGTGGAAAAGGGATCCCTCAATTTCATTACACTTCCAAAATAGACCTTTTCCCTTTTTTTAAAGACATTTTCGCCAATCTAAAAGGTAAAGGTAAAGGGACCCCTAACCATTAGGTCCAGTCATGACCGACTCTGGGGTTGCAGTGCTCATCTCGCTTTACTGACCGAGAGAGCCGGCGTACAGCTTCCGGGTCATGTGGCCAGCAGGACTAAGCCGCTTCTGGTGAACCAAAGCAGCGCACAGAAACGCCGTTTACCTTCCTGCCGGAGCGGTACCTATTTATCTACAGTGGTGCCTCGCAAGACGAAATTAATCCGTTCCGCGAGTCTCTTCGTCTTGCGGTTTTTTCGTCTTGCGAAGCACGGCTATTAGCAGCTTAGCGGCTATTAACGGCTTAGCGGCTTAGTGGCTTAGCGGCTATTAACGGCTTAGCGGCTTAGCGGCTATTAACGGCTTAGCGGCTTTAAGAAAAAGGAAACAAACTCGCAAGAACTCGCAAGACGTTTCATCTTGCGAAGCAAGCCCATAGGGAAATTCGTCTTGCGGAACGACTCAAAAAACGGAAAACCCTTTCGTCTAGCGAGTTTTTCGTCTTGCGAGGCATTCGTCTTGCGGGGCACCACTGTACTTGCACTTTGACGTGCTTTTGAACTGCTAGGTTGGCAGGAGCAGGGACTGAGCAACGGGAGCTCACCCCGTCACAGGGATTCGAACCGCTGACCTTCTGATCGGCAAGTCCTAAGCTCTGTGGTTTAACCCACAGCGCCACCCGCGTCCCAATCTGGTGGGTGTTAAATACCATCTGTGGGCCATTTTCATCGTGTTTTATTTTATTGCATGACATGCACTAAAATTCATATTTATTTCCCACAACTTTCCCCATAATTCGTAACCAATATAGTGACCCACATCTTGTGCCCACTTAATCATGCTCGATTAAAATTGGGGCAAGAGGAGTGTTAGTCGTGGGGTGGAGTCTAAGCAGCGGTGGTGACCCTGCCGCTCCCCCCTTCTTCTCCCTCAAGGTGTGAGACGTCAGCTGGACCGGATCCTAGCCTTCTCCATCCAGGCCTTGGTGCTGGGCCCCATCCTTGAGAGCGACCTTGCCAATCTGAGCAGGATCCTACCTGCCCATGGGTCTCAGGAACAGCTGGAAGCCCTGGTGGATGTTGGGAAGAAGGAAGGTATGAAGGGGGGGGGGTGGTTGCAGCTCAGTGGCAGAGGTAAAGACCCAGATCAGGGGTCAGCAACCTTTTTCAGCCGTACGCCAGTCCATTGTCCCTCAGACCATGTGGTGGGCTGGACTATATTTTGGAAAAAAATAATGAACAAATTCCTATGCCCCACAAATAACCCAGAGATACATTTTAAATAAAAGGACACATTCTACTCATGTAAAAACACGCAGATTCCTGGACTGTCCAGGGGCAGGATTTAGAAGGCGCATCTGGCCCCTGGGCCTTAGTTTGCCTAGATTCATAGTGTTGGTGCTGACCTTTGAAGCCCTAAACGGCCTCAGCCCAGTATCCCTGAAGGAGCGTCTCCACCCCCATCATCCAGCCCGGACACTGAGGTCCAGTGCCGAGGGCCTTCTGGCGGTTCCCTCCCTGCAAGAAGTGAGGTTACAGGGAACCAGTCACAGGGCCTTCTCGGTGGTGGCGCCCACCCTGTGGAACGCCCTCCCGTCAGATGTCAAGGAAACAAGCAGCTATCTTACTTTTAAAAGACATCTGAAGGCAGCCCTGTTTAGGGAAGTTTTTAATGTCTTATGTTTTATTGTGTTTTTAATATTCTTTTGGGAGCTGCCCAGATGAGTGGGGTATAAATAATAAAACAACTTCTTCTTCTTCTTCTTCTTCTTCTTCTTCTTCTTCTTCTTCTTCTTCTTCTTCTTCTTCTTCTTCCTATTATTATTATTATTATTATTATTATTGAATTGTTGTTAGAAGGGACCCCACGGGGTCATCCAGCCCAACCCCCTGCCATGCAGGAATCGCAGCTAGAGGAGGTGTCCATCTGAGCTCTGCTTAAAAACCTCCACCAAAGGAGAGTCCTACCTGAAGCCCCGCAGGGCAGCTGCCAGTCAGAGCAGGGCATGCTGGTGGACCAAGGGGCCCTGATGCCACAGAAAGCAGCCGAGCTTCCGGTGGCCACAGACAGGGCCGGTTTCAAGGCAGGAAATGGCAGGTCGCAGTTCTTCAAGTACAATCTTGCCCCACACCTGAGCTTGTTGTATTGCAACTTCTAGGCAGCATCAACAGAAGTCCCAGTGTCCAGATCAAGGGGAATAATAGCCCTGCTCTCTTCTGCCTTGGTCAGGCCACACTTGGGGTCCTGTGTCCAGTTCTGGGCGCCAACATTTAAGAAGGATGTTGACAAGCTGGAAGGTGGGCAGTGGAGGGAGACCGCGTCTTGATAGTAGTAGTAGTAGTAGTAGTAGTAGTAGTAGTAATAATCATTATTATTATTATTATTATTATTATTATTAATTATTTGTACCCCGCCCATCTGGCTGGGTTTCCCCAGCCACTCTGGGCGGCTTCCACAAAGACAAAAAATACACTAAGACGTCACACATTAAAATCTTCCCTGAACAGGGCTGCCTTCAGATGTCTTCTGAATGTCAGGTAGTTATTTATCTATTTGACATCTGATGGGAGGGCATTCCACAGGGCGGGTGCCACCACTGAGTAGGCCCTCTGCCTGGTTCCCTGTAACCTCATTTCTCGCAGCGAGGGAACCGCCAGAAGGCCCTCAGCACTGGACCTCAGTGTCCGGACAGAACGATGGGGGTGCAGACGCTCCTTCAGGTATACCTGGCCAAGGCCGTTTAGGGCATTAAAGGTCAGCACCAACACTTTGAATTGTGCTTGGAAACGTACTGGGAGCCAATGTAGGTCTTTCAAGACCGGTGTTGTGTGGTCTCGGTGGCCGCTCCCAGTCACCAGTCTAGTTGCCGCATTTTGGATTAGTTGCAGTTTCCGGGTCACCTTCAAAGGTAGCCCCACGTGGAGCGCATTGCAGTAGTCCAAGCGGGAGATAACCAGAGCATGCACCACTCTGGCCAGACAGTCTGCGGGCAGGGAGGGTCTCAGCCTGCGTACCAGATGGAGCTGGTAAACAGCTGCCCTGGACACAGAATTGACCTGAGCCTCCATGAACAGCTGTGAGTCCAAAATGACTCCCAGGCTGCGCACCTGGTCCTTTGGGGCACAGTTACCCCATTCAGGACCAGGGAGTCCTCCACACCAGCCTGCCCTCTGTCCCCCAAAAACAGTTCTTCTGTCTTGTCAGGATTCAACCTCAATCCGTTAGCCACCATCCATCATCCAACCGCCTCCAGGCATTCACACAGGACCTTCACCGCCTTCACTGGTTCTGATTTGAAAGAGAAGGTAGAGCTGGGTCTTGAAACTCCAGAGGAAGAGTTGAGGGAGTTGGGTATGTTTAGCCAGGAGAGGAAAAGATGGAAAGGAGAGATTATAGCCACCTTCAAATATCTTAAGGGTTGCAACAAGGAAGATGGAACAAGCTTCTTACCTGCTCCTCCAGTGGAGAAGACTTGAAGCAACAGATTCAAACAACAAGAAAGCAGATTCTGATGACACATTAGGAAGAACTTTTTTTAGAGCTGTTCAACATAGGCCTCAACTTCACCGGAGATTTGCAAGCAGCGGTTGGGTGGCCATGATTCTGTTATTTTTGCCTTTTCCCATTCCAACGCCCCTCTCCTCCAACCACCCAGGACTCCGGATTTTGCTTGAACTCCCAGTCTGGGAAGAGGAGCTGGACTCCCCTGCAAAGCACAACCGGACACACCAGCACCTCAAGGTATGTGGTTGTTGTCGTTCCTCCTCAAAGTCTGGACACGTTTGCCCATATTCAGCTGCCAGGAGACTGCTGATGTCGGTTTGCTGAAATTCTGAAATCAACTTCAAGCCTGGTTGGAATTCACAGGCTTCGGCCCAGAAACCTTTCTTCTGATCCCAGATGTGCAGAGGTTGGCTGGGGGTGGTGGTGCATAAGAAACTAAGAATTGCAGGATCAGGCTAGTGACCTATCTGGTCCAGAACCCTGTTCTCACAGTGGCCAACAAGATGCCCATTATGGGAAACCAACAAGAAACCTCTGGTTACGTGAAAGATACTCAATAAACACACAAGACGTAACCGGCTACACTTTTGAATAAATAAGGTATGATATTCATTGTGTCATGGGACGCGGGTGGCGCTGTGGGTAAAAGCCTCAGTGCCTAGGGCTAGCCGATCGAAAGGTCGGCGGTTCGAATCCCCGCGGCGGACTGCACTCCCGTTGCTTGGTCCCAGCGCCTGCCAACCTACCAGTTCGAAAGCACCCCCGGGTGCAAGTAGATAAATAGGGACCGCTTACTGGCGGGAAGGTAAACGGCGTTTCCGTGTGCGGCTCTGGCTCGCCAGCACAGCGATGTCACGCTGGCCATGTGACCCGGAAGTGTCTCCAGACAGCGCTGGCCCCCGGCCTCTTGAGTGAGATGGGCGCACAACCCTAGAGTCTGTCAAGACTGGCCCGTATGGGCAGGGGTACCTTTACCTTTTATTCATTGTGTCAAATTGTAGATTTCAACGGAAGTCCATCATAATGTTCAACAAAAAAAGCAGAAGACCCCGTGGATCAGTTCATTCTCTAGTCAGGTCATGCATAAGGTCCATACATGCATAAGTGTCTATTCCACCTGTCTGTTCATTTTGTTGTTGTTTAGTCATTTAGTTGTGTCCGCCTCTTCCTGACCCCCTGGACCAGAGCACGCCAGGCCCTCCTGTCTTCCACTGCCTCCCGCAGTTTGGTCAAACCCATGCTGGTAGCTTCGAGAACACTGTCCCACCATCTCGTCCTCTGTCGTCCCCTTCTTCTTGTGCCCTCCATCTTTCCCAACATCAGGGTCTTTTCCAGGGAGTCTTCTCTTCTCATGAGGTGGCCATTCATAGAGTCCAATAATCCACATGAAGGGTTGTTACAGTTCCACAGAATCCTTTCACAGAGTCTAAGACAAGGATTTCCGGAATATTAGCCTTGTTTCGCCATCCCAGGCAACCACTACTATGCTATAAGATCCACTATCCTGTAATATTCCATATGAGCCTGTTCTACTGATGAAGCCTAGGATGTTGAAACAAGGCTAATATTCCAGAAATCCTTGTACCTCGGGTTAAGTACTTAATTCATTCCAGAGGTCTGTTCTTAACCCGAAACTGTTCTTAACCTGAAGCACCACTTTAGCTAATGGGGCCTCTTGCTGCTGCCGCGCCGCAGAAGCACGATTTCTGTTCTCATCCTGAAGCAAAGTACTTAACCCGAGGTACTGTTTCTGGGTTAGCGGAGTCTGTAACCTGAAGCATCTATAACCTGAAGTGTATGTAACCCGAGGTACCACTGTATGGACCTTATGCATGACCTGACTAGAGAATGAACTGATCCACGGGGTCTTCTGCTTTTTTCATTGAACTTTATGAGACTTCCGTTGAAATCTACAATTTGACACAATGAATATTATACCTTATTTATTCAAAAGTACAGCCGGTTACATTATGGGAAACCTGCAGGCGGGATCTGAGTGCGAGAGCCTTTCCCTCTCTTGCGGTTTCCAGATTCAGAAGAATTTCTGCCTTCGACCGTGAAGGCAGACCATAGCTGTCCTGTCTAGTAGCCATCGATAGCCCTCTCTTCCTCCATGGCTTTGCCCAATCCTCTTTTGAAGCCATCCAAGTTGGTCGCCATCATTGCCTCCTGTGGCAAGGAGTTCCACAGATTAACTACGCTTGCTTTTTTCCTCTAAGATAAAAACTTCCAAATGATGCGACCTTTCTTTTACGTAGAAGCTAAACAAGCTATAACAGGGCCCCACTCTCTTGGGGGCCCCAAAAAAATGCAAAGGAAAAAAACACCTGGATGTAAATTTCCAAAATAAAAGATAAAAAACAAATAAAATAAAACCTACACACAGCAACAGTGTTTTGTGTTGTGTAGGCTCCTGTGTCATGGCCCCCGCCCGCTAGCCTGCTCCCTAAAATATCACTGCTTTGCTCATTCCTATATACAGTGGTACCTTGGTTTTCAAACCTAATCCATTCCGGAAGTCCGTTCCAAAACCAAAGTGTTCCAAAACCAAGGCGCGCTTTCCCATAGAAAGTAATGCAAAATGGATTCATCCATTCCAGACTTTTAAAAACAACCCGTAAAACAGCAATTTAACATGAATTTTCCTATCTTAATTGTATTACAGTTCAAAAATTAAGGTAAAAAAGGTAAAGGAACCCCTGCCGCTACGGGCCAGTCTTGACAGACTCTAGGGTTATGCGCTCATCTCACTCTAGAGGCCGGGAGCCAGCGCTGTACGCAGGCACTTCCGGGTCACGTGGCCAGCGTGACATCGCTGCTCTGGCAAGCCAGAGCCGCACACGGAAACGCCGTTTACCTTCCCGCCGGAGCAGTATCTATTTATCTACTTGCACTTTGACGTGCTTTCGAACTGCTAGGTGGGCAGGAGCTGGGACCGAGAGACAGGAGCTCACCCCGCCACGGGGATTCGAACTGCCAACCATGCGATCGGCAAGTCCTAGGCGCTGAGGTTTTACCCACAGCGCCACCCGCGTCCCAGTTCAAAAATTACTTTGATAAAATACATATTTTGTTATGTGCAAATGGCTTTAGATATTTATTAGGTCCATAAATTACCATATAGCATATATTTTAACAAAAAACAAAAACAGAGACAATCTGTTGTTGACAAAGGACAGCTGGACATATAAAGGGCCCCATTACCTTCAGCAGCTTAGGGCCTCATCAAACCTCAATCCGGCCCTGGGTTCATCCTGTATGTGCACAGAGACACCCTGTGCCCGAGCCAGGGGCCACACCCGGCTCGAATCCGGCCCTTGCTCTCAAGACGCAATATTCTGAGTTGACATGCTCTTGAGCTGAGCCGTGACGGGTCCTGGCATGTTCAGTTCCATGCAACACAAACGGGCACGCGACACATTAACTGAGAAGTCAGTCCCTCTGTCTCAAAGTGGGTCTTATTCCCAGCTGAGCGAGCCTGGGATTTCTGCAGCTAAATTGAGCTCTCACCTCCTTTTGACCCTGCAGGGGGCGTTCCAGTTCTGGCAGGCTTTGGGGGTCCACGGATTCCTGGTGGGCAAGGATCCCACCTGGCGGCTGGAGGCGGTAAGAGCGGCGCCACCCAGTGGCATTTTGTTTACTTGTTTGAAATATTCTTATACCACCCTTTCTTATTGAATCCCAGACCGACACTTAAAAAAAATAAATCTTAAATAAAGCACTTGGGGAAGTTTGTGGCTAAGCAACAGGACACCTGTGCTGTGTGCAGAAGCTGCCAAGTCTAAACCCCGCTGGCAGCATCTCCAGGTAGGGCTAAAAATTCCTTGCCTAAAATCCTGCACAGATGCTGCCAGTCCGTGTAGACAATATCAAGCTTGTTGTTGTTGTTGTTGTTTAGTCATGTCCGCCTCTTCGTGACCCCCTGGACCAGAGCACGCCAGGCCCTCCTGTCTTCCACTGCCTCCCGCAGTTTGGTCAAACTCATGCTGGTCGCTTCGAGAACACTGTCCCACCATCTCGTCCTCTGTCGCCCCCTTCTCCTTGTGCCCTCCATCTTCCCCAACATCAGTGTCTTCTCCAGGGAGTCTTCTCTTCTCATGAGGTGGCCAAAGTCTTGGAGCCTCACCTTCAGGCTCTGTCCTTCCAGTGAGCTCTCAGGGCTGAATTCCTTCAGAATGGAGAGGTTGGATCTTCTTGCAGTCCATGGGACTCTCAAGAGTCTCCTCCAGCACAAGAATTCAAAAGCATCCATTCTTTGGTGATCAGCCTTCTTTATGGTCCAGCTCTCACTTCCATACATCACTACTGGGAAAACCAGAGCTTTAACTATACGGACCTTTGTTGGCAAGGTGATGTCTCTGCTTTTTAAGATGCTGTCTAGGTTTGTCATTGCTTTTCTCCCAAGAAAAACTTCTAAAATGCCCCCTTTGCAATGCACATTTGTAGTTACACTGAGGAAGCTAAGGTGTGTTGTTGATTGGAACTGCAGTCGGGTGCCTGAGTTTTCCCTCTTAGGATTGATGAACCCCAAATATGTGGGTGTGTGATACTGTCTATTGTGGGGCTTGATTGCAGGTGCTGGATGCCTGGAGTGAGCTGGGCGCTCAGACGAAGCCAGATCGGGGACAGGAGAAGTAAGTTAGGGGTCAGTGGCCTATGGGGGTTCTCTGATCATTTCTTTTCTTTTCTTTTCAATAATTCGTCTTTCTTGATTTAAAATATCATCTTACATATATCTTACAAATAGTTACAACAAAGTTAAACACGAAATTATAAGAGAAAAAAAGAGAAAAATAAAAAAAGCAAAAGAGAGTTAACAATCCTGTCTTACCTAATAATCATCCTGTCTTATCTAATAAAGTCTTCTGAAAGAAACTTCCAATCATTCTCGTTGTACTTTTTCTATTATCTTAATTTTGTCGCACAGTTTGTTTTATAACTTTTCCTGTATATTTTCCTAGTATATTTATTCCATTTGTTTATTATATACAAAGAAGGGGCGCGGGTGGCACTGTGGATTAAACCACAGAGCCTAGGACTTGCCAATCAGAAGGTCAGCGATTCGAATCCCCACAATGGGGTGAGCTCCCGTTGCTCGGTCCCTGCTCCTGCCAACCTAGCAGTTCGAAAGCACATCAAAGTGCAAGTAGATAAATAGGTACCACTCCAGTGGGAAGGTATACGGCGTTTCCGTGTGCTGCTCTGGTTCGCCAGAAGCGGCTTAGTCCTGCTGGCCACATGACCCGGAAGCTGTATGCCAGCTCCCTCGGCCAATAAAGCGAGATGAGCGCCGCAACCCCAGAGTCGGCCACGACTGGACCTGATGGTCAGGGGTCCCTTTACCTTTTTATCATTCAGTTCTGCTAGGATAATGTCATTGTTACAGTATAATCTTATATACTCTTTGAATAGTCTCCATTCTCTGTATATTTTTTGATTTGGGGCTCCTCTAACTTTTCCGCTCAGCTTTGCTAATTGAAAGTACTCTTGCATGAGTGATTTCGAATCTATTGTTTCACATTTCCAACTTCTGGCTATCAGTATTCTTTCAGCCGTAATTGAATACATGAGCAGTGGTCTTGTATTTTGCTTTATTTCTATTGGCAGTATTCCTAGAAGGAAAATCTCCAGCCTTTTTTAAAAAGTAAATTTAAATAATTTATTAAATTCGTTTTATATATTTTATATTTTATTCTCTGATCTTTTCAGTTTCCTTTCCCACCGCTCCTCCCCCAGACCCTCCTTAGTCCAGGGGCTGTGAGGGCCTCTGGTGGCAGAACTGGGGAATGCAGGCAGTCCCAAGGCATTGGAGAATCTGAGGTTTGGGGCCTGGAGGTTTGCCCGTTTATTGGGTACTTTTACGCATCACCCCAATATCTGAGTGGCAAGACATTCCAGTGCTTGGCCCAGGGTTCAGTTTCATAGGAATGAAGACCAGCAGATACTGTCGTGTCCTTAGGATATACTTACACAAACAGTGGTACCTCGGGTTAAGTACTTAATTCGTTCTGGAGGTCCATACTTAACCTGAAACTGTTCTTAACTTGAAGCACCACTTTAGCTAATGGGGCCTCCCGCTGCAGCCGCCGCACTGCCGGAGCACAATTTCTGTTCTCATCCTGAAGCAAAGTTCTTATTTCTGGGTTAGTGGAGTCTGTAACCTGAAGCGTCTGTAACCTGAAGCGTATGTAACCCGAGGTACCACTGTATCTGCAATCTGGGCATAATACATCAACATTAAGCATACCCTCCAACATTTCTCAGATGAAAATAAGGTAAAGGGACCCCTGACCATTAGGTCCAGTCGCAAACGACTCTGGGCTTGTGGCGCTCATCTCACTCTATAGGCCGAGGGAGCCAACGTTTGTCCACAGACAGTTTTTCCAGGTCATGTGGTCAGCATGACTAAGCCGGTTCTGGGGAGCCAGAGTAGCGCACAGAAACGCCATTTACCTTCCCGCCAGAGCGGTACCTATTTATCTACTTGCACTTTGACGTGCTTTCGAACTGCTAGGTTGGCAGAAGCAGGGACCGAGCAACGGGAGCTCACCCTGTCGCGGGGATCTGAATCGCAGACTTTCTGATCAGCAAGTCCTAGGCTCTGTGGTTTAACCCAGAAGCGGCTTCGTCATACTGTTAAGTTGTGGGCGAACATATCAGACGACACAGCGATTCTTCAAACAACTCTTGTTTATTCAGAGGCTACAACAGAACTGAACTGAAGGGCTCAGTCAGCCTGCTTATATAGAGCTCCAGTACCTTGTTACTGTAACAACTTTCTAAAACTATCCAATCACTGAACGTCACTTTCGATCCTTCATTTGCATAACTATCTACAGTATCCCCCTGCTGGCCCAGGGTGAGAATTTCAGTACATAACACATACAGGCCACATGACCTGGAAGCTGTATTCCGGCTCCCTTGGCCAATAAAGTGAGATGAGCGCCGCAACCCCAGAGTCGGCCATGACTGGACCTAATGGTCAGGGTTCCCTTTACCTTTAAGGAAAAGCAGGACATTCCGGGATCAAATCAGAAACCAGGACGGCTTCTGTAAATCCGGGACTGTTCCTGGAAAAGAGGGACCCTTGGGGTGGGTTGGGGGTCTGCATTAATTGCTTCTCCATCAGTTGCAGCTTTACGTCCAGCACAGAGCTAGCAGGTCTCTGTGTCTCCAGCTTCCAGCCTGTTTCCACCCATTAGCCTGGAAGGCCCCCTCACATAGTTGCAACCTAGCTCAGTCTTTTGCGATGCGGATGGGGACACTGAGGTGGCCAGCCCAGGTAATGACCTTACAAAAAACTTGTGCGGCCAGCCCAGCAGCCTCCTCCAATAGATTCCAGCCAGCACTGAGCACAGGACTCCAAGGACTGGAAGGTACTCAGGGCATCATCTAGACTGACCCCCAAATGCACGACGTCATTTGTCCCAAATGCATTGCACATAGTTAGCCGGGAGATTCTGCGATGTCCGTCTTTTATTTAGAATTCATTCGGATTGGTTTGTAGGGAGGTCATATGACATCACATTGCCATCTTGCACTTTGCAATGCATGCATGTTCCGGTGGCACCCGCCCTGTGGAACGCCCTCCCTTCAGATGTGAAGGAAATAATCAGCTATCTTATCTTTAAAAGACATCTGAAGGCAGCCCTGTTTAGGGAAGTTTTTAATATTTAATGCTGTATTGTTTTTAACACTCAATTGGGAGCCGCCCAGAGTGGCTGGGGAAGCTCAGCCAGATGTGTGGGGTATAAATTATTATTATTATTATTATTATTATTATTATTATTATTATTATTATGTGGGATTCAAACGCATACCAGCAATTCAGGCTGCACAGTTGCAGCCGATCTGCTGCTCTTGCGCAAGAAACCCACTTCCCCCTTTAAAAAGAAAAGCAGGTTTTTTGCAACGAGGAAGCCATGGCGAAACGCACTGGGAAATGTTGTGTTATAGCCGGACATAACATCGTATAACCCCCCTGGTGCATGCACCGTAAGCAGGTCATCTGGAAGCAACCCCTGCCATGCCCCTTACTGCAAAAAAAGTCTTGAGTCAAAGCAGCAAGCATTTGAAATCTGCAATTCACCACACGCCCTGCAAAACAGTGACACAGTTACTGTATTTTTCGCTCTATAAGACACACTTTTCCCCCTCCAAAAATGAAGGGGAAATGTGTGTGTGTCCTATGGAGCGAATGCAGGCTCCTTGGCTTCAGCGATAGCAATGCAAAGCCTCCAAAGCGTAGAGGGAGCCCTCCCTCCGCGCTCCGGAGGCTTCGCATTGCTTTCACTGAAGCCGTCTGAAACCTCCGGAGCGCAGTGGGAACTCCCGCTGCGCTCCGGAGGCTTCAGGCAGCTATCTGCAAGCCTTCGGAGCGCAGCAGGAGTTGCCGCTGCGCTCCAAAGGCTTGTGGATAGCCGCCTGAAGCCTGGAGAGTGAGAGGGGTCGGTGCACACCGATCCCTCTTGCTCCCCAGGCTTCGCTTCGCTGGAGAGGCGCTGCACAGTTTTCCCTCTCTGTGCAGCACCCCTTCAGCGAAGCGGGAGGAGAAATGGAAGGGGCTCCGTTTCTCCTGCTGCTTCGCTAAAGAGGTGCTGCGCAGAGAGGGGGAGAATCCCCCCCCCCGTTCTCCCCCTCCTATGGTCCGGTGCATCCTATAGAGCGAAAAATACGGTAATTTCACATGCATCTCTTTCAGGGTCCTGATCGTCCGGGACGAGAGCGAAAGGTGCAATATTTCTTGCCGGGTGCCTGACAGCGCCATCCTCTGCTGCCGTCTGCTGGGAGCCGAGAGGAACCTGACTGCCCAAGGACTGGCGCAACGGGTGGAAGGGGCCTTGGGGCACCCGCGGGTGCCCTGGCCTGGCTGGATGGTGAGGAGGGACTTTGCTTGGGCTGCGTGGAACTTCTCTGGTGCACGCTGCTTCTTTAATTATTATTTTTTAAAAATATTTGGTTTTTCAGATGTTTCACACGTCCAACATAAAAACAAAATTGCAAGGAATCTCTTGGACTTCCCTCCTTCCCTTTGTGGGCCCTATCATTAATCATTTTGTCCTGCATCTTTTATAATATTCCAAATGTTTTATCTCTCCGTTGTATCCAATGTTTGCCATTAAACTACAAGTGACATTCCAATCTTACTAACGATTTTAACTGTTTACAATGGTCTTGAAGATAAGTTATAAATTTCCCCCCATTCCTAATTAAAATTTTGGTCTTCCTGATTTCGGATTCTTCCAGTCATTTTAGCCATTTTGGCAAAGTCCATCAATTTGATCTGCCATTCCTCTCTGGTAGGGACTTTATCTGCTTTCCATCTCTGGGCAAGTAACATCTGCGCAGCTATGGTCACATACATAAATAGTCTTTTCTGCTCCCTTGGGATTTCAGCACCTGGAATTCCTAAAAGGAAGGCTTCTGTTTTGTTTTTTTAGAAAAGGTTATTTTAAACATTTTTTCCAACACATTATATATCATTTCCCAAAATCCTTTTACTACCTTACATTTCCACCACATATGGTAGAAGGTGCCTTCTTTTCCATTATATTTCCAGCATACATTTTTTTCAGCTCATTATATATCATTTCCCAAAATCCTTTTACTACCTTACATTTCCACCACATATGACAGAAGGTACCTTCTTTTCGCTTATATTTCCAGCATACATTTGACTCTGTTTTATACATTTTTCCTAATTTACTAGGAGTTAAATACCAACGGTACATCATTTTCATATAGTTTTCTTTCAACCTGTAATATGCTGTGACTTTTGAATCCCAATTCCATAACTTCTCCCAAGCTGTAAATTGTATGTTGCACAAGCTGCTTGTAATCTACAATTCTATGAAAGGATTTGTTGTGCCGAGAAGGTGCCAAAACAATCCCTTATGCAAATTAATAAACGAGTCAAGGCCTTGGTTTGGGGTCCACATCCTTTTCAGTTCTCTCTTTCTCTCTCTCTTCCAGGTGCCATGGGGATCCCCATTGAAGGCTGGCTTGGGGGAGATGTTGGCTGTTCTCCAGCTCACCCTTCCGGGAGTCCCGCTATTGCAAGGTGGTGAAGGATCCCCTGTTCCGTTGCAGAATGCGTCCACGGTGAGACACAGACCATTGTCTCACGCTTGGTGAAGGGCTGTAGCTCAGTGCTAAAGCATGTCCGCCGGACTGAATCCCCGGAATTTATTTAATTTATTTATTACATGTCTCAAACCTTCAGTGAGTTACAATAGAACAGAATTTATTATTTATACCCCACCCATCTGGCTGGGTTTCCCCAGCCACTCTGGGCGGCTTCCAACAGAGTATTAAAATACAGTGGTCTGTTAAACATTAAAAGCTTCCCTGAACAGGGCTGCCTTCAGATGTCTTCTAAAAGTCTGGTAATTGTTCTTTTCTTTGACATCTGATGGGAGGGCGTTCCACAGGGCGGGTGCCACCACCGAGAAGGCCCTCTGCCTGGTTCCCTGTAACTTTGCTTCTCGCAATGAGGGAACCGCCAGAAGGCCCTCGGCGCTGGACCTCAGTGTCCGGGCAGAATGATGGAGGTGGAGACGCTCCTTCAGGTATACTGGAGTTGGGGACTTGTGAAGACAGGCTCTGGCAGATGGACTAGCTGAAACCAAGAGGGGGTCCAACGCAGAAGAAGGTGGTTTTTGCACAAGCTGTAAAGGGTGGGGGTGTGTGGAGGACTCCCTGGTCCTGAATGGGGTAACTGTGCCCCTGAAGGACCAGGTGCGCAACCTGGGAGTCATTTTGGACTCACAGCTGTCCATGGAGGTGCAGGTCAAATCCGTGTCCAGGGCAGCTCCATCTGCTATGCAGGATGAGACCCTCCCTGCCCACAGTCTGTCACGCTAGAGTGGTGCATGCTCTAGTTATCTCTCACTTGGACTACTGCAATGCGCTCATTGTGGGGCTACCTTTGAAGGTGACCCAGAAACTGCAACTAATCCAAATGCGGCAGCTAGACTGGTGACTGGGAGCGGCCGCCAAGACCACATAACACCGGTCCTGAAAGACCTACACTGGCTCCCAGTCCGTTTCTGAGCACAATTCAAAGCGTTGGTGCTGACCTTGAAAGCCCTAAACGGCCTTGGCCCAGTATACCTGAAGGAGCGTCTCCACCCCCATCGTTCTGCCCGGACACTGAGGTCCAGCTCTGACGGCCTTCTGGTTGTTCCCTCCCTGTGAGAAGCCAAGTTACAGGGAACCAGGCAGAGGGCCTTCTCGGTAGTGGCACCTTCCCTGTGGAACATTCTCCCGTCAGATGTCAAGGAAATAAACACCTACCTGACTTTCAGAAGGCATCTGAAGGCAGCCCTGTTTAGAGAAGTTTTTAATGTCTGGTGTTTTATTCTATTTTTCATATTTTGTTGGAAGCTGCCCAGAGTGGCTGGGGAAACCCAGCCAGATGTATAGGGTATAAATTAATAATAATAATAATAATAATAATAATAATAATAATAATAATAATTAGAAGTCAGGAGCTGATGAGGAAGGGAGCCCATTTAGGAGAAGGAAATGTCTTGCTCTGCTTTCCTTTGGACCACATCAGCGAGGCTGAGAGGGGGTTTGGGCAGCCCAGGACCTCCATCCACACTGCGCCCCACCAAGGTCACTTTGCTCCTGCTAACCAGCACTGGAGGCAGCAGCGTCAAGTTACCGGTCCCCTTCCTCATTTCACAACAACCCTGTGAGTAATGCTAGGCTGAGAGGCAGTGACTGGCCCAATGTCACCCAGTGAGCTTCATGGCTGGCAGGGGCGGTGGGATTCGAACCCCGCTCTCTCCCCGTCCTAGCCCGACACTCGAACCACTACACCATGCTGCCTCTCCGTCTTCCTGTAGGGCTGTGAGTGTGCCCTCTCTGAAACTCTGGAGATTTGCCCTCACCACTTGGCCTGCGCCCCAACCTAAAAAGGTAAAGGGACCCCTGACCATTAGGTCCAGTTGTGGCCGACTCTGGGGTTGCGGCGCTCATCTTGCTTTATTGGGCGAGGGAGCCGGCGTACAGCTTCCGGGTCATGTGGCCAGCAGGACTAAGCCGCTTCTGGCGAACCAGAGCAGCACATGGAAACACCATTTGCCTTCCCGCCGGAGTGGTACCTATTTATCTACTTGCACTTTGGCGTGCTTTCGAACTGCTAGGTGGGCAGGAACAGGGACCGAACAACAGGAGCTCACCCCATCATTGCGGGGATTCGAACCGCCGACCTTCTGATCGGCAAGTCTGTGGTTTAACCCACAGCGCCACCCGTGTCCCTCGCGCCCCAACCTACACAACCCTTAAGTACGTCCATACCTCCTGCTGCCCCCTTGACTCTTAGCACCCCACCTCGGTGATCCTACCCCCCCACTTTGGGAACCACTGATCCAGCCCCAACGGAGCAACACTGACTTGTGGTCTGATGGCACCTCTGACCCCCTATTTAAATCAGCCCCTTATTCAAAGTGATGAGGACTAGAATCCTGTTGTGTGTGTTTTTCGAGGGGGCGTCCCTCGTGCACCTGCTGCGTGTACGCTTCACACGGTCCTGGGTTCAATTCTCGGCATCTGCAGGTAGGCCTGGACCCTTGCCTGAAATGCTGGAGGGCTGCTATCGGTCAGTGTATACAGTATGGAGGTAGGTGTGATGGCCTGGGATTCGGACTCAGAGGCTGAACCTGAGGAATCCCAGCCTGCACAGGAGTCCCCGCCTCCAGAACCAGCTGAGCTGGGGCTGGGGCCTGAGCCTGAAGGGTCCTCACCTGTGCTGGATCCTCAGGTGCAGGCACCAGCTGAGTCTGCTCTGGCTCCAGAGGTGATGGAGGACCCATTGCCTGCAGGTGCTCCACTCTCAGCCCCGTCAGAGGAAGCTGAGGTTACCTCTGGGTCCGGTAACCCTCCAGCCTCTCCTGAGCTGCAGAGGCTCAGGGCAGAGAGGCGGAGGGAACTAAGTTCCCGCAGGAGGAGTGCTCGCCTCCGGGCCAGGAGAGGCGAGTCACCTGAGGATCGGGGCCGCCCTATGCCACGGGGCAGATAAAAGCCAGCCAGCCCCAGTCCCAGGTTGTGGGAGCAACATGTTGTTGTTGTTTAGTCATGTCCGACTCTTCGTGACCCCATGGACAAGAGCATGCCAGGGCCTCCTGTCTTCCACTGCCTCCTGCAGTTGGGTCAAACTCATGCTGGTAGCTTCAAGAACACTGTCCCACCATCTCGTCCTCTGTCGTTCCCTTCGCCTTGGGCCCTCCATCTTTCCCAACATCAGGGTCTTTTCCAGGGAGTCTTCCCTTCTCATGAGGTGGCCAAAGTCTTGGAGCCTCAGCTTCAGGATCTGTCCTTCCAGTGAGCACTCAGGGCTGATTTCCTTCAGAATGGAGAGGTTTGATCTTCTTGCAGTCCATGGGACTCTCAAGAGTCTCCTCCAGCACTATAATTCAAAAGCATCCATTCTTTGGCGATCAGCCTTCTTTATGGTCCAGCTTTCACTTCCATACATCAACATAGTTGATCAACATAGGGAGCAACATAGTTAGTTGGTAGCCTGTTCCTGCCTGCACCCTGTCCTGCTCTTCTGCCAGAGTTCCTGACCCCACCCAACTCCCTGCCTTGGACCCTGCTTCAGCTTTGACGGACAGCCTCCATACCGCACCCTTGACCTCGGACTGGACTGGGACCTTGCCGCACGGTTAACTCTCGGGACCAGCACACTAGGTGGGTCAGTGGTCTGAGGCTGTTTTCTGTGCTCTCTCAATTAGGAAGGAAGCTCTGACCGGGCTCTGCTGGAGAACCTGCACCGCTCTCTCCTGACTTTGCACGCCAGCTCCTTCGCTCTGCATGGGGTCGATTACATCCCTCTGCCCCTTGCCGGCCACTCTGAGGACGTCTTCGTCTTTCTCCGCCCCGGATCCTGCTCCGCAATCCTGGTGGTCTTGAACCTGGGACCGCAGCCCTTCCAGCTCATCCTGAGCCAGCTCAACTTCCTGGTTCCTGCGAAGGTCCTCTTCAGCACCCACCCTGAGCCCCAGCGCGAGAGCAACGTGGACAGAGTGAGGCTGAGGCCACACCAAGCTGTCCTCCTCCAAGTGCCCAGAGGACACGGGCAGTGATTGGCTGCCACGGAATCCGGTCCACACAGCTGGCAGCCAATGGGACGCAGAAGGAACTCTTATTGGCCGCTCGGCCGCCCTGCTATCGACCAATGGAAGAATTGCTCCTATCCCATTGGATATTGTAACTGATGCATATACATACCGTATTTTTTGCTCTATAAGTCTCACTTTTTCCCTCCTAAAAAGTAAGGGGAAATGTGTGTGCGTCTTATGGAGCGAATGCAGGCTGCGCAGCTATCCCAGAAGCCAGAATAGCAAGAGGGATTGCTGCTTTCGCTCCGCAGAGATCCCTCTTGCTGTTCTAGCTTCCGAGATTCAGAATAATTTTTTTCTTGTTTTCCTCCTCCAAAAACTAGGTGCGTTTTGTGGTCTGGTGCGTCTTATAGAGCGAAAAATACGGGCAGATTGGTGAGACTCGCCCGTGAGACCACTTTAATCAGACATGGCCTTCCCCGAAATTACCGTATTTTTTGCTCTATAAGACTCACTTTTTCCCTCCTAAAAAGTAAGGGGAAATGTGTGTGCATCTTATGGGGCGAATGCAGGCTGCGCAGCTATCCCAGGAGCCAGAACAGCAAGAGGGATCGCTGCTTTCGCTGCGCAGCAATTCTGGCTTCTGAGATTCAGAATATTTTTTCTTCTTGTTTTCCTCCTCCAAAAACTATGTGCGTCTTATGGTCTGGTGCGTCTTATAGAGCGAAAAATACGGTATTCTGGGAAGTGTAGGGTGCTGAGAGGTGTTAGGAGACCCCATCCCATTCCCCTCACAGAACTACAGTTCACAGAATGGTTTTCAGGATCAATCCCTCTTCCCAGGGAACTCTGGGAATTGTAGCTCTGCGAGGGGAATAGGGGTCTACGGAGGGCTTTCAGCACTCTTAAACTACAGTTCCCAGAAATTTGGGGGGTGGCAAGAAGCCATGGCTGCTTAAAGTGGCATCATAGCGTGCTTTCAATATATGGTACGACCCTGACCTGAGAATGATAGGATGCCACCCTCCTTTTGGCCACATCCGTGTGGGATAAAAAAAACCTGCCACTGTGCATTAAAATGAAATAAAGGAAATCTCCCAGATGTCTGCTTAGTTGGAGGTCTTGAAAAGGGTTATCCTAGACCTAGAGCTTTACAAGCAGGGTGCAAACAGGGCCTAGCATAAGGGGTTACCACAGACCCCAAATAAATGTGTCATGCTACGAGGTCGGGGATAGAGGTTTCCTCTTGTGTGTGTGTGTGGTTTTTGATGTTGTTTAGTGGTGTCCGCCTCTTTGTGACCCCCTGGACCAGAGCACGCCAGGCACTCCTGTCTTCCACTGCCTCCCGCAGTTTGGTCAAACTCATGCTGGTGGCTTCGAGAACACTGTCCAACCATCTCGTCCTCTGTTGTCCCCTTCTCCTTGTGTCCTCCATCTTTCCCAACATCAGGGTCTTTTCCAGGGAGTCTTCTCTTCTCATGAGGTGGCCAAAGTCTTGGAGCCTCAGCTTCAGGATCTGTCCTTCCAGTGAGCACTCAGGGCTGATTTCCTTCAGAGTGGAGAGGTTTGATCTTCTTGCAGTCCATGGGACTCTCAAGAGTCTCCTCCAGCACCAGAATTCAAAAGCATCCATTCTTTGGCGATCAGCCTTCTTTATGGTCCAGCTCTCACTTCCATACATCACTACTGGGAAAACCATGGCTTGAACTATACGGACCTTTGTCGGCAAGGTGATGTCTCTGCTTTTTAAGATGCTGTCTAGGTTTGTCATTGCTTTTCTCCCAAGAAGCAGGCATCTTTTAATTCTGTGACTGCTGTCACCATCTGCAGTGACCATGGAGCCCAAGAAAGTAAAATCTCTCACTGCCTCCATTTCTTCCCCTTCTATTTGCCAGGAGGTGATGGGACCAGTGGCCATGATCTTCGCTTTTTTGATGTTGAGCTTCAGACCACATTACAACCATGCAAAAAACAAGGGGGATTATGGGATTCCAGGAAAATTCAGGCTCCAAATTTCACACACCCATAGATACAGAGTGGGGAAAGTGGTTGGTTCCGCAGCTGGCACACACAGAGGGGCAGAGCCAAGATACTTGTAGCCAATGCTCTCCAAACGCCAACTCCCTTGGCCGACAAGGTCTTCCCTCCCACAAGACAAACAGGGGAGGGAGGCTAGCCGGAGTCTGTCTGCACAGGGCTTCATCTGTGCCCTATTCAGTCATAAGGTCACAGGGGACCAGCTAGAGAGGGGGCGCCTCTGAGCATACACAGAGTAACCACAGCCAGTTCCCCACATTCCCACGAGCAGAGAGCGGATCAGAAATCTGGGGCGGTTGAAGCCTCGGGAGTTCTTTCCTTTGACAAGCTCTCTGCTTCAATGGAGCTTTTTAAGCAGAGGTCGGTTGGCCATCGGTCAGAGATTCTTTCACTGCGATTCCTGCATGACGGGGGGTTGGACTAGATGACCCCTGGGACCCATTCCAATTTGACAATTCTAGGCCTCAGTTTGCATGGGAACTAAAGGGCTATGGGAGAACTGGTTTACAGGGGGACAAGGTGGTCCCTAATGATGATGATGATGATGATGATGATGATGATGATAGTAATAAAGTTTATTTGTACCCCGCCCTCCCCGGCCAGAGCCGGGCTCAGGGCAGCTAACACCAGTAAAATTACAGTAAAAGCATAATGGGGGGGGGGCCAATTTAAAATACAGGTTAAAATGCAGTCTCATTTTAAAGTAGCCCATAGATCAAGAACATAAGGGGAGGGAAGCATAAGAGTCAGACCGAGTCCAAACCAAAGGCCGGGCGGAACAGCTCTGTCTTGCAGGCCCTGCGGAAAGATGTCAAGTCCCGCAGGGCCCTGGTCTCTTGTGACAGAGCGTTCCACCAAGTCGGGGCCAGTACTGAAAAGGCCCTGGCCCTAGTTGAGACCAATCTGACCACCTTGCAACCTGGGACCCCCAAAATGTTGTCATTTGTGGACCTTGAGGTTACCTGGTTCCTATTAAGCCCTTTAGGCTTTCATACCTCAGGATTGATACCTTGAACAAAGCTAGGAGATTTCCTGGCAGCCAGCAAGGAGCTTTCAGTAACTGCATAATGGATGCAGAGTTGTTCTGGCCAAAAGCTGTGTTGCTTCATTCTGCACAAGCTGCAGTTTCTGAACCAACTTAATTAATAATATTAACAACAGCCCATCTGGTTGGGTTTCCCCAGCCACTCTGGGCGGCTTCCGACAGGATATTTAAAATACATTAAAACATCAGTCATTAAAAAACTTCCCTAAACAGGACAGCCTTCAGATGTCTTCTAAATGTCAGGTAGTTCTTTATTTCTTTGACATCTGGTGGGAGGGCTTTCCACAGGGCGGGCACCACCACCAAGAAGGCCCTCTGCCTGGTTTCCTGTAACTTGGCTTCTCTCAGTGAGGGAACCGCCAGAAGGCCCTCGGCGCTGGACCTCAGCGTCCGGGCAGAACGATGGGGGTGGAGACGCTCCTTCAGGTATACTGGATCGAGGCCGTTTGGGGCTTTAAGGTCAGCACCAACACTTTGAATTGTGCTCGGAAACGTACTGGGGGCCAATGTAGGTCTTTGAAGACCGGTGTTATGGGGTCTCGGCAGCCACTCCCAGTCACCAGTCTAGCTGCCGCATTCTGGATTAGTTGTAGTTTCCGGGTCACCTTCAAAGGTAGCCCCACGTAGAGCGCATTGCAGTAGTCCAAGCGGGAGATAACTAGAGCATGCACCACTCTGGCGAGACAGTCTGCGGGCAGGGAGGGCCTCATCCTGCGTACAGGTGTATTATTGTTGTTGTTTAATAGATTTGTCTACTGCCTTCCATCCAAAGAACATAAGGCAGTTCACAACATGCAGATTCAGGTGCCCATGTGTGAATGTGTGTGCTGTATCAGCATTGCCCAACCTGGTGCCCCTGAGATGTTTTGGACCACAACTCCCATCAGCTTCAGCCAGCCCCAGGCAGAACTGATAAGCCAAAGGTACATTCTGAAGGGACAGAAGCCATTTTGAGGGGGACAGAGAGTGGCGGGTTGCACTCTTCTTGGCGGGTTTCTTGCCTTAGATCTGTCACCATCATCGGAGGCACAGGGGTTCTCAGTGTCTCCCAAGAGCGCTTCCTTCCACCTTTGGCTGTTCCTTGGCAGGGATGGCTTGGCCACGGTGGTGCAGGCCTTGGCAACGTCTCAGCTAGACTACTCCAATGTATTCTACGTGGGGCTACCCTTGAAGGCAGTGAAGGTCCTGTGTCAGTGCCTGGAGGCGGTTGGAGGATGGATGGTGGCTAACAGATTGAGGTTGAATCCTGACAAAACAGAAGTACTGTTTTGGGGGGACAGGGGGCGGGCAGGTCTGGAGGACTCCCTGGTCCTGAATGGGGTAACTGTGTCCCTGAATGACCAGGTGTGCAGCCTGGGAGTCATTCTGGACTCACGGCTGTCCATGGAGGCGCAGGTTCATTCTGTGTCCAGGGCAGCTGTCTACCAGCTCCATCTGGTACGCAGGATGAGACCCTCCCTGCCCGCGGACTGTCTTGCCAGAGTGGTGCATGCTCTGGTTATCTCCTGCTTGGACTACTGCAATGCGCTCTACGTGGGGCTCCCTTTGAAGGTGACCCAGAAACTGCAATTAATCCAGAATGCGGCAGCTAGACTAGTGACTGAGAGTGGCTGCCGCGACCACATAACACTGGTCTTGAAAGACCTATATTGGCTCCCAGTACGTTTCCGAGCACAATTCAAAGTGTTGGTGCTGACCTTTAAAGCCCTAAACGGCCTCAAAGGCCCAGTATACCTGAAGGAGCGTCTTCACCCCCATCGTTCTGCCCGGACACTTGAGGTCTAGCTCCAAGGGCCTTCTAGCGGGTCCTTCACTGTGAGAAGCCAAGTTACAGGGAACCAGGCAGAGGGCCTTCTCAGTGGTGGCGCCCGCCCTGTGGAACGCCCTCCCACCAGATGTCAGAGAAGAACAACTACCACACTTTTAGAAGACATCTCAAGGCAGCCCTGCTTAGGGTAGCTTTTAATGTTTGATGCATTACTGTATTTTAATATTTTGTTGGAAGCCGCCCAGAGAGGCTGGGGAAGCCCAGCCAGATGGGCGGGGTATAAATAATAAATTATTATTATTATTATTATTATTATTATTATTATTATTCCCTAGTTTAAAAGCATAACACAAAAGCTTAGTGTGTTGTCATAGCAGCTATATGTATGGGCGTAACTGACCTACCCACTTGATAATAAACCTGCCTTAAGCAAGGCTCTGTTAAATTTAATGTCTTCTCGCTGCTGGTTCTATGACTGTAATAAGCTGGTTGATTGACTGCCTTGTAATTGGTCATTATACTTTGCAAACTGGTTAGAGGTCCATTAAATTGGTATACACCTTTCTTATACACACAGACACACATCTCAGCCTCCCCTATCTTCAACAGGGGAGACAAATTATACTGTCCTACCCGACAAGGCTGTTGTATGTATTAGAACAATACAATGTGTGCGTGGGAGGTTTTTAAACCCAGGTTTGGATGGCCAAGGCTTCTCCAGCTGCGAATGCCATCGGATGGGGATTCTTTTAGCTGCGATTCCTGCATTATTGAAGGGGTTGGACTGGATGGCCTTTGGGGGACCCCTTCCAGCTGAAAGATGTTAAATTATTTTTGTATGCCACAACTGCTGCGCGTATTTTATTAGCTAAAAAGTGGAAAACCCAAGAATTACAAACGATAGAAGAATGGCAGATAAAGATGATGGATTTTTCAGAGCTAGCCGACGTAACCGGAAGAGTTTAACATCTTTCTTGGGCAATTCCAAACCTGTTATTCCAAGAAGAAAGGCCTCTGGTTTCTTTATAAATGTATATTTTAACATTTTTTTCAATTCGTTATAAATCTTTTCCCAGGAAGAGTGGATTACATCGTTAAATAAGTTAAGTTAAATTAACTGAAAACAGCTTGCAGATACTTAATTGGCTCAGGATTTTATTTATGTTAAGCGTCGAATTAACATGTTTAATTTCATCATCTGAAGATCTAAGGATGTCAATGTTTAAGTTAAATCTTATAAGAACTGTGATTTGGAAAACCGTTAAAAGGACATGCAATGAAACTCAACCAAGGGGAAGCGAGGAAGTCACTTAACAAAGATATTAAGTGTAATTTTCAATAAGGCTCTGGTTTATGTTTGTTTGTCTTATATGTTTGTTTATAATGTTGTGAAAACTAATAAAAAAAATTTGGAAAAAAATTATTATTATTATTTGTAAGTCCCCATCGGGGGCGCGCTCCCGTCTTCCCCCCGCACTCTCCCCCCCCCGCCTCCGATCGCCCTTTTAAGGCGCCCCCTCCGCCGCGCCCCTTTTAAGACGGGGCCGGAGCGGTGCATTGTGGAAACGCGGCGCGGGGGGGAGGAGGCGGAGTGGAATTTCGGAATGAAATGTAGCAAAGGGGGGGAGAAAAGTGAGAGGGAAGAAAAAGAGGAAGTGAGGGGCGGGGGCGGCAACATTGTAACCACATCAAAGAGGGCGCGCGCGGGAGGGAGGCGAGGCTGGCGCGGGAGCGCGCGTGCGCGTGCCCGCGCCCCTCTCTCCTCCTCCGCCTCCCCTCCCTCTTTCTCCGCCTCCCCTCCTTCTCTGGCGAGGCAGGATCGGGACCATGGGGCGGCGGGCCGGGCCGAGGTAGCCGCGGGCCGGAGGAAGGAAAGCGGGGAGCGGCGGCGGATGGGGACCGGAGCGGACGCTGCTGCGGCGCCGGTGGCTCCCGGTGCTGCTGCTGTCTGAGCCTGGAGCTCCGGCGGCAGCGACGGCAGCCGCCTCCTCTCCGGGTCTCCGGCCCGGCCTCCTGGCGGCCCCACCCCCGTCCCCACCCAGCCAGGTCTGGGCGAGCGGCAGCCCAGCGGAAGCGGCAGTCGGAGGAGCGGCGGCGCCGCGCACGGAGCCCGCAGACATGAGGTCGGTTAGTGCTACCTGCTGCCCGGGCGCGGCGGCGGCGGCGGCGGAGGGAGGGAGGGAGAAGGGCGCCTTTGTTGTCTGGGCTGCGGGAGCCGGGATTTCGGGCGGGGGGGGGCGCCGTCTGGGTTCCCCGTGGGCCTCCGCCCCGAGGAAGGAGCAAGCGGGGAGACGGGAGGCGGCACGCCGAGGCTGCTCCGAAGAAAGGAGCGCGGCGGCACCCGCGTCCCCGCCCTCCCGTCGAGGCTGCAACCGGCGCAGATTTTTTTTTTCCTGGGGGGGGAGGACCTAAAACATTGGGGGTTGCTGTTTTGGGGGACCCGGAACATTGGGGGTTGCTGTTTTGGAGAACCTAGAAAATTGGGGGTTGCTGTTTTGGGGGACCTGGAACATTGGGGGTTGCTGTTTTGGGGGACCTGGAACATTAGGAGTTGCTGTTTTGGGGGACCTGGAACATTAGGGGGTTGCTGTTTGGGGGGACCCATAACATTGGGGGTTGCTGTTTTGGGGGACCCGGAACATTGGGGGTTGCTGTTTTGGGGGACCCGGAACATTGGGGGTTGCTGTTTTGGGGAACCTAGAACATTGGGGGTTGCTGTTTTGGGGGACCCGGAACATTGGGGGTTGCTGTTTTGGGGAACCTAGAACATTGGGGGTTGCTGTTTTGGGGAACCCTAGAACATTGGGGGTTGCTGTTTTGGGGCAGCCTTCCCACATTACGCGGTTTTCCTGGTTCCTTTTGTAACCGCTTGGGAGAGAGGTGCACGTGGCAAAGATTACCACCCCCCCCTCCAAAACACAGAAACTGTTAGAAGCTTCTTTTTAAAATGGGGGGGGGTCGTTTCTGCCCTCTCTTTGAAGCCCAATCGAGCGTGTTTTCCGGAAGTGGGGAAATGTTCCCCTATATAGGAGGAGAGATTGGCACTCCCCCGCCCCCCACTTTGGAAGAGGCAAGAGATGATACAATCAACCCCCCCCAAAAAAAATCCTGTTGTCGGAATGACTGTGGACACACGCAGGCCATGGGGTTGAATGGGGGCACCCCAAGTTGATGTCTGAAGCCACGCCCTTCCGTGTGACTTCATCGCTCGCCCCCCCCCCCGCTTGAGATAAGGGGGGAGACTTCCAGGACGGCAGCGGAGTTTGTTGGGGAGTTTCTACGGGGGGAGGGAAACGAGCCACGCCCCGGGCAAGGGGGGAGCAGGAAGAGATAAGGATACTGTAGATTTGCCCCACAGCTGCCTCGTGTCCTCCATAAGTGGGGCGGGGGGGGGTGTTGTGAGGAATGCAATTTCTTTCCCAGGGGGTTGTGCATGCATTTCGCGTTGGGCTGGGAGTTTTAAGTTTTTTGGGGGCGGAGGGGGGCATTTCCTAGTTCTGCAATAGAGGACTGAAGGTCAGGATTTGGGGTGGGGGCTGCAAGGGGTCAAGTCGAAGGGGGGGAGCGACACCTCTGATCTGTTGTGAGCGGAGAGGAACCTCAAAGGTTGGTTTCTGTGATCCATGTATGCTACTTAGTTCCTTGCAGCCCCACACCTAAGGAACAAATAACACCCCCCCCCCTTTAAGGACACAGGAAGTCGTTTTCTCCCAGGAGGGCATTCCTGAGAGGGGGGTGGCTCCGCCCCTCTGATGGGACAGGGAGGGTGATCTTTCCTGGAGCCCAAGACACTTCCCGAATTTGGGGTGCTGGTCCGGCGGGTCCAAGAGGTTCTGGCCAATGCTGGACATCTGATAAGCGGTCAGTCCTCTTGAACGGATCCTTGTCTGATGATGACCGGACTGGCTTTATGTACCACTGCGCCCCCTTCTCAGGTATTGCAAGGGAGTGAGGGGCACCCCAAAGCTCGATCTCTCTTCCCCTTGCGATCCTGGCCCTGATCCTGCCCCCGTTGTGCCCCCTTCGCTCCTTTCCTCAAGTTGAGGGGGGGCACCAAAGACCCCCACCTCCCTCCACGTCTCTCTCAGTGAATGCAGGTTTGGAATTGTAAACCTATTTCAAGGCAGGCTATTTAAGGTTGTCCAGGCTCAAGCTGCCCCCAAATCTTAAGTCTCAAGTCTCAGGTAGGTCTTAAGCCCTCCCACCTCATTTTCTGTGTCCTGGGACTTGCGAGGTTGTGCTTCTGAGCACGTGCAGAGTGTTTTCCCCTGCTGCGTTGACGTAGTGTAATAATTTCTGAGCCTAACAGGGAGGGTTCTGAGGTCAAGAGGAGAAAGAGACAAGCAGCCCCCCTCCTTCAGAAATTAGGCTGACAAGGAGGCGCTGATGGGCAGGAGTTCATCCTGAGTCGGCAGTTTTTGGAGATTCCTCCCCGGCTCCCATCCCCGAGTCACCAGATTATAGAATTATAGAACCGCAGAGTTGGAAAGTACCAGCCGTTCCAAACCAAGGGAAGAGGCGGTGTGGTGTAGTGGTTAGAGCAGTAGACTACAACTCCCATCATCCCTAACTCCCATCAGGGATGATGGGAATTGTAGTCCCAAAACAGCGGGAGACTCCAGTTTGGGGAAACACTGATGTTGGTGTGTCAGATCAGGGTTCGAACCCCCACTCGGCCATTGAGTGTCACCTGGGGGGGTCCATTCACGGCCTCCCAGCCTGACCTACCTCACAGGGTTGTTGTGGGGGGTGAAATGAGGAGGTTGGTGGAGGTTGAGCTCCTTGAAAAAGCTGGGGTGTAAATGGCATTCTCCCCTCGCCTCCTTAATCCAGCGGAAAGCTGTATCTGTGGCCCCGATCCCCTGAAAGCAAAAGGAAGTGAACTGTAGGGGAAATAGATTCAGATCAAGCGCGGGGCCCTGAGTTTAAAATCTATGATATGCTTTATCTATAAGCCGATCTCTAGTTGCTGTATTGCAATTTTTTATTTTTTATTTTAAAAAGGGCAGCCCCTGCCTGCAGCCTTACAATACGAGAAGGAAAGTTGAGGTGGGGGTGTGGGGGAGGCAGGGTGTGTTTTGCAGGTTAAGCAACCCGGAAGAGGTCAGTTTGTCATCTTCGCTGAGACGCGGAGTGCAGTGACGCCTTAAAGGCTGACAAGATTTATCACTGCCTGGGCTGCCCTCATCAGCATCACCACCGAATTAGTCGGCCTTGAAGGGCTCACAGAGTTCTTGGTCTCATTAGGAGGAAATGCAGGGAAAGGGAGCGTGTAGGACTTGGGGGGGTTGTCCCAAAGTGGGGGTGGGCAGGATTCCTTGTTGGGGGGTCACTGGAGGTGCAAATGACCATCAGACTTCAAAAAGCTGGTGTCCCTGGAGCAAGCCCAAGAACTTTGTTCAGATGAATCAAACTAAATAGTTTTGTTTGGGTTCTGAATAAATGTGCCGTTCGCTGCTTTGAGTTCTA